>NC_030808.1:108109259-108435926 GCF_001704415.2 Capra hircus | reverse complement strand
ACAATACAAGGACGAGAAAGAAAGTGCGTGTGCAGCGACTGGTCCGCATGCATGCCGACATGATGGAGGCGAGTACCCGCGCTTCGTTGTACAATCAGAAATTTCTCTCATGCAGTTGAAATAGGTCTGCTTTTTTGGTATCCTGAGCTCCACAAGAAAACCACCTCTAGTTGAATGTGTTTCCCTGGCTTCTTCCTTTTTAGTTAGGTGGGCTACATTTCTCATGTAGCACTTTGGTGTAGGCTAAATTAGCACATATTAAATGGCAACCCACTCCAGTGCGCTTGCCTGGAGAACCCCAGGGATGGCAGAGCCTGGTGGGCTGCCATCTATGGGGTTGCACAGAGTCGGACACGACTGAAGCAACTTAGCAGCAAGAACACATTTTATACCACCATTTGTGAGTTAGCTGTCTTGCCTCAGTGGCCAAGATTAGGGAGAAGGGACAGCACTTTGCTCAAGAGCTAACCTTGGAAAGAGTATAATAGGTTTTTAGTTCAGTGGAACTGTGGTTCTCAAAAGTAAATGAGAATGATAAATTTACATTAACTTCCCATATTGTTCAGTGGATTTACTTCCTGAAATATGGAAATAGAATCAACCCCTTAGAAGGGCTTTATTGGTGCTAGAGTTGATTTAAAGATTTAAAACCTCTGAAGGCCTAGTCTGGGAGATAAACTTTGGCTTATGATTTGACTTTTTGAATTGGCTCTGAACCTGTCCTAGCCTTCTGTGGTCCACAGGGTTAAGTGTTGGCAGGAATACCAAGTACAGGAGATTGTCCTCTCCTTGCACCCTTTCCCAGTTCAGCTCTATTATTCCTAGAGAAATTTATTAGTCTAAGCAAAATCTTATGGTAGACATTTTTGGCGTCCATAACTGTTGTATCTCCTGGAAAATAAATAGACAGTCTTTCAAAATTAGACATCGTTATTTTTGAAATAGGCAGCAGGGGGCAGGCTAGAGGGATTAGTGATTGTCACAGCTGTTTCATGGGCCAGAAGGATCCCTATAGCTGTGTAACCATTAAAACAAGACACACACACTTGCTCATTCATAGCCACAGCTGTTATGAATGAACTGTTAATTTAAAAGGACAAAGACTAGGAAGTTTAGAGGCCCCAGTGCTTTATTCTTAGATTTCCTGTTTTCTTAACTGCTTACATCTCCTGCCTTTGTTTTCAAAACTTCCTTTGCAAGTTTTCTGTGTATGCCTTTGTCATACACATTTCCTTGTTAGACAATGGCAGCACGTATAGTACTACGTACTTTTTAATTCTATAGGAATAACTTTAGAACCATGAGGCTCTGTGTTCTGTTGGTACTGCAGATCCTCCAAGTAAAGATGCTGTGTTCTGAGTTTCCATTTACAGTAGAATCTTGCCAGTTGAGATGTGGTTTAAATAAGAGCCCTGTTGAAGGTGTATCTCACCATGGTTGATTGTTGGTATTGCGTTGATTCTGTCTAATTCTTTGTGGAATTCATGGTGAGATTCTGGCATGTTTGTTTGTACACAGTGTGTTTATTGTGCAATTACTTTTTAGTGATTATGTACAGATTTGAATTACTTGCAAGTATCATTCTGTATTCTTTCTTTCTTTAGGATGTTGAGGAAGTGTTTGCTGGAGACATCTGTGCATTGTTTGGCATTGACTGTGCCAGTGGAGACACATTCACAAACAAAGATAATAGCGGCCTTTCGATGGTAAGTCATTTAACTTCAAAGCTGTTTATCACTTGCATTTCAAAAATGTATATTTTGGTACTTCAGAAAAACACAAGTTTTCATTGAGTGCCCCAGGCATCAAGTGTAGATTGGCTGTGGCTCTTTTAATGTCAACTGAACAAGTGCCCTGTGTTAGCTAACTTACCTGATTTTTCTTAGTAAAATCATTCCACCATCCTCCAAGGTTTAGCATGGAGGGAAAATCTCCACTAGGTAACCTGGACTGTGTGGCTGTGATTCCTCCCCACTGTGGGTGCATCCCTGGTTGCCGTCACCATCATCAGGCTGGTCCCAGCCAAGTGCTCCTTCCTTAGTAACTCACAGCTGGAGAGAGGATGCCTCCCTCAGTCTCCTAGAGAACCATAAGAGCAGACTGTAACATTTAGGCTGGACTCAGGGGAATTGCATGACAGACCAGAACTGTGCTCTGCAGGCAGGATGCAACTAGGAGAGTATGCTCAGGGCACTTCCTGCCTTTCAGTCCCCTTCACTCCCGCCCCCTTTTTGCCCCCACAGGAGGGCGGCTCTTCGACAGTATGACCATGTGTTCATGAGGGTGCTTCCTCTCCTGAATTCAGTAAAGGAAGAATATGAGTACAAAGGGGATAGGAGCTTACAGTAGGTTGTTTATATATAAGAACTCGTCCAGCCCTAACAGATGATCTCTGTAATAGCTCCTATATCATATGATGAATTCTACATTTTATAATTTAGCTTTTTTGTTTAATATTCTCCGATGTCTGTGGTTTTACATGTGGAGTTAGTACACTACAAAAATCAGTTTCAATAAGTGGACTTTTTAATAAGTATTATTGATGAGACTTTCTCTAAACTTGTCATTAGCAGTATGAAGGGATTGGAGGTTGTGGGAAGTGCTCGAGCTTTGAAGCAAATAGACCTTGGTCAGAGCCTTACTTCTGCCCTGTGCTACGGCTGGCCCTTGACCAAGTTATTCATTTTTCTTGCCAACCCTTTAATTATTTTATTTGTAAAATGGGGATAATAAAATCCATCTGCCTCTCAGAGTTGTGACTTGTTAAATGAGATATTGTATGTGTGAAGAATCTAGTCCCTTTCTCTGCTTCTCTTATGAATGATTGCAGTATAACCTTTATTTATATATTAATATATTCATCATTTAATGAAAAGTAGAGCAAGATATATTTTGTCTGCCTTAAAGATGTTGACTATAGTTTTTTCCTGCTGTAAAGAACATTAAAATTAATCCATCTCTGACATATACAGTACTGTATTTGAATTCATGTCTGTTCTTTTAAAAATATTTTAGGAGTCAATTCATGTTCCCGATCCTGTCATTTCAATAGCAATGAAGCCATCTAACAAGGTAGGAGTTTGATTTAGCATGTAGTAAATCACAGTAAAACCTTGAGCTCATTTTCACCTGTCTCCACAATGCATATGGTGTCTTGTGATGACTATAAGCATGGATTCTTATGGATTCTGTGTCCTTTTCTGGTATTCAAATCATCTTTTAAAATTTACCATTTATTAGTAAGTACTCCTCAGCATATTTGAAGAAGTCGATGGTTTTAATGTATTCATGAGACTGTGCTTTATGACTCTTACTGTAGTGAAGGTATATCATTGGCTCCAGAATGGTAAGTGTAAGTAACTTCCCAGATGCAGATCATAAGAGATAGAAAAGAGGAAACTGGGGCATTTGTCCTAAATTGCAGAAAAACCTCACTGTAAAGAAAACAGAAAACTGCATCAAGTAATTGCCTCATGGATTATAGTACATCTCCACATCTATGGTAGTTATGCAGTAAATGTCTGATTATGACATGGAAGGCCTACAAATAAGACTGTTTTGCCTCACTTTCAGATATAACAGTTTTATGATTGTATTTCATGTCATTTAGCTTTTCAGCCAAAATTGCTTGAATAGGTTCTGTGTTTGCATAACTTGTCACTGAAATTAGTCCTGATCCTGAACCATAATTGTTTAGTTCTTAAGTTAGTTATATTCATAACTGTCATGTTAATGTGCTATATTGAAATTAATTCATTTATGCATTGAGTGAACATTTTATGATCTCTTGTCATCTAGGTACTATCATTATAGAACATGTTCTGATTTATTGTCTTATGGATATATTAACGGCTACTGCTTCATTTGAGATTTTCCTTCTCAAATTACAGAAAAGAGAATGTCGAGGTGGCAAGAAACATTCAGTCACTCCATCTCAGAAATTTGAAGCAAGTCGAACCTTACATCTTACCACAGTGATAGGCCAGTTTGTTCAAAGTTCTTTGCCAAATTGGTTGCTTTTCCCTTTGGAAGACAAAGGACTAGAAGTTAAAAATATTATTCCTTATTCCTAAATTCAGAGTTTATGTAGACATTTTACTGTTGATAGTTCACAATAATGGATGGAAATCAAATGGATCAATATTCAAAAAGCTTATTGGTGTCTCAGGGTTGTCTGCTTGCTGGAGTTAATACAAATCAAATAATGAAACCCTGCATAAAACCCTGAATCTCAGTAGTGGAGAAAAGGGAAAAGACTTTGGAGGTAGGCTAACTTAAGATTCACTCCTAGTTAGCTGGGTGGCCTTGAGCAAGTCACTTGACTTCTCTGTACCTAGCTTCCTCACTTGTAAAATGGGGATAATTCTACCTTGCAGCCTTGTGGTTAGAATTCCAGATAACATAAACAAAACACATTAACACCTCTTTAGCTATGTATGTGGCTGTTAACACTGGTGATTCAGGGCTTGTTAATTTTCTATTGCTGCCATAAGAAATTAGCAAAAACTTAGTGGCTTAAAAACAGTACAAATGTATTATTTTACAGTTATATAGGTCACAATTCACAGTTCTTAATGGGATAAAATCAAGTATTGGCAAGATTCTGTTCCTTTCTTGGAGGCTCTGGGGGACAGTTTGGTTCCTTGCTTGCTTAGATTGTTGGCAGAATTCAGCTGTTTGCTGTGGGACCTGAGATTTCTGTGCTGTCATCTGAGGGCCATTCCTAGCTTCTAGAGGCTGCTCGTAGCCCCCTTTGTCCTGTCTTCAGTGCCAGCAACAGTGAAATGAGCCCCTCTCATGCTTCAGGTATCTCCTGTTATTTCCCGCTTGTCTCTCAACTGCCCTTCTTCATTCCTCTTCCATTTTTAAAGTCTCATGCAATTACATTGGACCTGTCCAGATTATTCATGATAATCTCCCCATCTGAAGAGTCTGTACCTTTAATCACATCCACAGAGTCCCTTTTATCAGGTAACAGTCACAGATTTGGGGGGAATGGGGCATGCCTTTAAAGAAGAACACCATTCTGCTTACCACATAAGGAATTAACATCTAAGGAGGATAGAGGTACATCCCACTACATCCAGGTAGATTATTTGGAAATGGAGATGTCTCAGTGTGCATTTGCTGGTCTTAACTGTCCTCTTGAACCTAGAGTCTTGGTGACCATGCTGATTTCTTTGATTTAGGATTTCTAAACTCTAACACAGTTACAGTTGATTACAGCCTCAAACAATCCTTTGGTTTAGGATTTCTAAACTCTACCACAGATTCTACTTTCTGTTTTAGGGGGAGTTTTCCACAAATGGAGAGATTTTGTCAATAGGAAAGGGCATAGTTAAGTCTTAGACTCTTGAATCTTGGTGTGAAAAGAAAATTGTGAAAGTTAGCTGTTCCTTGCTCTCTTGTGTGGTATCCAAGCTCATATATTAAAACAGCATGAAGAACTTAAATGGTAGATCATTTTTATTTAACTGCCCATGTATTTGATTTCATTCAATCAGATTCTAACAGTTTCATTGTGCTTAGTACAATGTATAATGTGTGTGTGTGTTTTTTTTTTAAGAATGATCTGGAAAAATTTTCAAAAGGTATTGGCAGGTTTACAAGAGAAGATCCCACATTTAAAGTCCACTTTGACACTGAGAGCAAAGAGACAATTGTATCTGGAATGGGAGAATTACACCTGGAAATCTATGCTCAGGTAGTGAATAACAAAGAAGTTAAAGTCACTTCATTTATGTCTGTGTTTTAAGAGTGTAAAAGTCAAGAATTCTCAGTCTAATGGTCGTAAACTAATAGTGGTTCTTCAATCTTCACTCTGGTTTTTTATCCAGATGTGGTACACTGCATCTTCTACTATCTGTTACTAATTAATTACTTTTGATCTCTAAAGCTTTTTATTTGTAAAAGATTGCAGTCAGACCATCCATCCATACCTAGGTCATGGTTCTTTGGGTCAAGTATATCCTTAAGGTCTCAGCCTTAGGGGGACAACCTCAGGGAGAAACCTGCTGAGAAAGTCAGCCCACCAGTACTCACTCTCCAGGCCATTTCTTACCTGTTTTCTTCTCAAGTCAGTACTTGAAGATCAATATAAAGTAGATAAACAAATGGGTAGATGGGAGACCCTACTTTCCTAGGAAAGGTCTTATGTGTATATGAATGAGATCAAAATATATATGACTTATTTAATATATCTGACTTATGATTAAAAATTCTGGTTGTGATTGTATCTCTGAAGTTGAGATAGTAGAAAATTCTGACAATAGATCCATATACCATTCCAATGAATATGTAATAAAATGGAGCAGAGGTAAAGTTTTAGTAGATTAACCAGAGGTAAGTGTAAGTTAATCAGTCTAAATTAGAATTTGTTCATATAAAATCTATAAAAGTTTATAATGTATTTATCCTCATAAGGTACTTAAGTGGTTTTAGATTTATTATTTGCTCATCATAACCTTCTCTGGTGTCTCAGATGGTAAAGCATCTGCCTGCAATGCAGGAAACCCCCAGGTTTGATCCCTGGGTTGGGAAAATTCCCTGAAGAAGGGAATGGCAGCCCACTCCAGTATTCTTGCCTGGAGAATCCCATGGACAGAGGAGCCTGATGGGCTGCAGTCTGTGGGGTCACAAAGAGTCGGACATGACTGAGTGACTAACATTTTCACTTTTAAATGAATCCTTCTAAGGTAATTAAGACTCTTAGGATTTTTCTTCTTTTAGTTTATTATTTTTTAATTTAAATATATCAAAAAAGATCTCTCTTGTTCTTTTTAGCGAATGGAAAGAGAATATGGCTGTCCTTGTATCACAGGAAAGCCAAAAGTTGCTTTCAGAGAGACCATTACGGCCCCTGTTCCGTAAGTATCCAACACGGTGAAACAAGCTATGAGGCTGGAATTAAAAGGTTTTATTAGGGGTATCACGGCACTGTTACTGTTGATAAGACACTTACACTGTGATGCTCTTTATTATGGAAGCGATATAGTTCTGTACTGTAATCAGGCCATTTATAGATAATGACACTTCTGGGATTTGTCTAACCCCTTAAGCTAGATATCAATGAAGACTGGTATACAGGTCATCGTTAACAAGCATGTTTACACTTAATCCAATGTTATGGTCTTCGTTTATTCCAATTGTGCTTCCTTTGGCAGACGGCTATTATGTTTTACTTTAGTACCATATTGTGGATGCCAGAGAACTTGCATTTGCCAAGGAATAATCTCCTGCAAGTAAAAGAAACTAATGCTGTGATAAAGTTAATAAAAACATTTAGGAAAACAGTTAGACTTATGTTCTGTTGGAGACAAAACAGTCCTCATAAAGATAGCATAAGACAAGTTAAATTGCTACAAGTGGTAATATACTTCAGTCTGGTGCCTATTTGAATTTACATGAATTCTGATTTAGAGTCAAAATTAACAAGGCATACACTGAGGCTACAAAGTGAGTCTCAATTTCCAAAGTGACATTAAATAATGGTAAATGATACTATACCTGAGATGCAATGTCATGAAGAAGAATAGTGTAGTCTAACTCGATGAAGTCATCATTTCTTTGCTGTAATAAAAAATAAAAACCTGGCATTTTAAACTTAGTATCATTGGTAAAAAGTATATTTTAATTTTAAAAATCAGTTTTCATTAGTAGATGATGATAATAATTAAGTAAAATTAAAAATTGAATGTTGTGGAATTCCCTGGCAGTACAGTACTTAGGACATCCACTGCAGGGGCATGGGTTCAATCCCTGGTCAGGGAACTAAGATTCTACGTGCCACACAGCACAGCCAAAAAAATTACAAATTGAATGTCATAATTTATTTGACCTGGCAGAAAAACTATTCTCTTACAAATAAGATTTCTTTCAAAATATGTTTTAAAATTGTTGTTTTTTTTTCATTCCTTACTGTATAAATCATTTACCCTTTCTGTTTTTAGTTTCTGAGTCGTGGAACTCATAACATTATAGTCTATAATTTGAACATTTTAGAACATTTCAGTCTATAATTTGTCATTTAAGATTCCTTAATATTTGCATTGCTGTTTAAGGGATAAACAGCTGAAATAAGTATTTACACTAAAGAAAACCAATTTTATAATAGAAATTCTCTTTTAAAAACTGAAAATAATAAAATGTAATATTTGATTTTGTAACTAAAGCTTTGATCTATGCTGTCTACTGCTTTGGGCATCTAAAGTATACCATCAACTACACAGAAATATCGTTATCTACATAGTTTCAAACCTTGATCATCAGAAATTTGCTGTACTTAAATAAGGCTCTTAAACACTTATAATGAGGCATTGAAAAATCCTGTGACTCCTTTGGTTAACAGTAATTATAAAGATTGCCCTAGGATTGAATAAAAGTATTCTCACTATATAGTCTCTTGAAACAATCCCTATTGACTATATCAACAAAGAAGGTCCTTTAAGGATAAGGTAGGATAGGCTCAATAAAGGACAGAAATGGTATGGACCTAACAGAAGCAAAAGATATTAAGAAGAGGTGGCAAGAATACACAGAAGAACTGCACAAAAAAGACCTTCACAACCAAGATAATCACGATGGTGTGATCACTCATCTAGAGCCAGACATCCTGGATGGTGAAGTCAAGTGGGCCTTAGGAAGCATTACTACAAACAAAGCTAGTGGAGGTGATGGAATTCCAGCTGAGCTATTTCAACTCCTAAAAGATGATGCTGTGAAAGAGCTCCACTCAATATGCCAGCAAATTTGGAAAACTCAGCAGTGGCTACAGGATGGGAAAAGGTCAGTTTTCATTCCAATCCCAAAGAAAGGCAATGCCAAAGAATGCTCAAACTACCACACAATTGCACTCATCTCACACGCTAGTAAAGTAATGCTCAAAATTCTCCAAGCCAGGCTTCAGCAGTACGTGAACCGTGAACTTCCAGATGTTCAAGCTGGTTTTAGAAAAGGCAGAGGAACCAGAGATCAAATTGCCAACATCCGCTGGATCATGGAAAAAGCAAAGGAGTTCCAGAAAAACATCTATTTCTGCTTTATTGACTATGCCAAAGCCTTTGACTGTGTGGATCACAATAAACTGGAAAATTCTGAAAGAGATGAGAATACGAGACCACCTGACTTGCCTCTTGAGAAACCTATATGCAGGTCAGGAAGCAACAGTTAGAACTGGACATGGAACAAGTGACTGGTTCCAAACCGGAAAAGGAGTCCGTCAAGGCTGTATACTGTCACCCTGCTTATTTAACTTATATGCAGAGTACATCATGAGAAATGCTGGGCTGGAAGAAACACAAGCTGGAATCAAGATTGCTGGGAGAAATATCAATAACCTCAGATATGCAGATGACACCACCGTTATGGCAGAAGGTGAAGAGGAACTAAAGAGCCTCTTGATGAAAGTGAAAGAGGAGAGTGAAAAAGTTGGCTTAAAGCTCAACATTCAGAAAACGAAGATCATGGCATCTGGTCCCATCACTTCATGGGAAATAGATGGGGAAACAGTGGAAACAGTGTCAGACTTTATTTTGGGGGGCTCCAAAATCACTGCAGATGGTGATTGCAGCCATGAAATTAAAAGAACCTTACTCCTTGGAAGGAAAGTTATGACCAACTAAGACATCATTTCGCCTACAAAGGTCCGACTAGTCAAGGCTATGGTTTTTCCAGTGGTCATGTATGGATGTGAGAGTTGGACTGTGAAGAAGGCTGAACGCCAAAGAATTGATGCTCTTGAACTGTGGTGTTGGAGAAGACTCTTGAGAGTCCCTTGGACTGCAAGGAGATCCAACCAGTCCATCCTAAAGGAGATCAGTCCTGGGTGTTCATTGGAAGGAATGGTGCTAAAGCTGAAACTCCAGTACTTTGGCCACCTCATGCGAAGAGTTGACTCATTGGAAAAGACTCTGATGCTGGGAGGGATTGGGGGCAGGAGGAGAAGGGTTCGGCAGAGGATGAGATGGCTGGATGGCATCTCTGACTCAATGGATGTGTGTTTGAGTAAACTCCAGGAGTTGGTGATGGACAGGAGGCTGGCGTGCTACCGATTCATGGGGACGCAAAGAATTGGACACGATTGAGCGACTGAACTGAACTGAACTGAAAGATCAGGAAGGTTACTTATGTGTGATCTAGCCCAAAAGTTTCTGATAAGTAGTTGCAAAAGTTTGTGGAGTAAAGGTGCTCCAGCTTTCTTGCAGTTTGTTATCAACAAACTGAGATAAGCCAATGGAAACTGCTTTTCTCTTACAGAATCTTTTTCTTGCATTCCATTAAATACTACTAGTTGACATTTTTTTTTTTCTTTTAAACCTCTTAATAAAGCTAAACTCAATTTGTTTTAATCTCTTTAAGGTCTAGAAAGAGGCAGTTTGGAGTAGTTCTATCAGACTTAAAGTACATGCTAGCAACAAACAAGATAGGAGGCAGGCAGTTATGACTGAATGGTTATCAAAGACAGTTGTGTGCAGCAAGCTTCACAGAGACTGAGATGCTAATATTTTATTTTGGCAGATCCAGGTGGGGAAAATGTCAACCCTGTATCTAGCTCTGGCACTAACATTTGAGGAGAGGAAAAAAGCAGAGGTAGTTTCAGTATCTTATGGTGATAGTAATCAGAACACAAAACCTAGGCTGCCTAAGGAAATGATCTGTATTAAGCTGCACACAAAAACCATTGCCAAATTATAACTGAAGACTTCACTCTTGAAACTTCAGCTTCACCTTCTCCAGCCTTGATAACTGACCTCTCCTTCAAATACTGAGTTCACTACTTTAAATACAAAATGACTGAAGGGGCACTATTTATCCCATCATGAATTAGGACATCTTATATAAAAAGTGAACCTATTTAGAGTGTATTTTATAGAAATTACTTACCACTTGCTTGACAGTTTGAACTTTTGCCATTTTATACCATGTATTTTCAGTAGAATTTTGCCATATTATATAACCACTGGCAACCCAGGCTAAATGTCGAACTGGCTTCATTTCTGGAGGTACATTTCCAAAACTGTCTGGTGAAGGAAATATTTATATGATAAATGGAATTATTTTACATAGAGGGTATTAACCTTTTAAAATGTAAATTCTAAGTCATTTCTTACATTTCTTCAAATGTGTGCAGAAAGTAATTAAGCTATGTCTATAAAGTCCTAAGGCCTTTTTTTGTTGTTAGATTAGATTAGTAATGAATATTTTTGTGGAAGTCAGTTTATTTCCAGCATAATGCAAACATCTTAACAATTTTGAGCACAGGTAAATTGATACTGTTTTTAAAATTGAAAAAATATTTTCCTCTGCTATATATTTATATACCTGGAATATTTTGTGCTTCTAGTGGTTCCTTCATGGATTTGAGTCTTTCATAAAATGTATTATCTTCTTCATCTGGGTTTTTTCCAATTTCTCCTTCAAATGTGAAGTTGACTTCTGGTGCAGTATCTTGTCCCGTTGGAGGGTACAGTACTTCAGCTGTGCAGTTCACTGTAACTTCCTGTTTGAAATATTTTGCAAAAGATCTTTACATGTAGATGGACATCCATTATTAATTATTATTCTTTGAGATAGAACCTTTAAAGCATTGTGCCCCTTATGGTATTACTTCAGACTGGACTTGAATGCGCCTATTTCAGAGGTATCTAATTTATGGTTGCCCAGTAATTTTCTTGAAGTGAACTCGCTCAGTTGTGTCCAACTCTTTGCGACCCTGTGGACTGTAGCCTACCAGGCTCCTCCGTCTATGGGATTTTCCAAGCAAGAGTACTAGAGTGGGTTGCCATTTCCTTCTCCAGGGGATCTTCCCAACCCAGGGATCGAACCCAGGTCTCCTGCATTGTAGGCAGACGCTTTACCATCTGAGCCACCAGGGAAGTCAATTTTCTTAGAGGTAGCTAAAATAGGTAACTTAGTTTATAACTTATAAAGTCTCATAATCTTGTAAATTCATTGAAAACTTTGAATGTATTTCAGTAGTAATGGGAAGTCCATCTCTAAGGCAGATTTTAGTCTGACTTTATTAAGTCATTCTATTCTTCTCTCCTCCAGAAATAACAAAAATTTTCTCAAACTCAGATTCTTCGATCTGTATCCAGATGTACAATGAGAAAATTGTAGCGTTGGTTCTGCTTTATAAAGATGAATACTCGTCTAGCAGCTCAGATGCCTTTTAGTGGATCTCTCTATGTTAGCCTGTATCTCTTAGTTATGCTTAACAAATGGGCAAGCTTTTTAAAATTTCAAGATGGTTATGGTACAAGTGGCAGTTCCTTCCTTTTAAATTTGTCTTGTTAATAATTTGATAGGTGTATAATTTTTAAAATTGTCCCTGCCCCTTTACTGAAGGATTCTAATCTGAACACAGTGGTATCAGTTGGCCTTTCTGTTGCTCATAAATAACTAAAAGCACTTGCTTTCTTTAAATAAAAGAAACAGAATGAAACAAATACAAAATACCTAAATGATGATTAGAGAGTTAATTATTTCACTTCTTCATATTAGGCATAAATTCACACTGACCTATGCATATATAACATTTTCAAAGGAAATTTATTCGTATTGAAGTATCTAGAGCCTCTTCTAAATAGCTCAATAGAAATACTAAGTGTATCTCAGAATACACAATAAGTAAAACCCTTGTATGGTGATCTTTTTTTTTTTTTTTTTTTTTGAGGCAGGAATTTCACAACTTTTTCTCAAAAAAACAAAACAAAACAATCCTATGATTTGATCAGCAGAGGTGACCTGAAATGTTAGGAATCAAATTTTATTTCATAATAAAGGATATTTCACTTACTTTTTGGATAATTTCTTCCACAGAAAATTTAAGGCGGTATTTATGTCCTCTTCCTGGAATATCCTAAAATTAAGAAAATATGTTTTTATACCAAGAAATACATAACAACAACAACAAAAGGTCTTTATATTGTTAGAGGAATCCATTCTCTTTTGATGGGGCTGGGGTAAGCTGACTTTTGGAGGTAAATGACTAAAGCCTTAGACCTTGAGCAAGGCATGTCACCATGTGTGTGACGTCTAAGCAGGGTTATTTTGGATGAGAACAAGAATGGGATAAAAGCATATATAATCAGTTATAATTCACTTTCAATCATCATAGAATGCTGACATCTGGATCCGTGACCCTGAGTTCCACATAAGAAATTTTAACATTTTTAATTCTAAAGATGACAAATAGGATACCCCCTGAAAAGATTTTTCATAAAGCCTCCAAACAGAATTCCATTTTGAGGCAGGTTACTGCAAAGTGATTAGAGATGTTAAGTACTGCTTTTCCTTGTGTATTAGTGGACCTGCAGAATGAGACTTTAATGAACTTTATAACAGTAAGACAAACATTTAGGTACTTCACTTTTGAATCAAGATACAATTCAAAGTTTATACCTAATTATGTTACCTGGTGTGGTTTTGAAATATGTACTCCCTGTTAGCTCTTACAGACTGTTAGCAGTTAAACTTCTGTCAGATCCATTAGATTTCAGTAAAATGGCAACAAGCTTAGTGCTTGCTAAGGTCTTAAGCATAGCACTTAATTTAACCCCTTAGCCAGAGAGAGCCCATCACTCACAGCAGTCAATAGCAGTAGTGTTTGGGTGGTTGAAGTGAAGCTTCAGCCCACAATTCCTTCACTCGGACTCCGTTTTGTCAGTTTCTGTTGTTTTTTGTTTGTTTGTTTGTTTACCCTTCGTTTTGGCCAAATGAACAATTGGTCTTAAAATTTAGGCAATGAAGAATCTTAGGCAAGACCAGAGCTTTTGTTGGTCCAGACTGGAACAGTAGATGAGAAACATGGTACCAGTTTTAAGAAACTTTTGAAAATGGTTCTTGTAGGTTTCACTTGGGGAAAGGGGAGAAGTCGCCCCAAACTGAGAACATTTATCCATTTCCTTATAATAGTGCCCATAAAAACTATCAGTGTGTGTTTCCCTGTGAAAACAATAAACAGCCCCGGGGCTGCCCCCAGAGACTAGAGAAATGCCAGAAACACCAGCTTCTTTAGAGAGACGGCAGCAGTGAGACCCGAAACAGGCATGGTGTCTGGGGGAGTTGGGAGCAGACAAGCAGGGAGCGGAGGGAATGGAGGGAACGCTCGCCGGTGCCCCACCGCCCTCTGCCTGACTCACCTCCAGGCTGGCTTGTTTGACTGTCTGCACCAGAAACACCTTGTGGGGAGTCCCCTGCTGGTAGTTGATGCAGCTCTCTACCACCGAGGCCGCCCTGGCGGCCGGGTAGTGGGTCGGAGGGATTTCCATTCTTGCTGAGTGTTGGCTGGGCTTGCGAGCGTCCGCGTCCCCGTCCTGCCTGCTGCTGGGTATCCCAGCCGGAAAAGTCCTCCCGCCGTCTTGGGCCTGGGCGTGGGCTGGGGCGGGGTCACCAGCTCCTTCCCGCTCTCTCTTCCTTCCCTCCTTCAGATTTTGAAAGCAGCTGCCTGGGAGCTGGCTCCTGCCAGGGCCTTTTGTGGAGCCCCGCCCAGCTGCCGCCTGCAATTGCTCTCCGGTTCCTGCACTGAGAGCCCCCTCCTCCTTTAAGTGGGGGTAGGGAGGGAATCGGGGCGGTGGGGTGGGTTGTCCGGGACTACATCCTTCCTTTTATTAACCTTAACAGAAGCGCGGGGAGGGGCTTTTTGGCTTTTGCCTTACTGCAGCGTCGCTTCTGGGGCTTCAAGTTTCCTCTCCGTGGAAAAAGTCTGGTTGCTTCACTTGCAGACTGGAGCAACTTCTTAATCCACCATCCAGTGTCAGGCTCGGGGCAAAGTCCAGAGGAGCTCCTGGTAGTGAGTCATTGTGATTCCTTCTTTTCTCTCTCCTTTCCAGGAACAAGCTTACTCAGTTCTGCACAAATCAGGGTTTGAAAGACTGCAAGCAATGGCACCCCACTCCAGTACTCTTGCCTGGCAAATCCCATGGGCGGAGGAGCCTGGTAGGCTGCAGTCCGTGGGGTCGCTAGGAGTCGGACACGACTGAGCGACTTCACTTTCACTTTTCACTTTCATGCATTGGAGAAGGAAATGGCAACCCACTCCAGTGTTCTTGCCTGGAGAATCCCAGGGACGGGGGAGCCTGGTGGGCTGCCGTCTCTGGGGTCGCACCGAGTCAGACACGACTGAAGCGACTTAGCAGCAGCAGCAGCAGCAAGCGATCGCATTAATTTGGAGGATTATGTAATTTAGGGCAGGGGAATTTTAAAAGATACTTGGACCCTTCTCTTCCTTTGCTAATCTTAGAAAGATAAGATTTTGATCACACCAACTTAAGTGCTATGCTTCCAACTTTCTGGATCACTTTGAAAGAGGATTAAAACAGTTTAAAACCGAGTTTATACAAGGCACTACATTTAAGTACTTCTGACAAAAGCAGTTTTTAAAAGCTCCTTAAGGAAGCACAAACTTAGTAGTCAGTGCGTTTCTACTCTCCAGGTCTCTTAATTACCTTTTTCTGTCACCTTTAAAGGCACTGTAGACTGTTCTTAAGAAGTGCTATTGAACTGCAGCTAAGATTCGTTTTCTTCAGATATGTAACCAAACTGACATTGTAGCTTGTTGGTTTAGAAATAAAGATTCTTAGGTATTTTTCCCAAAATGGGTTTTGAAGGTTCTTTGGGTAGATACATAAGTTGTGTTGCTTTAAACAAAAAAAATTTTTTTTAATGTATTTGTAATGTGTTCTCTTCTTCAAATACCCTTTTAAATTTATTTATTAATAAAGTCTTTGGAGTAAATAGTTTTTTTTTTTTTAAGAATAGTAGGTAGTAAGGCATTCCCATCCTTTCTAGTTATATTAGCCAACAGCTGTCAAGTAACTAGAGAAAGAAAGGGTTTCGTTTCTTCTCTTAAGGCTTTTTCTGAAAAATTGAAAGCTGTTTTCCTTCCTTTGATGGAAGGGCCAGTGACTCATTCATCTAACAGCCAACCTCTTAGATAGTTGTTTGTGTGTGTTCTTAATAGTTGTGTGAATTATGTGCTCCTTTAAGAGTGGTCAAATAGATTCTAATTGCATAGATCTTTTTGCTGAAAATGAAATTTTAAAGTTTCACATGCAGCTAGTTAACATCTCCTGTGTTATTACCAGTTAGAGCTGTGAGAAATACGGTATGTGAACCCTCCAAAGTCACCAGTTTGAAGCTTTAAGAATGTAATTACCATCTCTGTAGATCAAGGCTAGTAATAGAGGTGCTGGGTGACAGACAATATCAGGCGTTTATTTGCTAAAAACACACATTAAGGTTCTTTAAAAAATATTATATTATTGCTCAGTCATGTCTGAACCCCATGGACTGTAAACTGCCAGGCTCCTCTGTCTATGGAATTCTCCAGGCAAGAATACTGGAGTGGGTAGCTGTTTCCTTCTCCAGGGGATCTTCCCTACTCAGGAACCGAACCCGGGTCTCCTGCCTTGCAGACTGGGCCGCCAGGGAAGTACACAGTAACAACTTTAAGCTGCCTGTGTAGATGTTAAATAAGCTGCGTTAATAGAGTCTTACCCCGATAGAGTCCTTGAGATCTTAGTTTCTTCATAAAATTCCATTAATGGTTAATCAAGAGATCATTATCCTCAAAGTTGAATAATGTATGAGTTACCTTGAAAGTAGCAAAATTATTATAAGTCTCTGGGATCGTGCAAATTAAATTATTGTTTTAAATAACTGTATGAAAATAAGTAAAAACACCTATGGCTTGCAACTTAGGTAAGACTATAAAGTCAAAATAAATCTACAAAATAAGATATACAGTAAAACCAACACAATTCTAATCAACATTAACGTTTATGTGAGAGGTGATGTTTCGCCAAAGTGAAACTCTTTCACAGAATGCCAGTGGTCTGACCACAAGAGCATGGATTCTTGTACCTTCAGCGTGTCTATTCACTGCCTACCAAGTGGTGTCTTAGTTCTTCCGCTTCTCTAAGCTCCAGGAAAGTCTCTTTGTGCAGCGTCCTTACAAGGCTTTTGAGTTGAATGCATCGTTTATATTCTTACTGTCCTTCTAGAAACATGTTTGTTGGTCTTGGTGCAAATTCTGGCTCTGCCACTTAAGAGTTGCGTCACATTTGGCAAGTTACTTAGCTTCTCTGACCCTCAGGTTTCTCACCTGTAAAATAATGATAAAAAAATAGTGCCTACTTCATGGGTCTGTGGTGAAGAATAAGTACTACAGTCCATAGAAAGCACTTAGCATAAGCCTGGCACTTGTATCCTCTTATCTGGCATCCACTCGGTTATAAACTCAGCCAGGATCCCTGAAACTGCATGGATAACTCATTTGTAAGCTGGTCCTCCAGGGCACTGCTGTCCATTGGAACGTTGTGCAGCAGTGGGAATGTTTTGGCAGTTGCTGTCCTGGACAGTAGCCACTCTCTACGCTTGCCTGTTGATCATTTGCAGTGTGACTGGTGCAACTAAGGAATTGAATTTTAAATTTTATTTAATTGTAATTAGCTTCAATTAAATATCCGTGGTTAGTGATTATCATATAAACAGCACAGATCTAGAGTATGTTGTATGGATATTATTATTACATTGAAAACAAAATTTACATTGTCTTGGAGGACTTGAGCATACCTGAAAATATGTCAGTGGACCCGTTTTGAAACCCCTTAGTAATTCTGTGGTGATTTGGCAGTTATTTCTCTTCTGCTGTCCTTTTGGTTCTAATGTCTGTTTACCTTTCAGCATTGTTTTCGCCAGCCCATCGTGAAACTCTTGGCAACTGAAGCATTATTTAAAGGCAATTCATCAGGCACATTCACACTTAGGGTCTCTATGAAAACTCATTCCAAGCTGACATCTCCTACTGAAATTGCTATTTACTTCTGCCAAACCATTCACAGATCTCTATGCAGGAACAGATGTTCATTAATGTCCACTTACCTGCAGTTATCTGTAGACAACTTTGAAAGCAGCCAGCTTCTTCCATCTTATGGTCTTGAGGAAGGTTGCAGTTTAAAAGAAAAATGCCTTGCAAACAGTAGAAACTCATGAAATGTTTTTTAAAGTGATATAGTAGCCTATATTTATATATATTTAATATGCATGCAAGATGCTTATGCCATCTTATTAATGTTGTCTTTAATAATTTGAAGTAAACACTGACCTGTGTCTATATATGTGTCTATTTGGAGGACTTGACTTATGTTAATTGTGCTGATTCTGCCATTAATCATTTTCAGGTGTTAGTTATCCTTCCTGAAACTCCCCTTTTTGTATTTTCTCAGTCGATAGTGTCCAAGTTGTAAAATCAAATAACTATCTGGATGAATTACTGCATAACTCCTATTTTCAGATAACTGTCCTCAGAGAGATTCAGGACAGAACCCTGTGTCCCAGGGAAACAGAACCCTGTTTCCAAAAGAAAATGGGTAAGCTTTTTGGAATGTAGGTTAGAATAAGAACCTTCCACTGACTCTTTATTGTAACACTTTTACTTTCTACTTGTGAAATTCAGATAAATTAGCAGAATTGAAACCATGGATTACTTGATGGAGTACCCCACCTCTAAGTAAGAACAGAAAGGAGCGAATTCCTTTTTAAATAAATTCTATAATATTTTATAGCAAGGCCATCCTATTTGAAGGAAGAAGTAAAATTGATGAGAGGTGGTTTTCATTTCAGTTAGTAGGAGTTTATTTCATTTTGGTAATTACACTATGTTGATTTTTTTTTTTTTCTTCTCATATTACTTTCAGGTTTGACTTTACACATAAAAAACAATCAGGTGGTGCAGGCCAGTTTGGAAAAGTGATAGGTGTACTGGAGCCTCTGGACCCAGAGAACTACACTAAGTTGGAGTTTTCAGATGAAACATTTGGGTCAAATGTACCAAAGCAGTTTGTGCCTGCTGTGGAAAAGGTAAAAAGAAACAAACAAAGCCTTTATTGCATTAAAAAAAAAAAACAAACAGTGTATTAGATATCAAATCATATTGCTATCATGTCTTCTGTGGTTCATTTTTGTTCCGGTCCTGCTTCTTTATCTGATTAAGCTCTCCATCTGGTTTAGAATCATTAAGTTCAAGAGCTATAAATATAAGCTATGACAATGAGAGGAAATCATTCTGTTTCTGAATCATGGTTATTGCATTTCTCTTGATAAATTGAAACGACTTGATTGATTATAATTAGCAATTGAAATTTCCAGTAGTCGTTAGGGGTTTGTGAAAGTCTTACATGTAGTACCCTTGTAGTAGAATGGCCATGCATTAAGACTTCCAGCACCTGCGTGTGTTGTTATCTCTGCTAATGATTAATATGTCCTTGGGTAAATCACAGTGTTCAGAGCCACTTTCTTTTGTAAATTGAGCATACAATACTTAATCCTGAACCCCTCACAAAACTGAGGATTGGATAAGACTCTGACATTTCTTTGGGAATTGTGAGGTGTTTTGCACATATAAGGGGTTATTTGTGTTTTACTAGCTTTCTACATCACTGGCTTTAAAACTGTTGTAAACCTTTAGCAACTGTCTGTTCGTAAAGATTGAGGTTATTTTAAAAAATCTTTTAACTTTTAACTTAGAAGTTTTTATTAACAGATCATGATTTTGGTTTTAGCATTAATTGTGGTAGCAGTTTTTGTGATCATCCTTTATACTTAATTTCAAAACAGTATTTTGTCATTCACACAAATGAATGTGTCATTCACACAAATTTAAATGATCTTTTATTCTCTAAGGTTCACATAGGTGAAGGAAAGGTTAGATGTTTTACAGCATTCAGAGTTCACAGTTTTGAAATGTCAGAAATATATTGTACTACATGTGCAACTGTGTAAACTAATTTGAGCTGTAGCAGCTCTACAAGTATTTAATGAATGAAAAAGAACTGCACACATATTAAATTGTGCTCTTTAAATGTGTGTAATTTATTGTATATCAGTTATATCTCAATAAAGCTGTGTCTTAAAAGAATTGCTTTGGAAAAGTGAAATTAGTTTTTAATTTTAGTTCTTACATTGTGTAGCACAAAAATTATTATGTAGTGGTCTGCCAGTGAGTCAGAGCAGTGACAGGTATAGAGTAGGAGCTTACGACACAGCTGTTGATAAGATGTCAGTTTTGATTAAAGTTTTACTTTAGGGAATTTTTTAGATTTGCCTTTCCTCTGTTTACACCTTGTAAAACTAAGATCATGCTGACTCTATAATGTATCATGAGAGTTTAGTAATTTTGAATATTAGGTTATGAGAAAGTGATTGCTAACACTCAGCATCGTTTTCAAACCGTTTCATACCTTTAAGTAATAGACTGTTCCAAAGGATTGCTCATCTGCATTCCACAATAATAAAGCTTAAATAGGCTGTTCGACTTTAAAGAAATTTTTTTTAATGAAATATACATGAAAATGTTAAACTTCTGAATACTAAAATGTTCGAGGGTTTTTCTTAATGCATCTGCAAGTGAAGAGACACTCAAGGAGCTTATTCATTAACAGGGGTTTTTGGATGCCTGCGAGAAGGGCCCTTTGTCTGGTCACAAGCTCTCTGGGCTCCGGTTTGTTCTGCAAGATGGAGCACATCACATGGTGGATTCCAATGAAATCTCTTTCATCCGCGCAGGAGAAGGTGCTCTTAAGCAAGGTATGCTGCGCCTGGCACCTGCCCCATCGATGATCTGCTTCCCTAGTGGACCATCAGAGCCACAGAAGGTGGCACTATGTTGCTTAGGTCTTCTCCCAACACCCCCCGCCCCTTCTACCCCCTTCCCCTGGGGCAGTAGGCAGCACACCAGGGAACAAGATAGGTTCTGGACAGGTATTCATAGAGTCAGTGTGAGGATAGATTACCGTGTTTTCTTTTTTACAAAACTAAGATCCTACTTTGTTCTCCTCAATTATCTGATATTTTTCATATGTTTAAATTCATAGATAATCTGCAAGCTGTATTTTTAATAGAGACGACAAATGCTTAGAATTTTAAGAAATATTTTAAAGAAACATTAACTATAGTCATGCTATTTTTAGTGATTTATTCAGATGTCAGAAAACCTATAAATTTGTAAACAGTTTTTTCACGTATAACATTTTAGGCTTTTAGGCATTATGAAAGAATTCAGTAAACCTTATTCTCAGTGCAGATTTCTTACTAAACTGCTAAAATTGTCAACCTTTCTCACAAGGATAATAATGTGTATTAAAACCCTGATAATACCAGAACCATAAACAATTGCAGGTGTATCTGATTGATTGCTTTTAAGAGAGAAAAGCAAATGACACAGCAGTTTGATATCAGGGTTATTCAACAAAAGAATTTTAAGTTATAACTGAAAGTCAGAGAATTCATTCTGTTTGTCATCTCTTCCATATCCATTATATGATGATTCATTAGTTATGTCCATTAGTGTGTTTTCACAGAAAATTACATTATAATTCATAAAATATTTCATAAATATTTTTATCAAAGAGGGTCAAAATGGACAGCAGAAAATTCTAACACTTCTTTTCCAGGCATTCAGAAAATCAGGATTTTATTGATTTTGTTTGAGTTTTGGACTTGGTTGTTTTTAGTCTGTTTGCATCTGTGATCAGGTGTGGGGCAATGGCTGGAGAGGGTTGCTTATTTTTTGACCAAGCCGCGAATTCCTTATTTTACTTAATGGGAGCCATTAGTTATTTGTTATTTCATTTCCTAGTTGTGAAAGAGTATAAGAATCCTTTATTTTCTTTATGCCAGCTAGCTGTCTATTAAAAATGCAGTTGAAATCTATGATCTAGAAACTTTGTCACAATCTGATAATTGTGTTAATAGGAAAAGGGAAATAAAGTCACAAAGTAAAATTTCATTAGGCATGACAGAGAAGGAAATGGCAACCCACTCCAGTATTTTTGCCTAGAGAATCCTGTGGACAGAGGAGCCTGGTGGACTACCTGCTGTCTGTGGGGTCACACAGAGTCGGACACGACTCAAGCAACTTAGCAGCAGCAGCAGCAGATTATAACACCTGCCTTTTGCCTTCAAAGGTGTTTACTACTTTAATAAGTCTTAAATTGACAATTTAGTTGTAATCACTTTATAGTTTTCTCAGCTTTATTGAGGTACAGTTGACAAAACTGAAATATTTTAAGTGATGATTTGATAAACATATGCATTGTGATACTTTTTTTAGTATAGTTAAGACAAATTAGAAATCACCAACTATTCTATCCTGGAAATAGGTAGCTTTCCTGGATACAGGTTACATAAAGCAAGATAATTGGTAAAATCAATAAAGAGCATCATGCTTTTCAGTTGTACTTATATGAAATATAAATAAACGTAGATTAGATGTCCATAATATACGTATATCCATGAAAAAAATCTGTATGTCTATGAATATTAATTAAACAGATATGTACCATTTAGTTTTTAAATACTTAAGTGTGCAGATATTCTTATGTGTGATTAATTGCCTGATAGGGAAGCAAAGGAAAAGCACTAGATGATAATAGAACTGAGGAGTATTGTGGGGTTTTTTGCCAGAAAAATATGTGCAAATAAACAGGGTGCTAGCATGAAAAACGAGTTACTTTGCTGTTTCATCATCTGATTCTTTTTTCTCCATGATTAAAAGATAAAAGTGTAAAAGAATAAAAAAAATTTTGCTGGGCTCTTACGAAAATCAGTTTTTCATACACATACCTCCACTGATTATCATATGAGAGTTTTAAGGTGGTAAATGTTGATAATTGAGCTTAATATCAGATTAACTTATACTTTTGAACTATTATCAAAATTGGAAGAAAAATAGTTCATGTTCTCATGTTTTTAATTTAAAAAAGTGAAAACTGGAACTATATTCAGTCACAGTTTAAACTTTATCCCTGAAATTAATCAGTGATATAACTAAAACTGAAACGTGAAATTAAATCTTCTTTCAGGGATTTCACCCCATGGTGTTAACCATTACCATCATTTTCTTTTCTTTTCTTAATTTTTCATTTCCTGCCCTGGTCTTTTTTGCAGCATGCAGGATCTTTGATCTTCTTTGTAGCTGCAGGATATTTTTAGTTGTGGCATGTGGAATCTTTAGTTGCGACGTTAGAACTCTTTAATTGCAGCATTCAAATTCTTAGTTGCAGGATGTGGGATCTAGTTCCCTGACCAGGGATTGAAGCCAGACCCCTGCACTGGGAGCGCAGTCTTAGCCACTGGACCACCAGGGAAGTCCCACCATCATTTGCTTTGGCCAATATTTAGACCACTGTGCTCAGTCTCCCCACAAACATTTAATTGGTGGTTACTCCACAGGAGAAATAAAGGCCTACCCAGGATTACATTAGCTCATTTTACTCATCATTGTCCCTTTTTTGATCTCCTGGGCTGAGTTTGAATCCTGGCTCTTCTTCATACCTAACTCTGTGGAAATGGGCATGTCCAGCTGCTTGCAGATAGTAATTCCACACTGTTAAATCAGAATGTGCTTAAACATGGCACAGGCTTGAAGATCCCCTGGGGGATGGCACAACAACCCACTCCAGTATTCTTGCCTGGAGAATTTCATGGACAGAGGAGCCTGTTGGGCTATAGTCCATGGGGTCACAGTCAGACATGACTGAAGTGATTTAGCACACAACACACTTGCACATATGTGTTTGGGCATAGTGAAAGCTTATCCCTCTTACCTTCATATTACCTTGGACCTGTTCCATGCTACCCATTCCCAGATTTTTGTCTCAGAGAAGTCACAGTAACATTTATTGATGACTTTTGTGCTGTGTAATAATATTATGCTAAGTACATGAATTATCATATTTTCCACAGTGACCCGATAGTTGAAAAAACTGAGACTCAAGAGTAGTTAATTGAATGACCCAAGGCTACATGTTAGTTAGTGGTGAAACTGAGAGTTAAACCCTCACCAGGGTCCTAGCCCTTGACCACCTCCTCTCAAAACTCTTTGGCGCCCAGCGTGGTGTTTTCAGCTTTATCCCTAGTGGACTGAAATAGAAACATTACCACCTCTGCCCACCACTTTAGACTTAAAGGTCTTGTGATGGATGGTGTGGATATTTTCACTTCCTGCTATTCTACTTGAGGAAAAATTGCTTTTAGGACTTGGCTGCTATGTGACTATTGAAAAATGGCAGGATGAATTAGTTCTGCAGTCTTGTCATTACGGAATGGAATAGAGAAAAGCATGAAGAAGGGCAAGTGAATCAGAAGGTGGATTTAGGAAGAAAGAAGGAATTAAAAGGAGGGTGGGGGAATATGAAACAGAACTGGACAGGTCGCCCTCAACAGTTAAGGGATGGACACTGTATACTGGCCCCTTCTTTCCCTTTAGGATATGATGACTCTTTCACACTTTAGCTCTTTTATATTACTGACCTTTTGAAAACACTAGATAATATGTAACTAAATATGTCTGTTCACATCCCTCTTTCTGGGTACCTCTGTGCGTGTGTGCTCAGCCATGTCTGAGTCTTTGCAACCCCATGGACTGTATAGCCCACCAGGCTCCTCTGTCTATGGGATTCTCCAGGCAAGAATACGAGTGAGTTGCCATGCCCGCCACGGGATGTTCTCAGCCCAGGGATTGAACCTGCATCTC
The DNA here is from genome assembly GCF_001704415.2 of Capra hircus. Classification (NCBI taxonomy): domain Eukaryota; kingdom Metazoa; phylum Chordata; class Mammalia; order Artiodactyla; family Bovidae; genus Capra; species Capra hircus. Next base: position 108,411,391 of record NC_030808.1, on the reverse strand, counting down.
CTATGTCTCTGGCATTGACAGGCAGGTTCTTTACCACTAGCACCACCTGGGTTCTGCATTAATTACATTTATTTAGAGCCAAGGACGGAGAAGGCACCCCACTCCAGTACTCTTGCCTGGAAAATCCCATGAACGGAGGGGCCTGGTAGGCTGCAATCCATGGGGTCGCGAAGAGTCGGACACGACTGAGCACTGAGCGACTTCGCTTTCACTTTTCACTTTCATGCATTGGAGAAGGAAATGGCAACCCACTCCAGTGTTCTTGCCTGGAGAATCCCAGGGATGGGGGAGCCTGGTGGCTGCTGTCTATGGGGTCGCACAGAGTCAGACATGACTGAAGCGATTTAGCAGCAGCAGCAGCAGCAGAACCAAGAAAGCCCAGCCATTGTGGTAACCCAAGAAGTTACAAGAAATAGAGCTGCTTCTACAGTCTAGAATTTTTAGTCTAAACTGCTTTAGATATCTACATAGAATTCTGCAGGGCCTCGCTAATGACACTGAGGAATCTGCAGAGCTCACTTATCCCTCTTTTGAAATCAAAACTCACTAATTAGGACTAATGAGTCAGAGGTAGGTCTGAGCTAAGATATGATTTGAACTAGAAAATATTTCAAAGAAATCCAAGTATATTAAATGGCTGTTCTTCTAAGTATTGCACTTAAGTTAGTATCTTTAGAACAAGTGCTTTAAGGAATATACAAGAATAATTGCCGACTAGTTTATTATAAACAATTGATGCTTGGAAGATTAAGTTTTTGAAAAATTAAATATTTCTTTGTCACCTTTTCGTGCTTTGTTGAAAGTCTTTTATATGTTATTTATTTATTTTGGGCCGTGCTGGCTCTTCGTTGCCATGAGGGCTTTCTCAAGTTGCAGTGAGAGGGGGCTGCTCTTCGTTGTGTGCACAGGCTTCTCACTGCGGAGCTTCTCTTGTGGAGTGCGGCTCTAGGCTCACCAGCTGCAGTAGTGCAGCGTGTGTTCTTAGGTGGCCCTCAGGCCTAGCCGTTCCGTGGCATTTGGCATCTTCCTGAATCAGACCAAACCTGCATCCCCTGCATTGGCAGGCAGATTCTTACCCACTGTACCACCAGGGACATCCTGCTTCAAGTCTTTAAAGATAATCCATCCAGTCTGAGGCTGAAGTATTATTCCACACTGTCATAATGTCCATATTAAATTTGAGTGTTGGAAGTTACATTCTCTCCACATTGTTACATTTCTCCCTAAAGCATCTGTTACAGTAAGAAGTATTCTGTTTAAGTACTAAGTGGGACTAAAAAAAAAAATGTGTCGACATACACATTGGGGTTTACTGCTTAATTGACCATTAGCATCTCAGCCAGTGTCTTTATTTTGTAGGTGAAGAAACTCAATACCTGGATTGATTGTGTTTTTCCAAAAGGCATGTCACTTATTAGAGGCAGAGCAGAAAGCAGAAACTTGTATTTTTAGCTCTCAATCAGGTATTGAAATTGTTTAGCCTAGACAGATCTCAGGCCTGACTTGATTGTTGTCTCCAAGTATAAATGTCTGCCACGGACCAACAAGAAAGGGTTGATTTGCCTAGGTCAGAGACTCAACAGCTAGTGAAGGATCTCAGAATTAGTGACCGCTAACTGCATAATTTAAGTGGGAAAGGACTTTATTGAATGTTGTTCTAAGACCCCTTTTATATTATTCCCTGCAACCTCATGATTTTTAAGGATAAAAAATGGTAATGGACATACTAATATTAGAATTAAGTGTTGTCCTTCTGGAAGTTCCATTTAAAAGAGTGGCTGCTACTGCTGCTAGAAAAATGAGTCCAGATCAAATATTTTAATCTTATCATTTGTGTGTGTACCTTTGGGAGAGTACTTTCCATCTCCCTTTTGTACATCTGGATAAGGAAAGAGTTCCAGTTTGTTTAAAGATTAATAAACTGATGTATTATTTATTTCTTTAAACCCCAGCCCTGGCAAATACAGCATTATGTATTCTCGAGCCTATTATGTCGGTGGAAGTTATAGCTCCAAATGAATTTCAGGGACCAGTGATTGCAGGAATTAACCGACGCCACGGGGTAATCACAGGACAAGATGGAATTGAGGACTATTTTACACTGTATGCAGATGTAAGTACTGTTAGTCACTGACAACCTTGCTTTTATTATCCACAGGAGAAAATCAGGATTAGCTTTTGTGTTTGGAAATTGTAGAGCAAATTGGCACATTTCCCTGGCTATTCAAGTGTTGAATTTGTGCTTATATATGTGTGTGTCAATTTCTATACTTTGCTGTTAGAGCATCTCTTTAAGTGTAAAAGGTAAAAATGAGATTCATCTCATGTAGGCCTTTTGTATGTCATTTTCTTAGATGTACAATTACCTTTTCTTCCTCATGATAGCTTTATTTGCATAGCTGTTTTCTTATGTTCTCATTTATTAGGATAATATTTATCTCCTTTGCCTTACTTGACTTAAAGTTCATGGGAGAAAGGGCTTAGTCATATTACCTGAGGTCTCCTAGAAGACATTACTGTGGGCATATCATTGAGGAATCCAGAGACGAGTTCTATTAATATTCACCTTTTCACAGAAGAAACACTGAGTACTTGAGCTGCAGCCGTGTGGAGTGGGGATGGGGGGGAAGGCTGTCAGTGGTGTCCACTCCGCCAAACTGAAAGATCGATTTGCTAGTTGTGACTGTCAAATGAAATTATCTTCAAATGGGGTTTCTATTCGCAATAAAACAAAAATAAGTTTTTCTTTGGCTTCTAATTCTTTTAAGCCAAGAGTTACTAGTAGAAACCAGTAGAAACTTTTAAACTAAGAGTTACTAGTTACTGGGTCTAAAGGAGTTAAATGGCTAAGGCTTCTGTGTTTTTCTCAAATATTTTCCAATAAGCAATGCTGAAGTATTTACTGTGTTTGTTTTCAGGTCCCTCTGAATAATATGTTTGGTTATTCTACTGAACTTAGGTCATGCACAGAGGTAAGCAGGTGTTTAAATTTTACTTCAGTGCTCTTCAAGAGACCATCCTACAAAATGATCATTTTTGTGAAATCTTGGCTTTGCATGACTTTCTTTACTTGATAGTTTTTGGAGGTCCGGTTTTTTAAAATCTTTTTGATTTTGTTTTGAACCCCCAGGGGAAGGGAGAATATACAATGGAGTACTGCAGATATCAGCCATGTTCACCAGCTACACAAGAAGAACTCATTAATAAGTATTTGGAAGCTACAGGTCAACTTCCTGTAAAAAAAGGAAAAGCCAAGAACTAATTTTTCTCACTTTGTTGACGAACTTTAACTGTATCTGCAAGTTTGGATACTTTAGTGGATTCCAGTGGAATAAACTCAGGCTGAAAACAAGTAACTTTAGAAGCCCATCCTATATATTCAGGAGTTTCTATTATGTAAAGGTTAATTCTGTGTATATCTCAACTCTGTTGATTGGTTTTATACCTCAAATAAAATATGGTTATTATCAAAATATAGTTAATATTTATTTGAGAGAGACTTATTTCTGTTCTACTTATAAGCTTAGAACATATATAAATGTGCAGATTTTTCAGTGTAAGAATTTTTAGTATACAGAAAAGCTGAAAACACGGTAAAAACAACAGCCATATACCATCTGTCTAGACTGAATAGTAAACAGTTTTGTTAAGAGTGTTTATCAGATAATAATTTGTCATATTTGCTGTCTGTTTGTTGCCCATCTGGTTACATACTTCCATTCTTTAAAAAAATATTGTTTTGCTGATACTTGAAAGTGAATTGCATATATCATGATACTTCTTGGAGTGTCACTTTTTTTTGTTTAAGAGTGGGGTTCCTTTGTGACAACCTGGATGGCCCTAGAGGGTATTATGTGAAGTGAAATAAGTTAAGGACAGATACTATATGATTTTACTTATATGTGGATCTAAAAATCAGAACAAATGAACATGACAAAACCAAGTCTCATAGACGCAGAGAACAGAGAAGCAGGTGGTGGTTAAAAGGGAGGGGGGCAGTGAAATAGCTGACTGAGGTTAAAAGGTACTGACTTCCAGGTCTAAAATAAATGAGTCATGGGGATATATATATATTTTTTTAAACAAAAAAGGATTCATATGATCTTAATGGAGAATGATTTTCAGATTCTTCATTGGGGTATTAAAATGCTAGCTAAACTTCTAGCTGTTTTATATAGAGCTGATGGCTTCACTTTGTGGCTTATACACATTTGTAACTGCTTGTTTTCAGGGGTATAAATGTTACTTTTTTGTAGACCTGTGAGGTAAAAAACAGACCCTTGCATATGCTTGTCTGTGTTCATTTTAATGTTTCTGCAGTTTGGAAATAATAAAATATAACTTACAGGGTTGTTGGGTAGTCTGTTTATCCACGCAGTAAATGTTAGTTGAATTTGAGTCTGTTGGAATATATCACATACTGTGTTGAGATTATGAAAGACAAATGCTAAGCTTTTGTTTCTAGGGTATATTGGACTTCGCCAGGAAGTTCTACTATATTATTCAGAATTGGCTCATCCAAGAAAACAAGAATAAGATCTCGTAAGAACCCATCCAAGACCAGAACCGACATCTTTTGTTGACTCAGTTCGGTTATAGTTGGTAAAGACCACGTTACCAGCCAAAGTCTGCAGAAGGAAAAAATTAATGACAGAGTGTATAAATAAGGGTTTCTTTTATCCTGCTTTCAGGATGATTGTTGGCTAAAGAAAGACAGTATTATTTGCTGGAGAATGGTAGCAGCACTGGACAGTAGTATCACCCTGATTCCCCCTGGTAGCAGGGTTGGGAATTTAAAATTATTTGCGGAGCTTTAAAAAAAATATCCAGGCCAACCCTTAAGTGCTGCTGCTGCTTTGGATCAAGATCAAAGGTTTTCCAGCGTGTTCTAATGTACAGGCGTGGTTAAAGACCCCTGTAATATCACCTGTACCTCCAAAACATGTCATATTGTTAATATTCTTTTGTGTGATGTTAGAGTTTGGGCTGTTAGTTCTTAGCTTGATAACTTTATCTGTAAAGATATACAGTCGATTTTCTATTATTCCTTTCCTCCTTGCTCACTCTGAGATTTAGGTTGTGAAGTCACTACATTGTCGCTGTGACAGCTGGGTCTTAGTTATGGCCCTCAGGATCTTTGATCTTTGTCGTGGCTTGCAAACTTTCAGTTGCAGCAGATGGGATCAGTTCTCTGGCCAGGGATCAAACCCAAGCCCCTTGCATTGGGAGCACAGAGTCTTAGCCACTGGACCACCAGGTAAGTCCCACTAAAATTTAATACTGAAGTTTTAGAGTTTTTCATATTTTAATACTTTTGAAATATGGATGGGTCTTAAAATTGATGCCAGTTAACCAAGGCAGCCACCAAGTTAAGTAGTAAATTGTGACAAATAGAAATAAATCCCTTTGTAGAAAACATCTACTTTCCAAAAGTATGAATTTTTGAATTCGAGCTTTAATTGCTGCTTAAAATGTCTTCAAATAAAACTAATGCATCATTGAAATAGTTAATGTTTTCACAGGCAGTTTATTGTGAGCATTCACTCATTTATCCATAAGTGCCAGGCAGCATGTTATGTGGCTGTAGCACTTTGAAAATTAGGAAAGGTCACAGAAGAGGTCATAGAATTTCCTAAGTTGAGAGAAATTAGTGTAATAAGCTCATTATGTCATGAAAGATTCTCATTCAAGGGCCAACATAGAAACTTCCAAATGACTTTCAGAAGAACTTATTAACTTCTAACTATTCATAGCTCAAAACAAAACTATGAGTAGAATCAAAGGAATACAGGCAAAATCCTGGTGTCACCTTATATGTCTTAAAATTTTTGAAAATTGGAAAGAGATTAGGAAAATGAATGTGATACTGCCTATAACTCTCAGTGTCAGAGTGACTCAGAGTTTTTTAGACTCTTAATGAAAAGAGGGCTTAGGGAATTTAGAGGTTTTCATTTTATGTCAAGGCAGATGAAGTAATTTTTCTCCATTGTTAGCTAGCAAAATCAAGTCAGCAATTTTAGACTTTGTGCTAGAAAAGATGTTCTAATGGTGATATTCGGAGAAGGCAATGGCACCCCACTCCAGTACTTTTGCTTGGAAAATCCCATGGATGGAGGAGCCTGGTAGGCTGCAGTCCGTGGGGTCGTGAACAGTCGAACACGACTGAGTGACTTCACTTTCACTTTTCACTTTCATGCATTGGAGAAGGAAATGGCAACCCACTCCAGTGTTCTTGCCTGGAGAATCCCAGGGACGGGGAAGCCTGGTGGGCTACTGTCTATGGGGTTGCACAGAGTCGGGCACAACTGAAGCAACTTAGCAGCAGCAGCAGTAGCAATGGTGCTAGTGAGAAATTTTTAGTAGGCTTAACTTTTGTGGATTGTGTAAATCTATAAATTAGGTAACTTTTTTGTATGTTGTAAGGGTAGAGTTCACCTTTGTAATCTATTTTATATGTCTGTGTATGTTAGTCACTTAGTCGTGTCCAACTCTTTGTGATCCCATGGACTGTAGCCCGCCAGACCCTCTATCCATGGGATTCTCCAGGCAAGAATACTGGAGTGGATTGCCATTTCCTTCTCCAGGGGATCTTCCTGACTCAGGGATCGAACCCAGATCTCCTGCATTGTAGGCAGATTCTTTACCTTCTGAGCCATAGGGAAGTACACATACAGACCTCGCCCCACTGCCTTTTGCAATCACAGTGAGCCACATTGAAGTCCCTGAAATCTGTTAAAAGGTTACCTTAGATTCCTTACCTGGTTGGATTAAAGGTTACATTTGTGAGTCTAATCTCACTAGTTAAAAATGCTTTTACAAGGATGAGAGGACTTAGAAAGTTGAGATAAGAAAGATGAAACCCCTTTCTAGTTCTTAACATGACACTGAAAGTTTAGAAATCACAGGACACTGAATGTGCTCACAGTGCTCTTGGCACTTTTTGGTAAATATTTAGGAAACTTCAGTTAGAGGAGCTTACTGCTTTGTGTCGGCTTTATCTATCACTAGATTGTTTGAAATCTTATAAGTATTTTCTCTGCATTTGAACTCTTAAAGTATCTTCTCTGCATTATCATGTATGTTGGGGATCTGATATTTTCTTTAAATGGCTGTTTCCAATGCTTTGGAAAACTTACAATTCTTAAATCCAGTGGATGTTGAGAAGATGACTGCAGAGGGTTGGGGTTTTAAATGGAGTAGTACATAAAATGTATCTGCTAAAAAACAATAGTATAATCCGTCTTTTCTTTTGTAAGAGTCCATGTCTTTACATACTAGATAGAAGCAATTTAACAATACAAATTAGTTGCCTGCAATATGATAAAACTACTGAGAAATGTAGATTTAGAGATGCGACCATCAATTTTGTCATAAATACTTATTAGTGCAGCTGTGGTATATACTAATTAACTAGATTTTATACTTCAGGGCTGAAACTGTGGGGTCACTGAGCAGAGTTCAGTATGTACCTATTCCCAGAGTTAAAAACTAAACCATACCCATCAAGAAACAAAAATCCCAATATCTTTTAATGTTTGAATATTTATTTGTAATCACAGGCTTTCCTAAATTATTAGATTGCCTTATACTTGGCTGTTTTACTAGAATAATGATTTAGGCTATTTAGTGCAGAGTACAGTCATTTTGTTTAGAATGTGGTATAGACAGATGTGTCTTGCTTTTCAGAAATTACTAAGCTCCGTCAGTGCCACAGCCGATCCTTCTTCAGTTCCAGAGCCTTCTTCTGGTGTCTGTCGCTCTTGACAGTGGTACTTCACTTTCAGTGGTTTGCCGGGGTACCAGACCAAGTGAATACGGCAGGGAATAATTTCCTGGGGAACAAGAGTTATAAAAGATTATGACCTGCCAAAACTTCTGGTTTAAGCAATTCTATGTACCATTATGTTTTACCTGTGTTGAGAATTCATGGAGTAGAACAGTATAATCAAAATCAATTGCATCATCATTTGTTTTCTAGAAGAAGAAAAAAAGAATTAGTGCGATAGATAGGATAGGTTTATATTAGCTCAGAATTTGGAAGGCTCATCTTACATAACTTCTCCAGTGGGTGCCTTGAATCACCTGCCGCCTCTTTGAGTCTAGCCTCATCTCCTTTGGTGCTATCCTACATCAAGATGTAGAAGTCATGGATTCTTACTGTTTTGCCACCAAGTCAGGAAAATCTAGTAAGATCTTTATCATTTTTTCTCTCTAATACTTACAGGTTTTGATGGAGACTAAGGTCTGTGAGGATAGGGAGAATCTACTGATACTCATATATGCACCTCGAGCTGGTATGTAGACCTGCTATGCCAGGCAGTAAAGACGGGCAGGGCAACCAGGATTTCTAGAAGGCCACTGTGGCCAAGTCCTGTGCTAGGCATTTCATACATTTTCCCATGGAATTCTCCTGGTCCTGCAAGAATATGTATTATGGTAGTGGTAGTCGTTCAGTGGTGTCCGACTCTTTGCAACCCCATGGACTGTAGCCCACCAGGCTCCTCTGTCCATGGGATTTTCCAGGTAAGAGTACTGAAGTGGGTTGCCCTTCCTTTCTCCAGAGGTTCTTCCCAACCCAGGGATCAAACCTGGGTCTCTTGCATTGCAGGCAGATTCTTTACCATTTGAGCAACCAGGTAAGCCCTAATTTTATAGGGACGGTAACTTGAGATTACAGCTAGTAGGTGATAAATGGGGATTCAAACCCAGATAAATCTATGGACTTCACCACTCACATCCTTCATGTTTTACCATACTGCTTCTAAAACCAGCACATTTTCCAGGTAAGCAGGCAGTCTCCCACATCTCTTTTATTCAACTGATTTTTATAAATGTTAAGAGTGACTAAATCAATTTCCTGTATTTTGCAATAACTGCTTGGGCTGTAAAAGAGCTTATCCCTTTCGTTAAAAAAAAAATAAAATGGAAGAAATATTTAAATTAATTTGGATTGTGACTTTAATCCACCAGGCTTTCGTTGAGACTATTTAAGAATATGAAAAAGCAAAAACAAAAAGGAGATACTACATTCTGTCTTCCCTTTGCTTACACTGTTGAAGATTTTTTACAAGCCATGAAATTTCCATCAGGTGGAGAAAGGGAGGGAGGGATAAGGCAAAAAGAGTGGGCCTGGATCAAGCACAAATTGACCGCTTTTCTGTGATGCTTTTCACCATTGGGTAGGTTTGCCTTCGCCTAGCAGTGTACCCATGAATGATGAAAGCACATATCCAAAAGACAGACTGCACAGTCGAAGAATTCCTAAGAGAACATGTAGTGTCTCTCTTCTATAAAGGAACAGCTTCTGGAGGCTCCAGCTGTCAGCTGGGCATTGCTGGCTTTGGGGGTGGATTTAGCCTGTTTGACTCATTTGGTGGCGATCTTGACCTTGGGCTCTATTGACACAGCTGGCTGCTGTGCTGCGTAATTCTTGTCTTAGACTTCTGTGCTGCCTGCATGATTTCTCAAGATCTGCTTACCATGTATTTCTACAGCTAAAAAAAATGGTATTAAGATTTTTTACAGGCCATGAAATTTCCATCAGGTGGAGAAAGGGAGGGAGGGATAAGGCAAAAAGAGTGGGCCTGGATCAATCAAAGAACGCATGTACACACATGGCTGATTCATGTCAGTAAAAACCACTACAATATTGTAAAGTAATTAGCCTCCAATTTAAATAAATTAATTAAAGAGAAAAACCTGGTCTTATATGTATGTTTTCAGGGCAGTGTCTGTTTTTGAAACTAGCATATCATCTGAAGGAAACTGTGGCAATCTCCAGATTTATGGCAAAACGGGAAAGGCCTGAAATAAATGATGGCATTCCAATTAATAATCCACACAAAAATTTGGGTTATTGTAATGCTTGGACACTCTCTACATTTAATTAAGACTTTCCTTAATAATTGGGCTTCCCTGGTGGTGCAGAGGTTAAAGCGTTTGCCTGCAATGTGGGAGACCTGGGTTCTATCCCTGGGTCGGGAAGATCCCCTGGAGAAGGAAATGGCAATCCACTCCAGTATTCTTGCCTGGAGAATCCCATGGACGGAGGAGCTTGGTGGGCTACAGTCCACGGTCGCAAAGAGTCAGACATGACTGACGACTACACTTCCTTAATAAAGTTATTGAAACTAGGCTTATTAAAGAACTGCAGCCCAGACAAGGCACGTCCATGAACCTGGCAAAGTATCCAGGGTGCACTGCTCACACCAAGTAGGGCTCTGTCCGCCAGGGAGCCATCATTTTTAATATTATTCAGAAATAATCCCTTCGTTCAAATCATCACATATGTCAAAACCTCAGTCCAAACTGATGGCCTACTGTCACATTTTCCTGATAATTCAGTGCTGTAATCTTCCTAGAGACAGACCTGAAGTGTTTGGTTTCCTTACTCATGACCCCCTGCTGCCCCGCTCACCTCTAAAAAAGGAATGATCCCTAGCAGAACCAGGGTGGTTTTAGTAGAGAATAAGTAGGCTTAGGTTATGAGTATATGCTATGAAAAATTTTGTTTTGTTTTAATTGAAGTGTAGTTGATTTACAGTGTTGCTACTTTCTGTGTACAGCCAGGTGACTCAGTTATACATATATGTACATATTCTTTTTCCTATGTTGCAGTAGGTCCTTGTTGGTTATTTTATATATAGTGGTTTGTATCTGCTAATTTACCCCTCTCCTACCCCCTTTTCCCCTTTGGTAACCATAAGTTTGTTTTCTATGTTTGTGAGTCTTTCTGTTTCATAAGTCAAGTTCATTTGTATCCTATTTTAGATTTGACACGTAAGTGATATTGTGTGGTGTTTGACTGACTTCACTTAGTATGATAATCTCGAGGTCCACCCTTGAAGCTGCCAATGGCACAGTCTCATTTCCTTTTATGACTGAGTAATACTGTGCATCTATACTACATCCTCATTATCTGTTTGTCTGCTGATGGACAGTTTAGGTTGCTTCCATGTCTTGGCTGTATTGTAAATAATGCTGCTGTGGGCATGAGTATCTTTTCGGATGATGGTTTTCTCAGGATATATGTCCAGGGGTGGAACTGCTGGATCATATGGTAATTCTATTTTTAGTTTGCTATTCCTTAGTTTTCTAAGGAACCTTCCTGCTGTTTTCCATAGTGGCTGAATCAACTTACATTCTCACCAACAGTTTTAGGAGGTTTCCTTTTCTCCAAACCTCCAGAATTTCTATTTGTGGACATTCAAGATGTGATGGCCATTCTGAGCAGTGTGCGGTGGTACCTCACTGTAGTTTTAATTTGCATTTCTACAATAAACTAGCAAGGAGATCAATCAGTCCTGGGTGTTCATTGGAAGGACTGATGCTGAAGCTGAAACTCCAGTACTTTGCCCACCTCATGCGAAGAGCTGACTCTTTGGAAAAGACCCTGATACTGGGAGGGATTGGGGACAGGAGGAGAAGGGGACGACAGTTTCCTGAGCTACCTTGGGCCATGGGACCCCTCCAGTCACTCCTTGCTTCTCTGTCTTGGCTTTGTCAGCCCTGCCTTCCTGGCTCTAGTCTAGGGACAGTCCCGAGACTTTCTGATCTTGGTGACTTAAAAAAAAAAAAATGTTGCTTGTTTTGCTTCTTGCTGGGTTTTTTTTTTTTTTTTTCTTTTCTTTTCTGAAAGATCACAAAAATCTTTAGTGGCTACCAAATAGCAGAATTAGAAAATCTATGAGGGTTTGTGCATACTTTTCTTTAAGACAGCTCTAATCTTGGAAGCTAAGCTAACAAGGGTCAGGCCCAGTTAGTACTTGGATGGGAGACTGCCTGTAAAAATACGATAACGCTGATCTGAAATGTGGGCTTCCCAGGTGACTCAGTGGTAAAGAATCCACCTGCCAATGCAAGAGACATGAGTTCAATCCCTGGGTTAGGAAGATTCCCCTAGAGAAATCAATGGCAACTCACTCCAGTATTCTTCCCTGGAGAATTCCATGGACAGAGGCACCTGGCAGGCTACAGTCCAAGGAGTCACAAAAGAGTCAGACATAACGAAGCAACAACAATCTGAAATGCTATCAACCTTAAACCAAATTTCCAAGTTGCTTCAGTACTGAAGCTAACATAAATCTAAATAAGTTTGTTAATCTTCATTTCATAGTCCTAAGAGAAGTGATTTGCCTTAGGTGACCCAGAAAGCAGTTGCACATTCAATTATTATTTATCTAAAACCCAAATACCACAGAGTAAAAATCTAAAGCTACTCAGTGACCATTCTCCCCCTGCGTTTGATTTCCTAACCCTACAGTTACATTTGTCCCCACTTTCCCACTTTGCAGGCTGGTTGAACGATACTGATGGGACAGATGACATCAAGACAGGCTAGAATGAGCCAGAAATGGAGCTGCTATTTTTGACCCACAGCAAAAACTGGTGGTGACTTTGGTGATGTGAGATATACAAATGCAAAAAGTGGAAAACACTGCCATTAAAAGATACTAATTTTTTGTTTTGTCTCTGTTCTCTCTTCCTATTGAGTTTTCCTCTGACACTCATTAAAATTATTTCTATTACTTTGACACCATTTTCTACACTAAACAAAAAATTTCCCCTAACTTCTCAGTTAAAGTCTTGTGTTAAAGTCTTGATAGTTGAGAGAAAGTGACCTAAGAAAAGATGTAGTACTGTATCCAGACCCCTAACGTAACAACTCTCAGTTAGATGGTCATCTCTATTAAAAAGTGCGCTATAGGGGAAAGAAATGTGTTCATTTCAGTAAGTAAAGAAAATACATTTCAAACAGTGGTCCACTTTACAAGTGACCTTTGAAAGGCACACCAAGCTCTTACTGGCATTAATAATGCTAACTGGATGCTGGGCAAACCCTTGTCCTCAGAAGATACTCACTGAGCAATCCACAGTGAATCCACTGCTTCACCCACCCGAGAAGAAAATGATTTTTAGAAATCTGTACTTAAAGTTGGCCCAGCTTGCCTCTTGCAGAATAGTTGATATTGTTTACTCTGGAAATGCCCCTCCCCTCCCTGCACATCACAACTGGCTGAGAAAACCCCCACTCAGCCTTCTCCATGTCCACACCCAGCGTGAAAGTGTTCATCGTTCAGTCGTATCCAACTCTGCGAACCAAGGACTGTAGCCCACCAGTCTCCTCTGTCCATGGGATTCTCCAGGCAAGAATACTGGAGTGGTTGCCATTTCCTCCTCAGGGATCAAACCCAGATCTCTTGTACTACAGGCAGATTCTTTACCATCTGAGCCACCAGAGAACACCCAACCAGCTGAGGAAGACTGGCCCTAATTTCAGTTCATGACCGCAGGCCTAGGGCCTGCAGAGCTGTGTGATGCTCAAATCCAAGACTCCCCCTTGCCCTCCAACACACACACACACCCCATCACCTCCTGTCTCATCCTTGCTCTCAGCTGGTGACTTTCCCTCATTTCTCACTGAGAAGAGACAACAGAACTTCCACAAGCTGCCACATGACATCAGCCCTCCCAGCAGCACCTGCCCCACATCTGTCTGCATTCCTCCAGGGGAACCCTGTGCCCTTGACCAAGGTCTTCTCCTGGATTGACCTTATCCTCTCTATATCTCTCCAAAGATACTAACTCCATCAAGTCTTCCTTCTCTTCCCTACAAGTTCTACTTCACCCCTCTTTATTGGATTTTTCTCATCAACATACAAATATGTTGCTGAATCTCCCAACCTGAAAATACAACAGAAAACCCACGTGACCCACCCTCCAGTGCTAGTCTCTTTTTTTAAAATTCCCCTTTATAGCTAAATTCCTTGAGACAAGGAGTGCCCATTCCCATTCCCATTCCCATTCTTTCCTTACCCTGCTCCAGTCAAGAGTTCACCCACACTGTGCCAGTGAGACAACGCTTGATAAGCTTGCCAACTGCCTGTATCAAATGGCCAATTCTTGGGCCTCATCTTCCTTGTCTTCCCAGGAACATTTGATACAATCAACCCTCATCCTTGAAAGACTTTCTTTTCTACTATCTCCAACTTCTAAAGTTAGAAGTGTTTCAGGACTCAATCCTTACATGACCTTTGTCTATATCCATTTTCCGATCTCATCCACTCTCGTGGCTTTGAAAGCCTTCTGTGTTGTGTTTGGCCTTGGAGTATAAAATGAAGCAGGGCAAAGGCTAACAGTATTGCCAACAGAATGCACTGGTCATGGGAAACACCCTCTTCCAGCAACACGAGAAGACTCTACACATGGACATCACCAGATGGTCAACACCGAAATCAGACTGACTATATTCTTTGCAGCCAAAGATGGAGAAACTCTATACAGTCAGCAAAAACAAGACCGGGAGCTGACTGTGGCTCAGATCATAAACTTCTTATTGCAAAATCCAGACTTCAATTGAAGAAAGTAGGGAAAACTACTAGGCCATTCAGATATGACCTACATCAAATCCTTATGATATACAGTACAAGTGACAAATAGATTCAAGGGATTAGATCTGCTAGACAGAGTGCCTGAAGGACGAGGGATGGAGGTTCATAACACTGTACAGGAGGCAGTGATCAAAACCATCCCCAAGAAAAAGAAATGCAAAAAGGCAAAAGGGTTGCCTGAGGAGGCCTTACAAATAGCTGAGAAAAGAAGAGAAGCAAAAGACAAAGGAGAAAAGGAAAGATACATCCATCTGAATGCAGAGTTCCAAAGACTAGCAAGGAGAGAAGAAAGGCATCCTAAGTGAACAATGCAAAGAAACAGAGGAAAACTATAGAATAGGAGACTAGAGATCTCTTTGAGAAAATGAGAGATACCAAGGGAATATTTCATGCAAAGATAGGCACAATAAAGGAATGAAATGGTATGGACCTAACAGAAGCGGATATTAAGAAGAGATGGCAAAAATACACAGAACTATACCAAAAAAGTTATGACCAACCTAGACAGCATATTTAAAAGCAGAGACATTACTTTGCCGACTAAGGTCCGCCTAGTCAAGGCTATGGTTTTTCCAGTGGTCATGTATGGATGTGAGAATTGGACTGTGAAGAAAGCTGAGCACTGAAGAATTGATGCTTTTGAAGTGTGGTGTTGGAGAAGACTCTTGAGAGTCCCTTGGACTGCAAGGAGATCCAACCAATCCATTCTGAAGGAGATCAGCCCTGGGATTTCTTTGGAAGGAATGATGCTAAAGCTGAAACTCCAGTACTTTGGCCACCTCATGCGAAGAGTTGAATCATTGGAAAAGACTCTGATGCTGGGAGGGATTGGGGGCAGGAGGAAAAGGGGACGACAGAGGATGAGATGGGGGATGGCATCACTGACTCGATGGACGTGAGTCTGAGTGAACTGCGGGAGCTGGTGATGGACAGGGAGGCCTGGTGTGCTGTGATTCATGGGGTCACAAAGAGTCGGACACGACTGAGCGACTGAACTGAACTGATACAAAAAAAAAAGATCTTAATGACCCAGATAAACATGATGGTTTGATCACTCACCTAGAGCCAGACATCCTGGAGTGCAAAGTCAAGTGGGCCTTAGGAAGCATCACTACAGACAAAACTAGTGGAGGTGATGGCATTCCAGTTGAGCTATTTCAGATCCTAAAAGATGATGGTGTTAAAATGCTGCCCTCAATATGCCAGCAAATTTGGAAAACTCAGCAGTGGCCACAGGACTGAAAAAGATCAGTTTTCATTCCAATCCCAAAGGACAATGCGAAAGAATGTTCAAACTACCACACAATTGCATTCATTGCACATGCTAGCAAAGCAATGCTCAAAATTCTCCAAGCCAGGCTTCAATAGTACGTGAACAGATGTTCAAGCTGGATTTAGAAAAGGCAGAGGACCAAGAAATCAAATCGCCAACATTCATTGCATCATAGAAAAAGCAAGAGGATTTCAGAAAAACCTCTACTACTAAATTAAGCTAATTTCTACCCAAATCTGTTCCTCTGTAAATGAAAAGTAGCCTTCTGGTTATTCATGCCAAATCCTAAGAATCATCCTCAACTTTTCTCATTGTCAGTCATTCCACATTCAGCCCATCAACAAATACTGTTAGTCCGTCTTCAAAATCCAAATGCTTCTCACCACCTCCACAGCTGCCACCCTGATGCAAGTTACCAGCAGACTTTGCCTAGGTCACTGCAACACTCTCTTGTTCTGCCTGTTTCCACCCTTGTCTGTCTAGTCTGTTCTCAACACAGCAGCCAAAATGATCCAATCTGGAAGTCAGATTGTCACTCTTCTGCTAAAAAGTCCTGTAGTAAGTAAATGACAAGGTCCTTCTGATGGCCTCCCAGGCCTCGTGTGGACTCATCCAGCCCATCAGCCACACTGCCGCCTCGGGTCCCTCCGCCTGAAACCCCTTCTCTTCTGGGGGCATGGCTTGCTCTCACTTTTGGACCTCTGCTCAAATTAGAGGGGCAGTATTTTAGACTAAAGTATAATTCTCTCAATACCCCACATTCCCTTCTCCCTACTTTATTTTTCTCCATAGCCCTTATCACCATTTGATACACATTTTCTTGTTTACTGGTTCACCATCTTCTCTCCCTAGAATTAGTCCCAATACAGACAGCTACATTTGAGTCTTTTGTTCACTGCTATATCCTCAGTCCCCAAAAGAGTACCTGACATTCACATATTAATTGAGTGAATGAAATGCAGTTAAAACTCTTGCCACAAATCTAGAAATTCATCTTAATTTTTTCTAAGAACATTGCACTGGTTGTCTCCCTTGGGTTACAAGTTAATTTTTTTTTGTTTTTCTTACCCACTGCTTGACACTGCTAATCTGTGACATGAAGTAGTGTAGAAATGGTGTTGTCTTTTGCCACATCACGTAAGAGCTGCCCAGAAAAGCTAGGTTCCAGATGGGTCTCAGGGATGGAGCAATATATCCATGACTATCTGAAGGAAAAACAAAGTGCATTCGTGTTAAGACATTTATGGGACAAAAGTTTAGAAGTTTCAGTAGTCAAACAGGACTCGTATCTGTGTCTATGTTGTATAGAGGTTTACATGCTTCACCTTGCCTGGTAAGTAAAGCTACTATAAAACAGTTTAAGGGCTACTTGCTGTATTACATAAATGCAAACTAAGAGCTGTAATGATTAATCTAAAAATCCTCAATCTTTTAATTAGATGGGAATATCTATCAGTTATATTCTCCACATCACTTTCTACTTGTGTTCTACAGTGAATGTGCTGGTCTTCACCAATCCAGCAAATGTCTTTGTCCTTCTCTGATCCCAGGCATTAAAGCCAATCCGTGGCAGCATCTGTCACTTTTTTTTTTTTTTTGACCAAATGAAAAAAATCAAGTGGGTTTTTCCTGTGGTATTGATTTTGGGACTGTAATCTTTTAAATTCAGCATTTATTTTTAAAAAACTACTTAATATCAGATATTGGGATAGGTAGGGAAACAATGACTAATTATCTTTTGTGACTTTTAGGAACTCTAATTTTAGCAAGTTATTTATGAGCTGTTCATTGACCATCATTTATGTAGTTTGAAAGAGATATTCCTGGTCTGTATTAAAGCCTAATAATAGTTTAATATGTGACAGCTTACTTAGGAAACGAACCCTTCTTGGTAAAATAATCTTTCGCATAAATTCTGCTCTGTGTTGGTAGAACTTGATTGATTTATAACAGTATCAGTTCAGAAGGCATTCATTGATTGCTTGGGTGCTGTAGGCAATACAAAGAGAGACCCTACCTCTTCCTGATGACAGTGTAGAAAGGCAGCTGACACCTTTCTTAAGAGAGGGAAGATTAGAGAGGAGAGGAGGGCACAGGAAACGGGGAGATTTCTTTGGGCTGAAGAAGTTGGGGAATATGTCACAGAGATGAGATTTGAGCTAAGCCTTGAATTCTTGTTGTGTGTGTGTGTGTGTGTGTGTGTGTGTGTGCACGCACGCATGTGAGAAAGAGTGAAAGACTCCCTTCATCTTACAGTGCCACTCTGAGTTTAAATCTTGAGATCAAAACAAATTAACCACAGAAGAAAAATCAGTTATACAAAATACTGTGAATAGTGAGAGCAACCGAATTTGTGTCCAGCATGAATTCGGTAGCACTGATGCAGAGTCACTTTGGACTTTAGCTGGTTATTCCCCAGTCTTTTAGATGTAACATATTGGCCTCATCTATAGGAAGTTTATAAAATTAGAAAAGGTGAAATTTTTTACTTATAATGAAAACTAGACAATTACTTTTTAGGGGAAAAACAGTGCAGAGCAAGGACATCATAAGATGGATTCAATCTTCTCACTCACCAATTGTAGAGAAAACTGCTCAACAGTCAAAAACCCTGGGTTAACTAAATAATGGGATCTGCTGAGAGTTGAATTGCCTACTCCAACATGGATTTTGATTCACTTTATCCAAAACCAAACCTTTTCAGTTATAAGTAGGTAATTTTATATATACAGGCTATAAATAGTACCATTAAATGTCTCTGCTGAATTTAAAGTGACAAGAGAACTTGTAGATTTCATTGATGAAAACATGCCCTCTATTAAATCATTTGAATCTTCATAGCAACACATGGAGAAGGCAATGGCAACCCACTCCAGTACTCTCGCCTGGGACTACAGACCCTAGGGACTGTAGCCCGCCAGGCTCCTCTGTCCATGGGATTCTCCAGGCAAGAAGACTGGAGTGGGTTGCACTTCCTTCTCCAGGGGATCTTCCTGACCCAGGGGTCGAACCTGCATCTCTTATGTCTCCTGCATTGGCAGGTGGGTTCTTTACCCCTAGCGCCACTTGGGAAGCCCCCTTTTCTTCCCATTTGCACTTAGCTAAGCAGGGGATTAATCCCTAAAAAACTAGATTGTAAGTATTAGTCAGTGGTCCCCTTATTTCAGGCAGTTAAATATAAGCAAATTCTACTACAGTATGCGATTCTGATTCTTTGGAACGGGATTTAATCCAAGTTGCCAGAGTCCTATAATGAGAATGATCCAAGCTCTGCATTTGAGAAGCACAAAGAGCAGGATCCTACCTCCAGGTCTGTCAGAACACTCGGCCCCTATAATGGAGGGACACAGATGCAGTAATGAATGGAGACGGCAGGGCCTCCACGCTGAAATGGGTCTCTCTCAGCCTCCGGGCAAATGAGCAGGCTGAGAGAGAGTGACACAGGGAGCACTGTGGTGGCCAGATGTCAAGTCTAATGCCTAAGTGCAGGTGCAGAGATGACTTTGCGGTTTTGGAAATTGGATTTGCCGGTAAGTGCCCAGTCTCTGAGTGCCAGAGCAAATGGGCTCTGCTTCACTTCAGCTGAGTCACTGGAGAGGCAAGGTTCATTTCTCAGAAGAGACGGCACCACTGCCCATTAGCTCTGGACCTAAAATGAGATCAGCTCGACTCCACTACAGCCTCCCAGCAAGGCCCCAAGACAGTCGACTTGCCCAGCCCTGGTGCAGAACGCGATGCTGGGCATAGCCAAGGCCCTGGATAGGGTCTCATCACTTCAAGTTCCCAAAACCACCACTAGAAACCTCTAGAAACGTCTCCTCGGCTCCTGGACTCAACCCTGAAAACTGCACCTCTGTGTGTGGGTCCTGTTACAAAGACCTCCACCTCTTTTGCAGTCAAGCTCTTGCCCTGCCCGCGTCTGGGATGGAAGTGGGCAGGTGAAAGGGGCACAGATAGTTCCTGATGGAGTCACTATCTTGTATGGAGGAGGAGAACCGGAAAAGGACTCTTCTGAATTTTGTTTAAATAATGAGGTAAACCACCTTCTGTCGTTAAAGTGCCATTTGGGAGATAAACTTTTAGATGATCATTCTTCTTGAGATTTAGTAATGACACACATTCCTGAACACAGACATTCCAGAGATGGGTATATACCAGGAATCCTGACTGCGTTCAAGGGGCTTTTAAGCTGCTTCATGAGCTTGTAGAGCTGGTAATCCTCTTCCTGTCTCCTCTCCTTCTTAATGAGCTGAGTACATGTCACATTAACAGCTGGTCTGGGTTTATCATTCCTGAAAAATACTTGAGCAGAACATGTTCCCAGACGTTTCTCACCTTCCTGAAATAAAGATTTTGGAATTAAAAAGGATGGTTCCTCATCACTTTCACACCCACCCCAACGTACAAACACAAGACAGGGGAGCTCCCCATACATGGCAGGTATGCCCTGGCCTGTGTATGTAGTGTTCTGCTTTGTCGAGTGTGATTTTGGGGCTCACACTAAACACAACAATCTTCAGCCTTTGCTGTCTCTTAAATTCCTGCTTTCTGATGGTGCCCTTAGGAAAGAAGGCTGGGCATTTTCCAAAGAAATACTCACTGACAGCTGTGAGTGCTGCTCAGCTCAAAACTCTAAGACAGGTACTTTCCTCTCTGGGACCAATGTAATACTCAGTTGGAACTCAAGCTTGCAAACTTTGACCAAGAGGAAACTGATCTCCATGAACACAAGTGACAATACCATCATGCTGCCTGATGAATTTGGTCCTCTTACTCCAATTTACAGATTAAGACTGACGATTAAAGAGGAACCTCCTCCACGTGTCACAGCTAGTAGGTAAGTGGTCAGCCAGGACCTGAGCTGTGTCTGTGATGCCGGGGCCCTAGCTCTGGAGAGCCCCGAGATCTAATCTGGAAGAAGCAGAAGCACAAACCACCCCTGAGGGGCTGCTCCAACTATCCACGTGACTGAGGGCTGTCGGCTTATACTCACACTGAAACCTGGACACTCTGAGTGTTCTGGGATTGCCCTCACTTACTCTGTAACCCAGAGAAACGTGGAAATGGGTAGCTGGATGCTTTAAGTAGACATCAAGTGCACGACTCATTTCTAGGACAGTTCTTTACCCTTTAAGGTCACTGATTCCTCAATCTAACAATAAAAGCCAAGGAACTGCTTCTCAGAAAAATGCATGTTCGCTCAAACCATCCACTGGGCCTATGATTTGAGGAAGTTCATGGCCCGAGTAAACTCCTGTAACAACTTGGTCAGTTGACTAACTAAGTTCTTTTCCCTTTTACAGTTATTTGAACTGGGTGGAGTCCCAGTTTTGTTTTTTTGGTTAAAACAACCAAAAAAAAAAAAAGCCCACAAACAAATTGTAATCAAGATTGGATTTACCTAATAAGCTCCCCCTCCTAGAACTAAAGCCCCAAAACCCACAAAAACTGCAATAGGCTTTCCTAATCATCAGTGCCATGCAGGGAAATGGTGAAGAGGCTTATCAAGGGCAAAAGACAGGGCTGGCACGTGGGCTCCTTTGAGGTCAAAGCTATTTCCAAAGCAGGGGAAAGGAAATGGGTGTTGTCCCCTTTTGTTTTATTTTTCTTTCCCCCCCCAGTTGGCCCCACAGAATCAAAGCAGCTGCCTGAAGATGAAAGAACTCTCCTCAGGCCCTCATTAGCTCCCCATGCCCTTCAGAGAAGCACAGCAGGTCAAAATAATCTAGTAATCATTTTCCCTTTTGCTTTAATTGAACACCTCCGCTGGCAACACAGAAACCAAAAGCACCCTCCTTATGCTTTAATAAAATGTTAATTCTCAGGTTAATAAGCAAAGTTGGCGTACTGTTGTCCGGTCAGTTCTGAATACTGGTAAGCTTTCTTCCAGAAGCCACCACTGGAGAGGCCCTGCCTTCTCTGAAGCTCTGCCTCCCTGAGACACTTTGGTGCTGCCTGCCCACCCCTGCAGCCCTGACTCAGTGCCGCATAGAGGGCTTTGGGCTGCTCCCTCCACCCAGGTTCTGGTTGATGCCTCCCAGCTCGGCCCAGCACTGGGAAGTTCATCTGGCTCTGATTTCTGTCTGGATCTCCTGTTAACTCTCTTCTTGACAGCAGGGGAAAGGAAACTTGGAGAATCACGGCCTGCTGGGTCACAGCTGGAGAGGTTGAAGGTGCCTGCAGGGTGACAGGCTGCTCTGGGTTACAGAATACCCCTGCTCAGGGCAGCTCCCGGAGATGGTCTCCCGCTATGCCAGCCCACTAATGGGAAATGTCACCAGCTGACAGGAAAAGAGCAGGCTGGCATTTAGAAGTGAGTCACTCCAGGGATTCTGAGATGTGCGGGAGGGGCTGCGGATGCTAGAGCGCGAAACACCCTCCTAGCGACAAAGATGGCTCTGTGGACTGTTTTCAGAGCAACCCTGTTTAAGGTCATGAAGTTGTCCTGCCAAGCTCTAGTCTTCGGTTCTTGAGAACAAATAGAAAACGAAGCAGGACAGAAAAAAACACACACACACAAGTAAATCTCCAGGCCTCTATATACAGGTTTGATCAAAAAGTCTGTTCGTGTATTATGGAAAACTCCAAATGAACTTCTTGGCCAACCCAATATTAAGATTCTCACTTAAAAAAAAAAATCCATAAAAGTTGTTAATGGGACACTTCACGAACCATGGCAGCTTACCTCTGCTCTGTAGAATTCTGTGGTAAACACCAGGTCAAATTTATATTCCTTCTTCTGATTAACCTGAAGCACAGAAATGGAATTTTAGCCAAGTGGAAGTTCTGTTAATGGAAATCAAACGTGAATATTCATTGGAAAGACTGATTATGAAGTTGAAGCTTCCATACTTTGGCCACCTGATGCAAAGAGTCAACTCATTGATAAAGTCCCTGATGCTGGGAAAGATTGAAGGCAGGAGGAGAAGGGGACAACAGAGGATGAAATAGTTGGATGGCATCACCGACTCAATGGACATGAGTTTGAGCAAGCTCCGGGAGATGGTGAAGGACAGGGAAGCCTGGCGTGCTGCAGTCCATGGAATCACAAACAATCAGACAAGACTTAGTAACTGAACAACAACCGCTTACTCTCTTGGGATAACATGACATGCAAATGGAAGCTGTAGTACTTACACCTGAATAAAACCGATTTTTTTTTTTTAACCAGGAGAAAAGATCTCAAATTTTGGTCTGATCATGCCACTCTGCTTGCTGATTTGACAGCTGCTCACAAACAGGAAGGTTGAGAGGGGGAAACTGGTCCTGATGCTAGAAGCTGGCTGTGTGGGAGCAGCTGGAGGAGAAACAGACGTGAGCACACAGGGTTGAGGAGAGGGTTCCCTCCTTCCCCAACCACCAGTGCCCCTCCATGCCCTGTGCTGGGCACCAGGCCTCAGCAGCTCCCCCTCCTGCCGCTCACAGTTGAAAACAAGATCTGGGGACAAAGATGCAGCCAGTAATGATGGGTTTCCAGGTGGTAAGCGAAGAAAGAGTGGGGGTTGAGGAAGGCATCTAGGGGAGGAGCCCTCAGTGGAGGTCAAAGGGACAGTGCGGAAGCAGCACCCAGATGCAGCGGGGGCAGAGTGGACCCGCACGGGAGGCCTGAGGTTGGGGAGCTCTGTGACGGGCTGAGCCTGGGGCAGGCTGAGTTACCACAACAATCATGGTCTTCACTTTGGAGCTTCACAAGTAGGCATGCTTCTAAACTTTGGAAATGCATGTTTAGCCTTTTTAAACCTTTGAACTGATTCCAATGCAGAGCTTTAGAGAATACATATCCATATTACTGAAGCCCATTAGACTGTTCAGAAGAACTTTGTTATTGGCCATCACTTTTTTTTTTTAAAGAGCACAATGATCATTCAGTAAAAGGGATGTTTTCTAGAGAAGAAAGGGAGCTTCTGCCACCCGGAGCTGAAGTTATTCCACACAGTGTTAAGTTATTCTGGAAACCGCCATTTCCCTTTTGTGGGAGGTGGGGGTGAGGCGGAAACACAGCCACACGGGATCTTAGTTCCCCAACCAGGGATCAAACTCATGTACCCCTGCAGCAGAAGCAGAGTCTTAACCACTGGACCACCAGGGAATTTCCTCCACTTCCTGTGAACTTCAGCCCAGGAACACAACCACCAAGCATGGTTATTTTAAGTAGATATCATCCATTCCTATCACAGACTTAAAAAAAAAAATAAATTCTGGGAAACTGGAGAATGGAGAGTGAGGATTCATGGCAATTGTTTACATTAGGAATATTTAAATGTGCGGATGTATAGATATTGCTGGGGGTCAAGGGGCACCCAGAGCCCATGCGTGAGAGCTGTTTGCTTAGGGCTCATTTTCAATCTCAAAACAAGTTCTGGTGGAAGCTGAGACACTGATTTCACTTACATATTCATACGAATTACAAAATTCATACACATGTGTCTGTCTTCTCAGCCATTCACTGTTTGCTACCTAGTATGCCAGGCACCAGGGAGATACAAGGAAATTAAACATCCTGTCCAGCCTGACCGGAAACCTGCACCCTGTGTGGACAGGATAAATCAACAGCCACACAGCGCAGCTTTCCTATGTGGCCGGAGCACATGTGTGCTGGGCACTTAATCTGGGGAGGCTTTCTAGAGCAAAGGGGAGCCAGGCAAAGACGTGGGAATGGAGGGCAGGGGCTGGCGTTTCAGGGAAGGCTGCGAAGCTAGGGAAAAGGCTGTCTGGGGAGGCTGGCGCAAGGTCACAAAAGCCTTTTTTTGTAGAGGACTTGGAAATTGATCCCAAAGACTGTGGGAACCCCAGTAAAGTAAACTCCGCAGCACTCAGACTGTTGTGCAGAGCAAAGCGCGACAGAGTTTAGGTGGTGCCTTGGTCAGGGTAAAGGTCCAGTGCTCACTATTTGTATTGCTATTAGAACCTATTCAAACCCACAGCTAACATCACACTCAACAGCGAAAAGCTAACAGCATTCCCTCTAAGATCAGGAACAAGACAAAGCTGTCCACTCTCACCACTTTTATTCAACATAGTTTTGGAAGTCCTAGCCACAGCAATCTGAGAAGAAAAAAATTAGAGGAATCCAAATTGGAAAAGAAGTAACACTGTCACTGTTTGTGGATGACATGATACTATACACAGAAAATCCTAAAGATGCCACCAGAAAATGACTAGAGCTCATCAATGAATTTGGTAAAGTTGCAGGATACATGGAAATTCTCTGATGATCCGGTGGTAAGGATTTGGTGACTTCACTGCAGAGGGCCCAGGTTCAATCCCCGGTTGGGGAACTAAGATCCCACAAGTCACAGGGTGGCACACCACCCCTTCCCGCAGAGCTGCAGTATACAATACACGGAAATCTGTCGCATTTCTACACACTAACAACGAAAGATCGGAAAAAATAAGGAAACTATCCTAATCACCACTACATCAATGCAATCCCTATCAATTACCAATGGCATTTTTCATAGAACAAAAATTTTTGTAATTTGTAGGGAAACACAAATGACCTTGAATAGCAAAGCAATCCTGAGAAAGAGAAATGGAGCTGGAGGAATCAGACTCCCTGACCTGAAACTACACTACAGGTAGCTTCCCTGGTGGTCCAGTGGTTAGGAATCCACCTTCCAGGGCAGGAGACAAGGGTTCGATTGCTGGCCGGGAAACTGGGATCCCACATGCTGTGCAGCAACTAAGCCTATGCACTGCGACTACTGAGCCCACATGAGCCCACATGAGCCCAACTACTGAGCCACAACTCGAAAAGCCCACACAGAATGAGAAGAATTCACCTTCAAAGCAGCTCATATAGCTCAATATCAAAACAACAAACAGCTCAGTCAAAAACTGGGCAGAGGATCTAAATAGACATTTCTCCAAAGAAGACATACAGATGGCCAAAAAGCATAGGAAAGATGCTCAGTGTTGCTAATTATTAGAGACAGGCAAATGAGTTTTGACCTCACACTGGTCAGAATGGCCATCATCAAAAAGTCTACAAACAATAAATGCTGGAGAGGGTGTGGAGAAAAGGAAGCCCACCCATAAATGTTGGTGGGAATATAAACTGGTGCAGCCACTATGGAGAACAGTATAAGGATTCCTTTAAAAACCAAAAACAGAACTACCATATGACCCAGCCATCCCACTCCTGGACATACACGCAGAGAAAACCATAATCTGAAAAGATTCACTGCAGCACTATTTACGATAGCCAAGACATGGAAGCGACCTCAATGCCCATCAACAGAGGAATGAAGAAGATGGGGTACGTACATACAATGGAATACTACTCAGCCATAAAAAGAAGGAAATAACATCATTTACAGCAACATGGACGGACCTAGAGATTGCCATAGTGAGTGAAGCAAGTCAGAGAAGAACAAATATCATATGATACTGCTTATATGTGGAATCTAAAAAATGATAAAAAATGAACCTATTTACAAAACAGAAATTGAGTCACAGATGTGGACAACAAGCTTATGGTCACCAAAGGGGGAATGAGGAGAGAGGGGTAATGTGGGAGACTGAGATTGACATATTCATACTGCTATAAATAACTAATAAGAGCCTGCTGTGCAGCACACGGAGCTCTTCTCAGTTCTCTGTACATCACCTGAGGATACATGTTGATGTCTGGCAAAACCAATACAATATTGTAAAGTAATTAGCCTCCAATTAAAATTAATAAAATTATATTAAAAAAAGAGTGGATATATGCATATGTATAACTGATTTACTGTGCTATATGGCAGAAGCTAACACAACATTATAAATCAACTATACTCCAATAAAAATTAACTGAAAAAAATCACATGAGGGAGAGAAAGAACTGTGCTGGGAAGCAGGGTCTGGTCCAAGGATGAGACTGTGGAAGGCTGAGATCCAGACTCCATCTAGCTTGTGCTGCACTCAGTATGCCAGCAAATTTGGAAAACTCAGCATTGGCCACAGCACTGGGAAAGGTCAGTTTTCATTCCAATCCCAAAGAACGTTCAAACTACCCCACAAACTGCACTCATTTCACATGCTAGCAAGGTAATGCTCAAATCCTTCAAGCCAGTCTTCAACAATATGTGAACTGAGAATGTCCAGATGTACAAGCTGGTTTAGACAAAGCAGAGGAACCAGAGACCAAACATCAGTTGGATCTTAAAAAAGGCAAGGGAATTCCAGAAAAACATCTACTTCTGCTTCATTGACTACGGTAAAGCCTTTGCCTGTGTGGATCACGACAAACTGTGGAAAATTCTTAACAGAGATGAGAATACCAGACCACCTTACCTGCCTCTTGAGAAAGCTGTATGCAGGTCAAGACGTAAGAGTTAGAACCAGATACGGAACAACAGACTGCTTCAAACATCAGCCTAGTGTGCTACAGTTAATGGGGTCACAGAGTCAGCATGACCAAGCAACTGAAAAACAACAGCTTGTTTTTACTTTGGTTTTCTCCTGCCTGGAGCTTGCAGAGAACCGGCAAGGCTGTATATTGTCACCTTGCTTATTTAACTTATATGCAGAGTACATCATGCGAAATGCTGGGCTGGACGAAGTACAAGCTGGAATCAAGATTGCCGGGAGAAATATCAGTAACCTGAGATATGCAGATGACACCATGCTTATGGCAGAAAGCAAAGAGGATCTAAAGAGCTTCTTGATGAAAGTCAGAGGAGAGTGAAAAAGATGGCTTAAAACTCAACATTCAAAAAACTAAGATTATGGCATCCAGTCCCATCACTTCGTGACAAATAGGTAGGGAAAAAAAATGGAAACAGTGACAAGACTTTATTTTCTTGGACTCCAAAATCACTGCAGGTGACCACAGCCATGAAACTAAGACACTGGCTCCTTGGAAGAAAAGCTATGACAAACCTAGACAGTGTATTAAAAGCGAAGACATTACTTTGCCAACAAAGGTCTACATCAAAGCTGTGGTTTTTCCAGAAGTCATGTATGGAAAATTTGGACCATAAAAAAGGCTGAGTGGTGAAGAATTGATGCTTTTGAACTGTGGCCTTGGAGAAGACTCTTGAGAGTCCCTTGGACTGCAAGGAGATCCAACCAGTCCATCCTAAAGGAAATCAGTCCTGAATATTCATTGGAAGGACTGATGCTGAATGTGATGCTACGATACTTTGACCACCTGATGTGAAGAGCTGACTCACTGGAAAAGACCCTGATGCTGGGAAAGATCAAGGGCAGGAAGAAAAGGGGACTACAGAGGATGAGATGGTTGGATGGCATCATCGACTCAATGGACAATAGTTTGAGCAAACTCTGGGAGATAGTGAAGGACAGGGAAGCCTGGAGTGCTGCAGTTCATGGGGTCACAAAGAGTCAGACACAACTGAGCGACTGAAAACAATAGCTTGTTTATACTTTGGTTTTCTCCTGCCTGGAGCTCACAGAGAGCCGTTAAAGGGTGTAAGTGGGACCTGCATGAAAGTAGCTGAACAAGGTGACCCATACATCTGTCTCCAAGTCTCCTCGACACCAGACCCGAGTTAGAGGAACACAGAGAACACCCCCCTGAGCCACATGGACACCAACAGCTGAGACTCACAGAGGCAGTAGTTCTGTGTGCTGGCAGGTCTAAGGCTTGAACTGCTCGCTGCACCAGCCCTGTAGACCTCCTGCTCCACGCATGACCTGGGAGTCCGCCCTTCACCTCCACTTAGGGGCCTGGGGTCAGCCCCCTTCACAGGAGTCAGGATGCCCCTCAGGCTGCTATCTGGGGGTCAGCAGAGTTGGTGGTACCACCTTCATGCTCCAGGACATGGAAGAAGGCCAGGAAGCAGCTGGCTGTCATAAAAGGAGATTCAGTGGAGGTGGCGGTGGAAGCTGTGGCATTTCCTGTCATGCCCCCAGGAAGGCAATACTGAGAACAATCTTAAGGATCACCCACCTTTCCATAACTAATAAACTGGGCACACTTATTTGCTAGCCACAGAAATTCACAAAAGCCTGCTTTAACCTTGATATAATTGTGCATATTTCAAATAGAGTACTTAAGACATTATTTGACTCTGTAATTTTTTTTGAAAACACATGGAGGCTAAATGAGGAGCTCTTGCCGAGTCCAAGCTCGCTCTGCTCGCCATAAGATGAGTCAATGAACCTAGACGAGGTGTTGGGATCAGGAAGGGACTGTATTCGGGAGCCGGCTGACTGAGAAGATGGCAGGCTAGCATCTCAAAATAACCATCTTGTTGGGGCCGGGCTGCCAGGTTCTTTTATGGATCAGAGCTGGGGGGAGAGGGGAGGTGAGGAAACAAAGTAAAAAGCTATTCAATCCTTGTAAATTTGCCCTGGAATGGCAAGCCTCAGGCAGGGTGATGTTTTTGCTTCACTTCCTTCACAGGTGGGCGGCTCAGGTTATCTCCCTGAGGCAGACCACTATAACAATAAAAGCTGCAAAATAAAGGTTAAAGTGGCAGGAGCAGATCCAGAGTAAATTCAAAATTAACCCTTCCCAGTTACAGCACCAATACCTACTCTTTGTGGGGAAAAAACACCTGCAGTAACCAAGGCTGTGAGCTGAGTCAGGATGGAGCTGTCCTTCTGAGGAGTCATTTTCCTTCCTGATTTGCTCTGCTTCTTTTGTATTAATCAGGCACTCTTAAAAACATCTACATTTTGTCCCAAATAGGATTTTTATATTTGTGGTTGTACTTTATCATTTATCAAGACTCAGTCCCTTTATCTCCCCTAAAGGCCTCTCCAGGCTCCCTTCCTCTGAGTCATCAGTTTCTCTGAGGCCAGGTTGCTGGTTCTCCAGAGATAAGGTGGCAGCCTTGGAAGACCAGTCAGGGCCGTCCGGGATGAGTGTCTCACGCTCCTCAGGGCACTTTAGGGCTGTGTGTTCCCTTGGCTGTCTCTGATTAAACCACCCTGTGATGAAGAGGTCTCTGTAGTTCAAATCCACCCCAGGAGTTCTGAACGTGAAACAGGGCTGGGAGCAGGAGGACAGGGAAGAGACTGTCACAGCCACCCTCGGGGCAGTCAGGCCACAGGAGAAGGACTTCAAATAGTTCATGGTACAGCTGATTATTTGATCACGGATGACGTAGGAGCTATGAAAGGACAACTGGAGAAGTGATCTAGTCTGGGGACCAGAAAAGTGACATTTGAGCTGAACTCTGAAGTTAAGGGATTAACTTTGGGGATGTCAGGATGAGGGTACGTGTGCGCATGTTCACTGTGTCTGACTCTTTGAGACCCCATGGGTTGTAGCTCACCAGGCTCCTCTGTCCATGAGATTTCCAAGGCAAGAATATTGGATAGCCACTCCCTTCTCCAGGGGCACTTCCTGACCCAGGGATCAAACCTGCCACATTGTAAAGCAGATTCTTTACCATCTGTGCCATCTGGGAAGCAGGATGACTGTGAGTGGCTGGCAAACATTCCACACAGAAGGATGTGGGATGAACCAAGGTGGGGATGGCAGAAATGCAGGGAAGAGTATGGTAGACAGATGCGGATGCGAACTAGCAGGTCAACATGGTCAGCTAAATACATTATTCAGGTCGGAAATAATCACTAGAATGCACATTTTGTGTTAATACAACGTTATTAAATCTACCATCATTTAAAAGATGCTTATATGTATAGAACAATAATATATACCCTCTAGGGCCTGTGCTGGGTGAGGTTCTAAGCATGTCACATGTCTTACCTGGGTTAACAGAGCTCTGAAGGCCTGTACACAAGAGATGCAGCTAAAGGAGCAGGGAGGGACCACTGCACAACTGTTACATTGGCAATAAATGGGAAAGTGCATAAGGCCAATCTGTTGGCCAAGGCTGGGGGTTCATGGCTGGTGGAAGGTAGCCCGGTGCAGCCTGGCTGCGGGGCAGTCTGGATGACTCAGCCAAATCAAGATTATACATACTTTTAGGATCCGATAGCTACTTCCAGGTATGTATCCCAGAGAAACGGTGACACTGTAACAGGGGACTTATGGGATGTTCCTTGAGGCATTCTGTGTGTGGTGGGAAGTTGGAGACAATCTGCTGTGCCTCCCTGGGGGGTAGGCAGGTAGAATGGGGGTGCTATGCAGAAGGGCAGGAGGAGAAGGGGGAGACAGAGGATGAGCTAGTGGGGCGGCACCACCAACTCGATGGACATGAGTTTGAGCAAACTCCAGGAGATAGTGAAGGACAGGGAAGCCTGGCGTGCTGCAGTCCACGGGGTCGCAAAAAACTGGACGTAACTTAGCAACTGAAAAACAAGCACAGATCACAGCGGGGAGAGGTAGCCAACAAGCCATCCTTAGAGCAACTAAGAGAGACCCTCAAGGCAGGAAGTGAAAACAGCAGACACAGGAAAATGCACAGCATACCACTTACAAAAATGTTTTAAATAAAAATTTACACACACAGCAACAATCTCTCTCATGAGAACATTCACAGGGACTTCCCTGGTGGTCCAATGACTACGACTCAGAGTTCCCAATGCAGGGGGCATGCGGTTTGATCCCTAGTCAGGGAACTAGACCCCACAGGCTGCAACTAAGACCTGGCGCAATCAAATTAAACAGAAGAAAACACAGACAGAGGATACATCAGCCCTTCTAGTTCCCCAAGGGAGGTGGGAAGAATGGTGCAGATGAAGAATGTCGCCTACCATACCAGCAAACAAAAACTACTGCAGCCATAAAGCCCCTACAGTGCGCCCTGAGGGGCATTCAGGAAGGAGAGGAGCAGGACACTGGCCTTAAATAGTTGAGGTGTCTATCAAAGGAGTGACTTCAATGAGCCCAGACTGCTGCATCTTCCCATACACACACAGGCTCTAAACTCTGACTTGAAATGTCTGTATTTGTGACTAACAGTAATCTTGTCATCTTTGGATATTTGACATTTTTCCCCCCAGAAAGAACTCCTACATCTCCTGGCTCCTCCCTCACCTCTTTGAAACAGTCCCTCCGCACAATCTGAGAGGCTGTATCCTGGGCTATAGTCCTCAGTGAGTCCACCAAAGAGAACAAACTTCTCATCTCTTAGGTTACGTATTTCTTCAGCTGACAGATCCGGTGGCCAGTGAAGGGACCCAGGGCAGGCTTCTCCGCTTCACCCGGATCCGGAGCCGAGGCACCAGCAGTGGCCTCCTAGCCCAGCCTGCCTCCTCAGAGAGAGTTGCAGTGAAAATGACAAAAAGAGGAGTGAGTTTTTTTCTTTCCCTTTCTCGACAACAAAGAAGATTAAACACAACAGTGAGCAGGCCTGAACATGCCCTAGTTTGTTTGTTTGTTTGTTTGTTTACTTTAACTGCTCCTAACTCTGCAGGTCTGCAAAGAAGTTTGCTTCTCTGCCTTCTAACTGCAGCTGTGCTGTGCTGTGTCAACTGTGCTGAGTCACTGTGCTGTGGCTGTGCTGAGTCACTCAGTCGTGTCCAACTCTTTGTGACCCCATGGTCTGCAGCCCTCCAGGCTCCTCTGTCCATGGGAATTTTGAACAAGACAAGAATACTGGAGTGGGCTGCCATGCCTCCTCCAGGGGATCCTCCCAACCTAGGGATCAAACTCAGGCCTTCGGCATTGCTGGCAGATTCTTTGCCATCTGAACCACCAGGGAAGCCCAATAATACTGGAATGGGTAGCCTATCCCTTCTCCAGGGGATCTTCCTGACCCAGGAATCGAATCAGGGTCTCCCTCATTGCAGGTGGATTCTTTACAAGTTGAGCTACCAGGGAAGCCCCTGCAGGAGCTAAACTTCACACCTGTTTTCCTTTGGCTCTATGCTAAATGCATCCTGCACCTGGTGTTTACCCTTGCAACACTCTTCCCCTTATAGTTCTTTTTACAGATCAGTACGAAGGCCACAGAGCCAGCCAACCACCCGACTCAGTGACTGGGCGCCTGACGCAGCCTATGACTGTCTTTGAAACAATGCAAGAGGAAGCAATCAAGATGCTAACCCTTCTGTTCCTCATCCCCAACTCCTGACTACGAGCCCTCATCTTATATAAGCCCCTAGCGCAGGGTGGGGGGGAGGGGGCGCACAGATCTGAGGCATAAGCCTACTGGATTCCCCTCTCCACTGGCTGAGAATTAAAGCCACCTTTCTATTTCCTCGAAGCTCTGTCTCCGTATCTTTGTTTGGCTTCAATGGGCAGAGAAAGCTAAGATTTTGGCTGGTGACAAGAGTACAGACAAATGTGGGTGAATCTCTCCTGGCTTGCAGCTCTCCCAGCAGTGGCTGAGGGTCCTAAGTTTTACTCGGTGGTGTTAACCTCCTCTTGCCTCCAAGATTATCCTGAAAACTTAGTTTCAAGAAGAGGTACCTGGGTTATCCTCAGTTAAAAGACACTGAGTAGGGCTGGACTGTGTAATTAGGTGGGAAGCTGGCCTGTTGTTTTAACTTGGATTGGCTATTTTAATAGAGTTTTTCAGAATAAAATGGAAGATATCTCATGAGAGCTTTCAGCTCCAAGGAAGGAGATCTCCTAGTGGGCTTTCTCAGGTAATTGAGAAACTTGTGGGAGTGCTGGAAGCACGTCCTCATACCACGCAGCTGTCCCTATAGGGAAACCCACACATTTTAATTAAAAACTTGCTCTGCCAGGGATGAGCCTACGAGCTGGCCACTCTGATGGGAGCACTCAGAGTGGTCTTAACACTACTAGAAGGAGAAACTGAGACACCGGGAGAGCTGGATCGACTCTAGGGTGACATCTAGCGAAGTCAAGCTTACAAACAGCACACAGGTCCACGACAGGATTGTCACGAGCATTTTACCTCGACAAACTGACTTTACAATGGGGAACAAAGCTTTCAAAGCAAAACAGCAGTAGATTGCCAGCCTCCAACTAACACCCCAGCCAGGTTCATGTACAACACATATGGAAATTTATACTTGCAAATACTCACTTCACTGGAAGAACTATACTAGGAGCTCTCAACCTAAAATGGTCAAATCGGGGCTCTTTTAACATTCTGAAACTCATTTTTAAGTGTGTATGCAGCTAGAAAGAGCCTACTCGATAAAATATCTTTTCAGAATTCAGAAACAAAGGCCCTTCTAGGAGAAACTTGCATTTCTCTCCCTGTGTCTTTAAGATGTAAATGCTCTACCTGATTTTCTTAAGTGTGTGTGTGTGTGTGTGTGTGGTGTGTGTGTATGTGTGGTGTGTGTGTGTGTGTGTGGTGTGTGTGGTGTGTGTATGTGTGGTGTGTGTGTGTGTGGTGTGTGTGTGTGTAGTGTGTGTGTGTAGTGTGTGTGTGTGTGGTGTGTGTGTGGTGTGTGTGGGGTGTGTGTGTGTATGGTGTGTGGTGTATGGTGTGTGTCTGTGTGGTGTGTGTGTGGTGTGTGTGTGGTATGTGGTGTGTGTGGTATGTGGTATGTGTGTGTGTGGTGTGTATGGTGTGTGTGCATGGTGTGTGTGTGTGGGGGGATGTCTGTGGTGTGTGGTGTGTGGCGTGTGTCGGGTGTGGTGTGTGTGTGTGTGGTGTCTGGTGTGTAGTGTGTGTGTGGTGTGTGCTGTGTGCTGTGTGTGTGTGTGGTGTGTGTGTGTGGTGTGTGCTGTGTGCTGTGTGTGTGTGTGGTGTGTGTGTGTGGTGTGTGTGTGGTGTGTGTGTGAGGTGTGTGTGTGTGGTGTCTGTGGTGTGTGGTGTCTGTGGTGTGTGGTGTGTTTGTGTGGTGTGTGTGTGTGGTGTGTGGTGTGTGTGTGTTTGGTGTGTGTGTGGTGTGTGTGCGGTGTGTGGTGTGTGTGTGTGTTTGGTGTGTGTGGTGTGGTGTGTGTGTGGTGTGTGTGGTGTGTGTGTGTGTTTGGTGTGTGTGTGTGTTTGGTGTGTGTGTGTGGTGTGTGTGCGGTGTGGTGTGTGTGTGTGGTGTGTGGTGTGTGTGTGTGTTTGGTGTGTGTGTGGTGTGTGGTGTGTGTGTGTGTGTTTGGTGTGTGTGCGGTGTGTGTGTGGTGTGTGTGTATGTGTGTGCTATGTGAGTATGTGTGTGTGTGTGTGGTGTCGTGTGTGGTGTGTGTGTGTGTGTGTGTTGACAGTCTGGTCTCTACCAACTGGAAGGTACACATATGGTGCACAACTGGCAGCCCACGGAACAGACTGGGCTTCTGAGAAGACTCCGTCTGGCTGAGGCAACTCTAGGGGCTTCTGTCACCTTAACCTTTGCTGCATCTACCTGTGCAACAAAGATCTTTACTTTCTGAGACAATTTTGGGGAGTGTGTTAATCTTTCGGTTGTGTCTGACTCTTTGCCATCCATGGACTGTAGCCCACCAGGCTCCTCTGTCTGTGGAATTCTCCAGACAATACTGGAGTGGGTTGTCGTTCCCTTCTCTAGGGGGGCTTCCTAACCCAGGGAGTCTATAGGGACAAACGAAAATGGATATAGAAAGCTGTACAAGATTTGTAGAAAGGCTGCTCTGACAAAGTTATTCCATGCATGGTTCCGTAAGGATTGACTTTAATTAGATAAGTAAATTTTGTTGTTGAGGGTGGGCTGGTGCAAGACTGGAGTTTGGTTTTCTCTCTCATTTTTATAAGAACACAGTTTTCTTATGAACTATTTTTGGTAACAGATTGTGAATAGCTCTGCCTTCTACATGATCTGTCATTTGCCTTAAATATCTTTTATTGTCTCTTTGGTTGAGTGAATAAGCATTGCTTCAGTGACCTATGATCCTATTTGACCAAGTGTTTTAAAAACTTGATGTTTTTTTTAAAAAAGAACAAACTTCCCAAATATCAAATTCTAATTAAGATTCTTTTGACCCCCCGCTAACTTTGGGATGCTTCAAAGGACCCCTGAAACGTCCCAAAGAGAGAGATTAAACTAATTAGGTTTATCTGGCATGTTAAATTACATGGGTAGCACTATCAACTAAGTGTAGCAAAACTTTCATCTTTTATAGGTAAATGTCATTAATGTAGTCATTCCGAAAGTTTTACAGAATTCCTAAAAATCTGATGTGTCCTAATACACTGTTATTAGTCATTATCTTTAAAAGGTGGTACGCCACAAAAATAACTAAATTTCTTGTCAATTATTTTGTAAACAGATCTTTAACCATGCCATTTTAAGTCTTTTGTCATTTATAGACAATCTCTGTTTTACTCTTATGCTTTTACAAAATGAGGATTTTCAAGAAGATTCATAAAAAGAGCTTTTTGACAAATTTGTTTCTGATAACTTTGAGATCATACCACTGAACTCAGTGAGAAATTACAAAACTCTAATGGAAAACCTAATGACTTCATACAGATCAACTGGAATTACACAGAACTGAACAAATTGATAAATATGATTTACAATTTTATGACTTCTGAAATATTCTAATTTTTAATGTTTGTTTTCCAGAAAGTCTTTCCTCTTATACTCTTTTTTTGATCTACAACAAGCTGATAAAATATACCTTTGTAAACAAAGATGAAACATTCATTTTTTTCTCTCTACATGATCCTTCCAAAATTTGGCTTATCCAGCTGGCTCCCCTATGAACTTGATGGCTTACTGCGACCAGATTACAACTAGCTACACTAACCATTGTTTTAATTTTTTCTCGTTGTTTTCAAATTACTTATGCCTTGTGTCTTTCTCTGCTGTATTTTATTAATGTTACTAGCTGTATTACCTATATTCTATTTTATAAGACTATTGTCTCTTTCATTACCCAATGCACAACCAGGCCACTGAAAAAAATTAATGATGGCTAAATGTCTTGAGGCAATCGACCACATATATAACTCTATATAAAATAACTGTGACAGTAAAATTCTAGATATGGGAAGAATCAACACGGGAAAACATTTCCTGGATGATAACTGACTAGTAAAACGGTCAATTCAGAGGATTTTAGATAATCAACAGGGCCTCATCCAAAAAATTTAGCACACTGAGTAAGCTATCAACAGAATCCTCACCTGATCTAGGAATGAGCTTTCCTAGAGCCATGGGACAAAAACGGTCATGAAATGCCTCCCAACTGTTGGTCAAATTTATGACCAAGAAGGCACTGTGGACAAAGAATGGTGCCTGCCATTTCAGTAAACAAAGGATACTGCAGCCTTAAGACCCCAAAAGTGGACCCTGAGAGGAAACCAGGAGGGAGAAAAACAGGATATTGCTCCTAGATAGTTAAGATGTGTATCAAAGGAATGATTTCAATGAGCATCTTCCCACACATAGAAAAGCACTAAAATCATTAACTTGAGGTGTCTGTTTTAGCGATCAGCAGTAATCTTTGGAAGTTCAACTACATGTTTGTTTGTTCTTTTCCAGCAAAATCTCCTACGTCTCCTAGCTCTCCCCTTTCCTCTTTGGAACAGTCCCTCAGAGCAATCTGAGCAGCTGTATCTGGGCTACAGTCCTCAGTTAAGTCCACCGAATAAAACACACCTCTCAACTTCCAGGTTCTGCTTTGGTTTGTTCGTTTGTTTTTTCAGTTGACAATGGGAAAGGGGATAAAAGAGAATAACCAATCATCAGAGAGGGGTCTCCAGGGAGCAAAGGTGATGAGGGTATTACTCCCTCAGCTTTGTACCTGGGACCAACAAGCGCAAGAAGTTAAGTCCAAAGTAACCTGGTGTGGATGTCTCCACCCTGAACCTTAAACTTCTGTCTTTGACCTGCATACTGGTGTGACCAGATCTGTGAGTGCAGTAAACTGCTTACTGTAGTGATTCTGAATCTAGAGGCTCTGCACCTGGGATGAAGCCGAGGTCTCAAGTTCAGGTGGTCCTCCCCTGCACTTAGAACACGTGTTGCTACACGTGGTACATGGTACAAAGCTAATCCATTCATTGAAAGATGTTTTTTTTTAAAGCTGAACCTTTTTTAAGAGCCAGGTCTGTCGGGAAGGGGACAGGCAGGTCTGGCTTCCCTGATGGGAGGCGTGTTCCCACAGAGAGGATCACAGGGCTCTGTTCCTCCCATCCTCACGCTGCCAAAACTGCCCATCTGCAAACAGAATAGGAAGTTCCACAACCCTCTCTTAAAACACGGCTCGGGGCACAAACACAGCACCTCGTTCTAATCTTTTCCAGAATGAGGCTTTTTATATAAACAACAAGTCAGCAAACAAAGCAATTGACCGTGTGGGTGTATAACCTGAAGGAATGAATTAGCAACTCTTTGCTACAGATTTCTAATTACGTGTAAAAGAGGACTTAGGTACTATAGCCTAGAAGTAAATGCATTACAGTCATGGACCACCAGTGATGTGGTTCATGTTCTCATCTGTTTTTTGTGTGTTCTGTCAATTTTATAGGTTTCTTGGTTTTTGTCCCCAAAGGCCACGAACAAGGATAGTCCCCCGCAGCCGCCCTCTCTCAGGACAGGCTCTTTAGAAAAGTGACCAGCACTTTGATTTGGGGCATCCCTGGTGGCTCAGATGGTAAAGTATCTGCCTGCAATGCGGGAGATGCAGATTCGATCCCTGGGTTGGGAAGATCCCCTGAAGAAGGGGATGGCAACCCACTCCAGTATTCTGGCCTGGAGAATTCCATGGACAGAGGAGCCTGGGGGGCTGCAGTCCACGGGATGGCAAAGAGTCAGACATGAGACATGGCTGAGAGACCAACACTTCTCTTCACTTGGAGTCATTTGGGAGGGAAACAGGCAAC
Source organism: Capra hircus (assembly GCF_001704415.2). NCBI lineage: Eukaryota > Metazoa > Chordata > Mammalia > Artiodactyla > Bovidae > Capra > Capra hircus. The sequence continues at coordinate 108,373,157 of NC_030808.1, read as the reverse complement.
TTTAAAAGTCCTGTTGAATAAAGTGTACCAGAGAATGCCTTCAAAGTACAACTTATCTCATAGATATTTTTTTATAAACAAAAAAATGCTCCTCAAATGTCTATCAAATCAATGTCGAGCATTTATTCAGGGACTGTGTATAAAGCCTCCTGCTAGCCACTGGGCAGCATCATGATAAAAGCGACATGTCAAATATACTGAACTCTCACTACATGCTTCATGTGGCTCGACACAGTGCCCAGGAAGTACTTAACACAGCACAAGAGTCCTTCAGGGAAATACTGATCTTATCCCCATTTAAGGATGAAGAAACTGAGGCACTTGCCCAAAGTTAAGGAATTAAGTCCCAGAGGTACTAAGTAGTGAAGCCTGGCTCCAGACCCCTGTTCTTCCCTTGTATAGTGCAGAGGTCACACATACAGACCCAGTCACTCCCTCTAAGAGAGGGCAGAAAGAAAGCTGCTGGGGTGTGCGTGGGAAGTGTGTGTGCGCGAGGTTTGAGAAAGGGAGGGAGGGACAGAGAAATTGACAGAGCTGGACTGTGCTTATAATCATGCTTCCTGTAGATAAGACAGTGAAGACCTTCTGGAAGGGAGATGCCAGGCAGGGTGTGTTCTGTTTCCTAAGGCTGCTGTAATGAAGTACCACAAACTGTGTGCCTTAACAGGACAGACATGAATTCTTTCACAGCTCTGAAGGCTACAAGTCCAAAATCAAGGTGTTGTTTAGTCCCTCTGAGGCTCTGGACAGAATCCGCTCTTGCCTCTCTGAGTTTCTGGTGGTGGCAGGCAAACCTTGGTGTTCTTGGCTTGCAGCTCTATCACTCCAGTCTCTGCCTCTGTCTTTAAATGGCGTTCTTCTCTCTGTATCTTCACATGACCTCCTGATAAGGTCATCAGTCACTGGGTTTAGGGCCCATGCTAACCCAGTATAGCCTTATCTTAATTACATCTGTAAAGACTTATTTCCAAGTAAGGTCGTAATCACAGGTACAGGGGTTAGGACTTCAACACAGCTTTTTTGTGGGCAAAATAACCCACAGAAGTATGAAAGTGAGGATCATCCAGGACTCTGGAAGGAGGCCCTGGATGCACCCTTTCAGGCAAGGCTTAAGTGGGCGCTTGAGTTAGTGCAGCCATGAACAGGAATCTCCAGGAGGACGAGGGAATGGAGACGACCTGGGAGAGAGAGGGTGAGGGGACTTGGGACAGGAAGAGAGGGGAGCAGCCAGGCTGGGGAGACCAGCAAGTTAGTGATGGGGATACTTGGAGTGGAGGTTACCATGATGGATGGGGCCAGATTAGAGAAGGTGTCTTCAGGGACTCTATTCTAGAGCAATGGGTTTCAAACTTGAGCTGGAACAGACTCTCCTGGAGGGCGTGCTAATGAAGACACTGGCCCTGCCAGTGTCTTATGGGGCTGGCCCCACTCTAGTTCTGATTCAGTAAACCAGGGGTGGGGCCTAAGCCCCTGCATTTTCACCAGTTCCAGGGGATGCTGTGGCTGCTGGTCCAGGGACCACACTTTGAGAACTCTCTGGCACTGAAGTTCAGAGGGAGGGACAGGAAGTAAACACTAGAGGTGGTCACTAGAAGACAGATGAGCAGGGGATGAAGGACATGACCATGTATGCTCTCCTAAGGCCTGAAGAGTCTCCTATCATGAGACTGAATGAAATGGAGGAGTGTTATAGTAAATTTTGATCCACCTGGGGTCTCTGGCAAATCAGGTCACGATGCCTTACAAAGTTCAGGGGACAGGTACACCCTCTCTTTCAGGGGATGCAACTGACAAACTCCATGATGACATACGATGTGCTTGTTTTTCAAGCAGGGATATTTGGAGTAGGTAGTCTGGATTAAAAAGAAATGAATGGATCTGGTTGTCTTAAGGGTTAAAGGAGATAAGTTTATTTTATTACTGATATATGTGTTTATTTAGGCTGCACTGGGTCTTAGTTGCAGCAGTAGGATCTGCAATCTTTGCTGTGGTATGTACAGTCTAGTCCCCTGACCAAGGACTGAATCCGGGTCCCCTGCACTGGAAACTCAGAGCCTTATCCATTGGACCACCAGTGCATGCGCGTGTGTGCGAAGTCACTTCAGTCGTGTCCGACGCTTTGCCACCCTAAGGACGGTAGCCCCCCAGGCTCCTCTATCCACGGGATTCTCCAGGCAAGAATGCTGGAGTGGGTTGCCATTTCCTTCTCCAGGGGATCTTTCTAACACAGGATCAAGCCCGAGTCTCTTACATCCCCTGCATTGGCAGGTGGGTTCTTTGCCACTAGCACCACCGGGGGAGTCCCTAGACCACCAGACAAGTCCCTAAAATTGTTTTTGAAGAAAATTCACTTCTTTGCTTCCTGTTACATGGGTAGCGACTTGGCCATGTAATACAATTTACACCCAGAAGTTAAAAATCACACATTCCAAAAGCGGCTCCACTAAGTTGTGTCTCATTTTTCAGTAAAAAAGCTGTTTTCTGTAAAATACAAAGCTTTTGTTTTCAGGTCAGTGGGATCAAAGATGTTTCCTCCAGCACATGTCCAGACTATCATTATATTAGATACTATGCAATGCTTGCTTGCCTGTTTAAAACTCACTGAAATATGGGGCGCGAGTACTGAATGTGAAACTGAGGAATCTAATAAGGGATGGAGAACAGGCATTTATTATTCTAAGAGCACATTTTAAAAACCTAACATCCCCTTTACACTCAATCAAATCCAACAGAAACCTGGGCAAATGGAGGAGTAGCGCAGGTACCCAGAGGAATCTTGCTGCCAGCTGCTGCAGGGGATGCGAAAATGCCGTGACTCTGGGAGGCTCTAAAGACACGATTCTGCCCAAAACTCATCTCTACAAGGAAAACCCTTGGGAATTGCCTGGTGATCCAATGGTTAGGAATCCCCACTTCCACTGAAGAGGGTGTGGGTTCGACCCCTGGTTGGGGAACTAAGATCCTACATGCCATGTGGTGTGGCCAGAAAGAGAGAAAGAAAAAGAAAACTCTATGTTTTAGGGAAAGACTGTCTCATGTTCTTCCTCCCTGCCGTTGGTTTCTAGGCACAGTCCCTTCATGTGGCCTTAGAGCCGGCAGTGATAGCCTTAAACTTCATGTTCCCACACCGAGGGGGTGGGCAGCGGGGACAGGCCAGTTGTCGAGAGCTCAAAGCTGATGCTAATCTCCCCCTCGGGAGCACAGTGAGCTTCACTGACCTACCAGACTCGGCTTCTAAATGTCCCCTCCAGACTTCACGTTTGGTAAGAAAACATAAATGTCATGCCATTCCAGGAAAAGCAAACTTCTTCATTTTATAAGGTTAGTTTTATGAGTCAGGCTTAGTTGGAGACAAGTAAACAACTCATTTGTGGATAAAAATTGCTGCGCTGCACTTGTGTTCTGGACAGGAAGAACATGAGTGTATTACATCATACCCTGGAGTTATTTCGCTGCATTTTCCTTTTCCCAGGCAATGCCAGATAAGGTGAATGCAAGGTATGGAGCAAAAGCCAGTGACCTTCAGATCAGGCCCTATCCCATGGGGATGAAGGAGATCTCTGCCTTGGACACTATCAGGCTAAAGAGTAGTGGAGAGAGACAGACAGACTACTATGCGTTAAGCTGTTTGGCCAACTCTGGGGATAAGTTCTTGACCCTCCCCAAAGAGCTGGTATGGGAAGGGTCAGAGGCAGTGTTCCCCTCTGCTTCCCCTCTGGCCCAGGATGGGGCTCCTCAGGAAAGGCTGATTGTGAGAGGGATTCGAAGTGTTGTAGGCAGGTTGGGAATGGGTTGGGACCTGGACCGGCCTCCTGTTCCAGGTGCCCAGTGGTCCTAACACCCTTCCAGCTGCCTTTGTTTTCATCTAATTTTATTATCTTAATCACTATGCTTTACATATTTAAATATTTTTCTTTTGGGGTTTGTAGTCAGAAAAATTCAAGGATATAGACTCATAGAATATTAGACTTGGAGACTTTCAACTTCTTGCCAACATAGAATTGACCGACACTTGATTATTCAGCATTTGGTTGAAGATGGGGAAATCAGCACCTCCTAAGGCACTTCTTCCTATTGTCTTTAGCAGGTCCCTTCATCAGTACAGTGGGAGAGATAAAGAGAAGGGATGCCCTCCACCCTGTAGAAGCTCACACACGTGCAGGGCAGGAGCACAAAGCAGCCGCCAGTCAAGCGCCAGTCAAGACAGAGTATGAAGGGCAGGCGTGCTGGGGGGTGAGGAGGTTACTGGGGCTGCAGAGATCAGCCAGAGCTGCCCTTTCTTGAGCAGAGTCACGTGTCTGGCGGTGTGGCAAGTACTTGCATCAGCTCACAGTCACCCGGAAGCTGGGTGTGGTGGGCTGAGGACTGGCACCCAAAGAGGTCCACATCCTAATCTCTTGAGCGTCTGAACATGTTACAAGGCAGAGGGGACGTGACCAGCACAATCAGGTTAAGGACCCTGAGCTGGACAGGTATCCTGGCTCATTCAGGTGGGCCCACTGTACTCACATGGGTCCTTACAAGTGTTATCATCAGATGCTGCCTGCTGGCTATGAAGATGGAAGATGGAGAGCGAGCCAAGGAGTGAAGGCAGCCTTTAGAAGCTGGAAAAAGCAAGGAAATGGATTCTCCCCTTGAATTTCCAGAGGAAACACCCTTGCAACACCTAGATTTCGGTCTTCTGACCTCCAGAATCACAAGAGAATGCATCTGTGGGAGTTGTTTTTTCCTACAAAGATTGTGGTCATTTGTCACAGCAGTGAAATCAATACAGATACAAAATTACTTGTGATCCTTCCTAGCGTTCTGTGTAGGCACCTCCCTTGGGGCCATCGGTACTGAGACACATCATCTCCTATACAGCTATGGTACAAGACTCTTTTCTAACTCGACTTTACTGGCCAGAGACATCCTGAATGATTCTAAGAAGTAACCCAAGGTGGAGAAGTGCTACTGCTACTATGGGACTAACTCTGTGCAAACCTCTTAAACTGGGGACCATCACAAAGGCAAATAAACGCCAAGCCTGCAGAAGCGTGAACGAACTTCTAGGTGATTCATGCTGATGCTCTGAGATCAAGGGTCGGGTGGGATTTGGGAGACCGTGTGTGTTTGTGTATTTAACATTCTGTGTCTCTTTAAGATCAGTCATTTTAGAGCTATTTACATTCTGTCTCCAGCAGAACCACCTAGGCTGTTCAAGAAGAGCATGCCACAAAGCCAGACTCCTGGTGGTTAAATTCATGACCCACCAGCAGTGGTCTTTATTTGGGGCCAAGACTAACCCTCTGTGATCACACGCATCCTTGGCTCTGACACCCTGTGTGGCAAGATGAGTGGAAATGTTGTGGGCTGGTAAAAAAAAATGTGTGTGACTCAAAAGCAACTTCTTACAAGCTGGTTAAAAGCATTCCTACTTGCCAGCTCACTTGTAGCTGGTTCGGGTGACTGAAGGACGAGGCTGGGAAGGCCAAGGCTAGATTTAACCTCAGGGCCTTTTTCACTTCGGTGCTGGATCCAAACTCTGCAGTCAGAGCCTGCAGGCTAAGTGGGCACTGCGGGCGGGGGTGGGAGAAGGAGGGCAGAGACATGGGGGGCACCGGTGCCATCTCAGCAGGTGCAGTGCCCTGGAAGGTCTCTGTTCTGTGCTTTCTGGATTGTTATGTTTCATTAACACAGCAGAGGGCGCTGAGGAGCACCACCTTCATCCTGCCAATAGCTATCCCCCTGTGGTTCTTTCATGGGGGCTGTAAAAGCACTGAGAAGCCTTCCTTGTGTGAAAGTAGAGATTCCTTCGCTTTAGGGTTTTACTACATATCCTTCCCCTCCATATTCATTGCAGCCTTCTTCATTCTCCAGTTTTTCTTTTCTATGGTCTGCTTGATGCATTGCTTTTCTGTTCTTGTGAACCATCACCTCTGAATTATTGACATTAATGGAGAGAAGACTTCAAGGAGAGCAGTAATTAGATGAATTATGCTGTATTAAAGTGCTTTATAGATTGAAAAGGGATAAAGGAAGAAGCTTTTTCTTAGTATACTAGGCGCTCTCCCAGCCTTGTCGGCTCAGTGGACAGGCTTTGTTCTGCCCATAGACACGGGGTGTGTGTGGGGTGGGGGGGGAGGGAGGGCACACAGTAGCCAGCCTACCTTTGGGGAAGGGGAGGGATGATCAACAGAAGTCAGCTGTTTTGCTCTGAAACTTGCCTATGTTAGGTGTACACATTATCTAGCTGCAAAATTGTTAAGTAAACTGGTGAAGAGTAGGCAGAAAAAAACATAAGTCCACAAAATCCAAGTTAAATACTGTAAAAAGAATTGATGAAGTCTCTAATAACTCTTGCTGGTTAACTGGGTGTGAGTGAGTCAGGGTTAGGCAAGAAAAGTCAGAAGTAAAAGGAGAGGACTGTGAACTGTATTCTTTGCAAGTGCTTCTGCCATTGTAAGTAAACAAAAGTGAAAGTCACAGATGCCCATTATGGGTGGATCTTCTTGCTTGAAAGACTGCAAGGAGTGCCCATTAATGTCCTTCACGCTACACCAAAAGACAGATGATAGTTTTATATTTGCTGATTTTCATTTAAATTGAAGCAGTTAAGGTTTGGGCATAATTCCCCCGACCTTACCTTTGGTCAACTGTTTTGATTAATGTTTCCAACCAGGTCGTGGCCTGGTCCTCTGAGTAATCCCCAAATAAGGGCTGATTTCAAATGGGTTGCCTTTGTTCTTAAGTCTGTGCACACAAAGATCTCACCAGTCTTTCTAAATGCCAGGGAAAGGCTGGCTTCTCACCAGATGCTTGGGGTAAGGACTAGTGGTTGTAGGTCTTAGAAGTGTCCTGAGCGTACTTGCCTCACTGTAAGGGACAGCCCCAGGTGGTCGGAAGCAGGCTTATCCAGGGTACCCTGGGTAGCATACGAGCTCTCAACACCACAACCTTCCATGCTCTGGAGCCTGCGGCATCAGAGAAACAGGAGCCTTCTGGTCATGGAAGGGTAGCGTACGGTTGGGAAAGAGAGGTCATCAGACAGGGGCAGTGAGGGGTGCCTGTGTCCCTCACTATGCCTCTCTCCTTACAATCTCTCCTTATGATCAGTAAACAAAACAGAATACTCACAAGAGGTTTCACAAGCTAGTTCTGACTTGAGAATCTCAATACTACTTTGCATTTACTATCATCGTGGGTGGCCAGACGGTAAAGGATCTGCCTGCAATGCAGGCGACCCAGGTTTGATCCCTGAGTCAGGAAGATCCCCTGGAGAAGGGAATGGCAACCCACTCCATTATTCTTACCTGGAGAATTCCACAGACAGCCATGTGGAGGCAAAGAGTGGGACAGACTAGTGACTAACACTTTCACTACCATAGCTGTTACTGCATTTTACCACCAGAGGGCAATATTGTTCCTAAAATAAGGGATTCACCCAGAATCGAAAAATCACTTAGAATTTAGAAATTTCAGAGCTGGAAGAGGTCTTAAAAATCACCTGGCTCACAGGCTTTCAAATTTTTTTCAACTGAAACGCACAAGAACTGCATGCTTCATAATGAACCATTTCATACATGTATGTTTGCGATCTTCTGAGGCACTGCTTACCTTTACTCTGCAATGCACGCTAAACAATTTGTATTCCCAATTGTTTCATTAAAAAAAAAAACAAAACTGAAACCACTAAATAGATGTCATAACCAACCAGTGTGCCATTAGCTTGAAAAACCCTGATTTGGTCCCAGTCTCTCATGTACCAAGGGACACAATAAACCCAGAGTCAGTCCTGGAGGAATGAAAGACATTGTGCAGCAACTCAACATTTACTCTACTAATGCACTGACTGGATAAAGTAGTTGAGAGTCTATCATCTTCCACCTCTTGTCAACGATACAACTGCACATGTAATGGAAGCAGAAATTCCTTGCATTAAAGGTCTCTCCTCATTCAAGTAGCTTCAATCAATCAAGTGATTGCAATCGAGCAATTTCATTGAATTTCCATAGAAACTGAAACCACTTAGAGTCTTGGCCCTGAAAGTCACCAAGTTCTCTTCCTTGGCTCCCTGATGTTAAAGCACTTAAAATCATTTTCGGAGGAAATGTAAAAGTAAGCCAGAAGATCACAGGAATATATCCTTTCTTAGGGTCAATGCTCTGGGTTCTTCTACTAACTCCTCCTCCCTTTCATGCATATCTGTCTCTAATTTATTGATTACCCCCACACCCCTGGGATTTTTTAGGCCAAAAAGGAGTATCCCTTTAAAATTCAGGATTATATTATTACAGATGAAAAGAGTAACTGAGCTCTCTGGATAAGAAAGGAAAATTTTTCTTCACTCACTTGGATTTTGAGAGCTAGTTTATTTTATAAAAGATGCCACAAATTCAATTTTTTTAAAAGGGGGTATCCAGCAAGGTCCTACTGTATAGCGCATGGACCTCTGCTCAATGTTATATGGCATTCTGGATGGGAGGGTGTATGGCTGAGTCCCTCTGCTGTTCACCTGAAACTATCACAGCTTTGTTAATCAGCACTCCAATATAAAATAAAAACGTTTTAAAAATTCAAATTATGTAAGTAAAAAATAAGGGGATAAATAAATGCATGAAAATGCCAATTATTTAATTATTTAATAGTCAGAAGAAGGAAAAACATTTCTGGGGCTGAAAAATTCCTGGTGCACTTTAGAAATCTGAGCTTGGCTTTCTGTAGAGAATCCTTCCCACTGATAAGCAGGGAGCAAATCTCCAGGCGGGGAGTGGGGGTGTGCGTGGAGGTGCTGTTCCGGCTCTGGGACGTGGCTACTCTCCACTTTGATAGAAAGTTCTCAAGTTCTATTCCGTCACTTCTCTGCGGGGAAGTGGGGGGCCGGGGGGGGAGTTAAACTGAACCTCCTTGAGACAGCAAGGTCTGTTACAAGTGACAAGCGCAGGTTGCCTTTTTCTAGGGAAAAAAAAAAAATGCTTTCACCAGTTAATAAATCTAGCCAAACTGGGTGCAGGGTTAAGTCTTTGAAGAACCAAGGCGTTCTCTTCCAAATGGCGTTCTCACACCCCCAACATCACGTCTAGAACTATCTTAAAGCTTCTACTGCCACTCCTTAAAATTTTCTCTTTATCCTCTTCATTAAACTCTAGCTTCTTCAATGATGAGTCTACAGGCTTTGTGGAATACTGGGGGTTGCTGGAAAGAGCATCCTTACTTTGGGGACAAACAGGGTAGTTCTGTAACTTTCGTAGTCATCTTCTACTTGAAAAAGCAACAGAGCTCCACGGACACAAAATGGTACCTACAGCCTTGAAATTAGCAACGAAACAATGAGCTGCCAAATTCTCATTCATTCCCTTTACAAACACAACAGCCCTGGGTCATTCACTCTTATTAGATTAAAGCAGACGCCAGGATTACGAAGGTTCCTGGCCAGGCCGACGCGTAAACTGCAATATTATCCTAAACCCTTGCAAGACGGCCTGCATTTGACAAGGGAACGTCCACGGTTCGGCGTGGGAACTGGCTTGGATTTTGAAAAACCCTGTCCAGAACTGACGCTCAAGTCGTGCATTCAGTGACCACCTCATAGCAACCAACTCTGGAAACATCAAGCCTGGCCTTTAGGGCCTGTTCCTCAGTTTCCCCATGTACCTGTTTCCCAGGTATGGGAGCTACCCTGTGGAAATTCTTTACGGCCTTGTAAATGCCAGAAAGAACAAGTCAGCTTTCCGCGGACTCTGCGCCCCGACGGGCCCTTCCAAGCGCGGGAACTGTTCGGGCTGTCTCCGCACCTGGCGCACACCGTTCTCGCCGGCGGAGCCCCAGCACGGGCGCGCGCATTCGGCAGTCACCGCCCGCGCGGCTGGCGGCCGGTCCCCGCGCGCGCCCCGTGCCGCTCGGGTACTCACCCACGCGCGGCCGTCCAGCACACTCGCCAGCACCTGCAGGGCGCTGGGCGAGGCGGCGCGGAAGTTGAAGAAGTGCAGCGCCGCGCGCGCCGCCTGCGAGAGGAGCCGGCTCGAGGGCTCCGCGTCCTGGAGCCACCCGGAGTCCTCGGGCTCCCCGGACGCCGCCGCCCCCTGGAGGGCGAGCAGCAGTAGCAGCGGTACCGCGAGCCGCTGGGCCGCGGGGCGCGTGTCCCCCGGCCGGGGAGCGGAAAGCGGTTGCCTGCGGAGCTGCATGGACGCGGGCTGGCGCGGCGCTAGACCGGTCCGAGCTTCGGGTGGGCGGCGCCGGCGCTTGAGGAAATAAGGCCGGGCGGGCCCCTCCCCGCCGCCCCCAGGGCGGCCCGCTGGAGGGCGTCCGGGTCCCTCTCTGCGTTTCCCGCAACCCCAGGGCCCCTCCGCCCCGCCCCACTCCGCCCGGGCTCCGGCTGCCCCGGCTCGGTACCCGGACGCGGCGGCGCCTCCGCGGCGCGGGGCGGGGATGTCTGGCCGGGGCCGCGCGGGCAGGGGGACAAGAGGCAGTGGAGACCTCTCTCCAGGGAGCGCGGCCAGGTCGGCGCCACCCCGCGCCCACAACCTAGCGCGGGGACCTGGTTTCTGGCTGCGGTTGCTGTGATTTCGAAGCCCTCAGGGTTTCACAGCAAACCTGCTTCAGTTGTTCAAGGCTTGGAGCTTATTTCCCAGAAGAAGAAATTGGAAACGGGTGGAGAACAGGACGTGACGCTGGCATTGATGGGGGTCCTTATAGCCCAATGACTTTGAAGTGAGCCAGATACCCAGAGAATTGGGGCTAGAGAGGGGGCTGCGGTGGTAAGCTGATAAGAAGCTAGAGGCCCCACTGGACTTGGAAACGTTGATAACCGTGGTGGAGCGCAGGTGGGCGTGGAATCCAGAGTCCGGCGAAGTGAGGCATGGATTGGGCTGTAGTTATGTGGAGGCAGCAAGGGTTGACGACTCTTTTTAGACACGTGGCAGTGAAGGAACCAGATGGCCATTGTTCTTAAGTCACAGACAGAAAGCCCAGGAGAACTCGGAATTAGAGGCATTCCTAGCATCCTTTTTCCCACCTGTCTTTAGTTTGTTCAGGGGTCTACCCCTCCCCAACACTCGCTGACCCCATCCCCACCGAGGAACCAAAGAAAGTCCCTTCTTGCTGGTTACTGGTTGACGCCCCACATAAAAAGAATGTGGTTAAGATACGCGTGGGGGAAGGCTGGGGGCGGGGGCGACAGATGGGGACGCCATCTTTGAAAACATCTTTCCTCCCCCATTTCTTCGTTTGGATGTTGTCCGTCTCGTGCCCTTCTTTTCTCCAAGGTATTCATGGACCACTCATCCTGCTGGGCCCTGAGGGAAGTGAGGAAGGGGGCAATCTGATAAGTCTCCAGGCTCCTGGAGCACAGCTTCGAGGCAAGGGGAGACCAAGAGGCAAGGGAATGGACCCTTTGTTGGATGCAGTTACACGCTGTGGAGAAGGGGATGGGGAGTTGGTTATAATTTTAAATAGCGTAGTCAAAGCATGCCTCACTGAGAAAGTGATATTTAAGTAAGGACCTGAAGGAGAGATGAGGGAGCCAGGTGGACATGTATGGAAAGAGCACTGTAGGTAGAGGGGACCGCAAGTGCAGAGGCCCCGAGGCAGGAGTCCACTGGCATGAGTGAAGCGCGAGCAGGTGCCGCTGGAGGGAGAGGACAAGGAGAAGACAACTGAACGCCAGGTCTGAGGGACAATGGGAAGACGGCAGAGCATGTATACTGTGTCTGGGTGTGCCCCGTGTAAGTGCGCCCCTATCTTGCCAACAGTCTCGCGATGAAGCCCATCTGTAGAATGGCTGAGCAGAAGAGAAAGGAGGAGCCTGGGATCCTGATGACGCTGAGCACCCAAATCAGCTGATCCTGGAGCTCATTTCTTATGTTCATTGAAGCTGGCGCTTCTGTTTCTTGCCTTCAGAGGCAGCCTAACACAAATAAGTATCTTCCTAGAACCCAGGCAACTTCTCCTCCAAGGGGTTATCATGGTAGATTTCTTGAGAAGTTATCACTTCCAGGTTTTATAAAGACTTATAAAAATTTTCCTTATTTTATTTCAGTGCTTCATCCCCAGTGGGTGCTGGGCAGCTTTCAACTGCAGTAACAGGAAAACTCATCAACGTTGTGGACTCTGCAGTGGTGTGGAGTGGGAGGTCTCCCAGATGGTTTGAGGATTCAGCCTTTCTCCATCCTTCAGCACAGCTCTCCTCAGCTGTTTGGCTTTTTGTCCACAGACTCACCTGTCCATAGACTCACCTCCATGACTATAGAATGGCTGTCACAGCTCCAGACACAGCTCCAGGCTTGATCCCTGCATTGGGAAGATTCCCTGGAGAAGGGAATGGCAACCCACTCTAGTATTCTTGCCTAAGAAGAAATAGTCACACAAGGGAACAAGCATAACTGCCTGAGTACAGAGAATTCTTCCAAGGTCAGCTGTTTATAATATTGGTAGTAACTACACTTGGGCCAGATTGTTGGTCAGGAACACATATTTCAAAAGTTAATTACAGTGTTCACTTTATTAACAGATTTTCTAGAACAGGAGAAGATCCCCTTGATTGAAAACTGTGTGTTTGTCCTTTGTCCATTTATCTGTGAGATCTGTGAGATTCTAATTGATTTATCAAAGTTCTTTAAACACTAAGGAATGGGGCTTCCTGGTGGCTCAGATGGTAAAGAATCTGCTTGAAATGCAGGAGACTCAGGTTTGATCCCTGGGTTGGGAATATCTCCTGGAAAAGGGAATGGCTACCCACTCCAGTACTCTTGCCTGGAGAATCTCATGGACAGAGGAGCCTGGTGGGCTACACAGGGTCGCAAAGAGTCAGACACAATTGAGAGATTTTTCAATTGAGCGATTTTCACTTGCAGGCTGAGATGTGTCACAAGAATCACTAATATTTTTTCCCCTAAGTTCCTACACTGTGTGTGTGTTGTTCCTTCTTGCCAGATGCCGTGTGCAGGGCGATGTTAACGGCGCACTATGTGTGCCAAAGGGCCTGAACTTGTGTCACAGGGCTGATCCCGCCCTGGTCTCCCTGGCGTTGTGGGAGGACTGTCCTGCAGGCAGGGAGGAAAGTCTTAGCCAGTGGGACTGGCCAACCCCCCCACCCCCGCCAAGAGTGTCCTGTATGTTATGTTTGTGTGTGTGTTAGCTCAATCGTGGCCAACTCTTTGCAACCCTAAGGACGGTAGCCCTCCAGGCTTCTCTGTCCATGGAATTCTCCAGGCAAGAATATTGCAGTGGGTGGCTGTTCCCTTCTTCTAGTTCTTTAATCATGGCTCAGGTGATTGTGAGCATTTTTATAATGGAGAATTTGGCTTGTGTTTAAGAAATATAATGGTATAAATCATTATATATGTACTTAGACATAATTGTATGAAAAGATTCAGAAGGAAAATTGATATAATATTTTTCTAGGCTATTTGTAACGTCTATCAAAATTAGCAGTTCATGTACCCACTGACCCAGCAATTCTCTGGCTACCTCTATAGCTTATAGAAATGATACATCCACCCTTGTACACAGAGATGTATGAGAATGTGTCTCTCTTATGTAGGTTGTAAATTCATTTTACAAATGTCTCATTTTCTGCTCTCCACCCCAGAACAGTGTCTGGCATACCATGGGCATCAGTACAAATTTTAGGAAAGAGTGAAGAGTAAAAGCTGGAAAAATCTAAGTCCCATGGCTGAATAATTATGGGACCTCCATCTAGTGGGATACTCTGCCACCATTAAGGAATGAGATCCAGGAGTGTAGATACTGAGCCATCTCTGAGGTATAATGTTAACAGACAGCAAGGTGTAGGGTAGGGCAAATTGTATGCTGCTGTTTGTTCAGAAAGAAACAAACTATATAAACATATGCATGCATGTATGCTAAGTTGCTTCAGTCACGTCCAGCTCTTTGTGACCCCATGGACTGTAGCCTGATAGGCTCCTCTGTCCAAGGGATTCTCCAGGCAAGAATACTAGAGTGGACTGCCATGATATGAGTATATACAGAAATGTGCAAACAGGCAAAGATGTCTGAACAAGTTTATAAGAAAATAGCAATAATGGGATGGGGGACAGGGGTGTGAGAAACTCTTTACTATATAACCTTTTGGAGTGTTTTTTTTTAAACATGTATTACCCATTCTAAATAAATAAATGAAATGCTGTGTATGAGTGCCCTTCCTATCAGTTTCTTCATCACCATTCCTACAGGGACATTACAATTCTATTAATATCACTCAGCACAGCCAGAGCAAGCATGACCTCAGCTTATACATGCAGTTTGCACTTATCTTCCTCCCTCTGCACCTCACCTTTCAACACTCTTCTGCCTCTGGCCTAGTCATGTTTCCCCTCGTTAGACTATCCAGGACAGGAGCCAAAGAGCTAATTCATACTGTAGTGTAAATGACTGCCACAGTTCATTGCCTTGCTTCTTTCAGGGGTTTTGCCATTTTAATAGGGGTAGAGTCTTGAGCCAGGAGACCTGAGTTCTGATCGAACAGACTGCAGGATGGGCAGCTGTTCATTGTCCAAGTCGAGGTATTCAGCAGCCCTGGGCACCTGCCCTGCCCCTTCCTGTCCCTTTGAGTGGTAAGAGGCCAGAGAGCTAAGTGGGAGGGCTTTGAGAGGCATTAACTGTTGATTCCCCTCCTCTAGGAAGCAGGAGCTGGGATGTGCCTTCCCTGCGGGTAGCTAAACACAAGCTTGCTGAAGTGCCTTTACAGCAGCCTGAGGGGCCTGGGCCGTGATGTGCAGAGAAGAGCAAGGTGACCCTACTGCCATGGCCATCCCCAGCTCTCCCGGCTTGTAGAGGGTGTGTATGAGGACTTAGGAGCCAGTTCCACGAGCCACAGGGCCCCTGTTCTTTATCCAAGCCCCAAGAATACACCTGAGAACAGAAAGAGTCAGCTGGGCATTCAGCCAGAGGAGCTGTCATCTGAGGTTACAGAAGCTGGAAGAGCTTTGTTTCTCCACAGATCCAGCCCAGAATACTGTCCAGATTCTCCACCTGGGGATCTCTATACAATGGGGGGTTTGTAAATTAATTGTTGATGAAATTTTCAGTTTGACTTTTGACCAGCAGTCTCTTGCTGACTTATTAGTAAATACTAATGTGTTTCTGTGAAAATGTCATCAAATAAAATGGAGGAAAACATCTTTTCTAGCTAAGAAAAGCAAAAGGACAAAAAAGGCTGGGGTCTCCCAGCAGGGACTGCTCTTCCTCTGGGTGATGCTGCTCTGATCTTCGTCATTCCCTGCCCTTCCCCAGTGCTGCTGAACGTGCTTCACTCCACCTTCACACCCCTGGGCATTGTGGGGGTTTCGGCGTAGACTCGGGGACCTATCTGGACATGTGCTGGCCTGCAAGCCTTGGAGCTAGCTGCCCAGCCATGAGACTGAAGAAAGAGCCTGAATACAGAGAGCAAGACATCAGGGGCTATCAGATAGCAGAGCTTACAAGTCTGAAGCCAAAGGTCCTGGAGAGACACCCCCTACCCCATACAGCAGACAGGACACGGCTGTAGTCTTTGCTATGGGGAAGAGGAAAAAAAGAGGTTGACGCTTACATGGGGAATTAACATCAAGTTGGCTCATCAGTTACCAGGGAAACCAGCGGCTGGGACAAGGGGCAAGCACGCAGGCAGTTACTGATTGGGCCTTATGATTAAGGGGACTAAATAGTGATGTGAGAGAAGCAGGTACTGGTCGAGCAGGGGGTGGACAGAGAGCAGGAGAGCAGCCATCTTGAACAGCCTGACCACACAGAGAGTGAATCATGAGGAGCTGCTGATAGTGTCTTGGAGAGGAGCTCCTGTGCTCTTCTAAGACACCATGTTCTTCCCTCTCTTGCCGTGACTTTGAGAGGAAGCCATGGCCCCCGAAGCTGTTGGCACCATCTTGCCATCCTCAGGAGAGTGGGTGTCGGGATGAAGGCAGCTGCTAAGTCACTTCAGTCGTGTCCGACTCTGTGCAATCCCATAGACGGCAGCTCACCAGGCTCCTCCATCCCTGGGATTCTCCAGGCAAGAACACTGGAGTGGGTTGCCATTTCCTTCTCCAATGCATGAAAGTGAAAAGTGAAAGTGAAGTCACTGAGTCATGTCCAACTCTCAGCGACCCCATGGACTGCAGCCCACCAGGCTCCTCCATCCATGGGATTTTCCAGGCAAGAGTACTGGAGTGGGGTGCCATCGCCTTCTCCGGATGAAGGCAGAGAGGAGGCATAAAAGAAGCCAGGTCCTTGAGACATTACTGACCTGCTGGCTCATGATCTTCCTGAAGCCTACCCTATCCAGACCTTTCAGTTACAGGAACCAGTGAGTCAAATTTATTGTTTAAGCCAACTGAAGCATGATTTTGCTGTCCCAGTTGAAAAATTCCTAATGGATTTCTGAAGCAGGTACTACTGGCAGGAACCAAAGAGCTCTAAGACTGCCCCGTGGGGGGTCTGCGCATGCTGGGCCAGGGAACACTCCAGCTCCCTCCAACCTGAGAAGACAGTATTGGCAGATTCCACAACACTGGGCTAAACCAGGTGGTGAAGGGAGACGCCCTCCCCCAACAACTCCCTACTTCTCCAGCCATAGAGGCCGGGCCAGGCTGTGAGCCAGGAGGAGAAGTGACTGTTCCCAGGCTGGACAGCAGTCAGCTGCACTGCCTCAGGCGCTCCTCTAAGAAGAGCAGGCTCAGGAGGAATGGGAAGGAGGAAAGACCCTGGGCAAGAGAAGGAACCCCTAAGATAGAGACTGGAATCCAGGCTGTGGCTCAGAGTAGGATCCATGAGAGCACTGCTGGAGCAGATGGGGTATCTTGAGTATCCTTAATGACAATGTTTTCTTACCCGTGGAGGCTTGGGGAGCAAAGCTGACTTCAGGGACTAGTAAAGATGAAAACCCCCAGTTTATACACAAGTGACCCGCCTGCCAGTGCAGGAGATGTAAATATACGGGTAGGATCCCTGAGTTGGGAAGATCCCCTGGGGTAGGAAATGGCAACCCACTCCAGTATTCTTGCCTAGGAAATCCCATGGACAGAGGAGCCTGGCAGGTTATGGGGAGCTATGGGGTCGCAAAGAATTGCACACGACTGAAGCGACTTATCACACACACACACATGGTGTAAAACCCCAACTGCTCCTTTCTGGATCCTGACGTTCTCCCAGACCGTCTCTAGAAGGACAGTCAGAAGCTGCTAACAGTGGAAGGGAGCTTGGGGAAAGAGGGGCTTATTCAAACTGTACGTCTTTGGTTCATTTCTATTTCATTTGCAGACCGCACAGAGGCTCAGAGCTCAGACTTGGAGCTAGGCTGCCCGGTGTGAGGAGCAGCTGCACCAGTGTGAGCTGAGGCTGGTTGTTTCACCCCCGCCCCAGGCCTTGGGGGTACTACCTCCGTCACAGGATTATCAGTGAGGCTCCTGGGCACTAATATCTACACGCACATAAGGCACTTCACAGTAATGGCCATGATTGTGATTATTATTTAAAAATTGAGGTGTAGTCTTGAAACTAATGCAATCAGCTGTGAAATTTTCACAAATGATGTAGAGAGATAGCAGGGTCTAAAAACTGCCGGTCATTAAATAAAATCTTAGCTATTACTTTTAGCCTTCTTATTCTCATCTTTTGTTGGAGGTACTGGCATTGAGTCTATATTCCTTTTTTATTCTTCTCCCTGGTATCAGTGAATGCTGGTGGAATCAGAAGAAGAATATGGATAATCAATCCTTAGCTACTGAAAGCTGCTTCATCATAGTTCAGTTCAATTCAGGGGTGACCGAGATGCTCCTATCTGCAGCCCTGGAACTAGGAACGCTTGTGGAGAAAATTCAGCTCACCTGGTTCTTTGGGTTCGCATCTTGTATGCTCCAAGTGACCTCTTCACTTCTGTTTGGGTTCACCCTGTAAACCCCCACATTTTCCATGCTGGGTCGGTGGTCCACAGTGTCTCTCCTGAGACCCCTGGAGGGAGACGCTTTGCTGGTGGTGGAAAGAACGGAGGCCTGGGTCACTCCATCTGCTCTCCTAGACTTGTGGCTTCCTCCTTTCTCCCTTGAGGGTGCCAGGGACTCGTGGGGGGACTCACCATGTCCTACACAGGGGCTCATAAGCTACCTGAGGTTCATACTGGCTGCAGTGAGTCCCCAGAGAGGGCATTTTGCTTTGGGAACAAGAGCAGGGTTGGAGCTTTCCATGTTGTGCCCACACCCCACCAGACTCTCAAGGACAAGGCAGAGGCTACAGTGCCCATGACCCTAGACATAGGTCTAGGCTGTGGTGGGACAGCTAATAGTTGCTTTCTGAATCTCTGAGGATAAGGAGACAGCATTTCTATCCTGAATCCAGTGAGGCTTAGTTCTTTGAGATACACAACTGGAGACTAGTTTTCTTTTAAAAGAGATATGATAGGAAACAAAGGGCTTGCATTTATTCCTGTTACCAAAGGAAAGATTTCCCATGACGTAGTTTAGGTAAAGACTGATGTGGATGTTTGGAAGCCTTGAAATCCAAATGAATAAAACCAACACTATCCAGTAGAATTTTATGATGAAAATGTTGTATGTTTACACAATCCAGTATGGTAGCCACAAGCTACAGATGACTCTTTAATGCTTGAAATGGGGTTAGTGTAGTTGAAGAACTGAATTTTAAAGCATATTTAATTTTGATTGATTTAAATGTACATAGCCACTAGTGGCTGGTGATGATCACTTTAGACACACAGTTATAGACAACTGACTTTCACTACAGTAATGATTGGGGAAAGAAAGTAGCATTTTTGAGAGCTGTATTTCAAACAGAATGTTGGATGGTTTCTGTAACAGAATTATCTCATTTAATCCCCACAATCCAGAGGGATGAACTGGGGGCCAGAGAGAGGGGACTGGCCCAAGGTGGCATCCTCAGAGGGGTCAAAGAAAGGGTTCAGCCCTGGATCTGGCCCATTCTTTCTCCAAGCACCATCCTGTATGCTCTATAACCAAACAGACTCAAGATGGACTGGAGGGGGTTATCTTACAGCAACAAAGCTAATTAAGGCCAGAAAACACAACTTTGTGGTTAGGGAAGTTGGAATTATCTTAAGAGAAGAATATTGAAGGAACCAATCAGTCTTTCAGTTCAGTTCAGTTCAGTCGTGCCCAACTCTTTGTGACCCCATGAATTGCAGCACGCCAGGCCTCCCTGTCCATCACCAGCTCCCGCAGTTCACTCAGACTCACGTCCATCGAGTCAGTGATGCCATCCCCCATCTCATCCTCTGTCGTCCCCTTCTCCTCCTGTCCCCAATCCCTCCCAGCATCAGAGTCTTTTCAATGAGTCAGCTCTTCGCGTGAGGTGGCCAAAGTACTGGAGCTTCAGCTTTAGTATCATTCTTTCCAAAACACCCAGGACTGATCTCCTTTAGAATGGACTGGTTGGATCTCCTTGCAGTCCAAGGGACTCTCGAGAGTCTTCGCCAACACCGCAGTTCAAAAGCATCAATTCTTCGGCGCTCAGCCTTCTTCACAGTCCAACTTTTGTATCCATACATGACTACTGAAAAAACCATAGCCTTGACTAGTCGGACCTTTGTTAGCAAAGTAATGTCTCTGCTTTTCAATATGCTATCTAGGTTGGTTATAACTTTCCTTCCAAGGAGTAAGCGTCTTTTAATTTCATGGCTGCAATCACCATCTGCAGTGATTTTGGAGCCCCCCAAAATAAAGTCTGACACTGTTTCCACTGTTTCCCCATCTATTTGCCATGAAGTGATGGGACCAGATGCCATGATCTTCATTTTCTGAATGTTGAGTTTTAATCCAACTTTTTCACTCTCCTCTTTTGCTTTCATCAAGAGGCTTTTTAGTTTCTCTTCACTTTCTGTGATAACGGTGGTGTCATCTGCATCTGCATATCTGAAGTTATTGATATTTCTCCTGGGAATCTTGATTCCAGCTTGTGCTTCTTTTTAGTATTAAATTGAAAGATTTAGTATTTGGAGGAGAATGGCAGGCTGCCTCTCTCACCACTACTGAAAGTGGCACTTAATTCTGGCTACAAAGAGCACAAAGGAGAAGGTTTTAAAGCCTTACCTCTGTCATGGGGGCACTTCTTTCCACATCTCAGTGAGCCTGAGTGGACTTCAGGTCCCCATGGGTCAACTCTGGTCCAGGAGGACCTCAAGCCTTGGGGCACTGTGAGTAGCATTTAGACTGAAGAGAAACTGGTGGCTTCTGAAGCAAAAGTCTGTATTCAGATTATCTGTAGATCTCAAAACTGATGTTAACAAAAGCATGGAGCGTGGACAGCCTCTCTGCTCAATCACTCTTGATATGGAGTTATTGCCAAGCTTCCGCAGATGAATAGAATTGTGAGGAAACTCTCTGCTCCACTCACCTGTGGTCAGGAAACAATTCCTTAAAAATCCACCATGAAACTAAAGGTAATTTAGATTGTATAGCTTTGAGAAAAAAACTTTTCTTGCACAGATTTGACAAGAGAGTTTTACATGTAATTGACAACAAATGATTTTTTTTTTTAATGAAATGAACATGGTCCATACTGCATGTATTGGATGTTGCAGTTTTCCAAAGTAAGCCGTCATTTTTGCCATGTCACTCGAGTTAAGAACACAGCATCATCGTAGACCAATTATACGTATTCTGGTGAACTTGGCATGGCATTTTGTTTTTCCATCACTCACTTAAAACAGGATGTTTGCCATTCTGAGAATGAATTAAAATTCTATTTGGTGATCTGTAAACTGTGATGTGAAATAAATTATGAATTGTGACTGCTTTGATGTTCCAAGCAAAAAATATATAAAGCTTGAAATTGTAAAGTTTACACAATGCTGTATTCATTACAGACTGAAATAAAGGATTTGAAAGTTTTTTTTTTTTTTCCTGGTAGCAATACTTGGAATTTTATGTTCTTCCAAGAAAAATCCCCAGTAGTTGTTAATATTTGTATACCATAATCTTCCTGGAGCAAATGACCCATGAAACTCTGTATATGGCACTAATGTTCACCAATCAAACTTGCACAGAATATGTTATCAGGGAAATCAACTCTGTGTACTATGGAGAAAAGCCTCTGCCCATCCGTGGCAGTCTAGATAACAGGACAGTGTGTTGGAAATCTCACGTTCTGCTTTTCTTTCCCTCCTTGCCATTCTTTCCATGGGTTCATTACAGGGCATGAGTCTAATATAACAAAGTGCTGAGAAGTAAATCACCTGAGTAATATGTACAGGACAGTCTCCTAGATCATCTGTATACATACAGACGTTGGTGTTCTTTGGAATGTGATGAAGCAGTCGGTGAATCTTCAAGGTAGGAAACCATTCAAGACAGGCTGGATCTGTGGTGGGTTTAGGAGAGTCGCAGGTTGGGAGAACATCAAGGGGCAGGCTGTCCAGGCAGAAGGGGAGGCCTGAGCCAGCAAACAAGGGGCCGCAGTAGGGCCACCTGGGGTACAGCAAACAGCTGGAAGACCGGGTGGCCTGGATATGGGATTTGTTCTTTGAGGTTCCTCAGAACTTCTGTACACCTAGGCTGAAAAAAGCATACAAGTTGGATCGTATGAATATTTGTTTTGGAAACAGCTGTTCTTTGGAAGTGGTTTTCATTGGTAACAGAATTATGACCAGGTTTTAGGATTAGGAGGTCCTGTTGCTGGCTAGCATGAGATTCTTATCTTTTGATTCTTACAGGACTAATAAGTACGGTCTAGTGCACAGGTCTATGGTCTGAGAGGGAGGAGGGATGAGGTCTAGTCTCAGCTCCACCACCCAGACTGACTTCAGTCTTTTCTGTGTAGAAAGCCTGGTGTGGGACGAAGGAGATGATAATCAGAGGGAATTGCCAGTTTGGAACACAGAAGGTTGTACTCTAGCTGTGCCCGCTCGGTGCAGGGAGACTTGCTAATTGTCTTTTCCTGGGACTAATCTCAGTGACATCTCCCCACCTTCTACAAGAAGCTCAGTGCCCTCTTACTAGCATGCATATTTTAGGTATGAAAAAAATCCAAATGTTCCCCAAATCAATGATTTAATGGCTATTTCTATCATCTGAATTAAAGAAAACAACTGAATGTTTGGAATTTGGTGAGATGACTCAGATTTGAAATGGTCAGTAAGCTGATGTAGCACTCAGGAGAGGCTAGGGTACTCTGCAATAATGAATATGCTGTAATCTCAGGGCTTAAAATAGCAAAGCTTCATTTATTGTTCCTACTATATAAGTCCATTACTGGTTAGCTGGGAGCCCGGCCCATATCACTGGTTCCAGGAGTGGGCTGCCATATCTGCTTCTTCAGGGGCCAGCTCCTGGATGGGGCTGAGGGGGCAAGAGAGCAAGGACAACTGTCCTCAGGCTCTTGAAGTTCCTGCTGGAAGTGACATTCACTTCTGCTCACCTTGTATGGGTCAAAGCACATCCCATGGCTGGGCCTAGCTTCTTCAGAGGGTGGGAAGGTACAATACCATTATGTTCCCCAGGAGATGGGAAGCATGCGTGCTTAGTCATTCAGTCGTGTCCGACTCTTTGCAACCCATGGATTATAGCCCTCCAGGCTTCTCTGTCCATGGGATTCTCCAGGCAAGAATACTGGAGTGGGTGGCCATGTCCACCTCCTCCAGGGGATCTTCCCAACCCAGGGATCAAACTCAGGAATCCTGCATTGCAGGTGGATTCTTTACCGTCTGAGCCACAAGGGAAGCCTGAAGTATTTGGAACAGCACAAATGCCTGCCACAACAGAAGTGCCAGGCGTGGCCCAGCTTTATCACAAGTCTTTTGGTAATGTTATTGGTCTGCTATGCTGCCCTAACAAAGTGCCACAGGCTGGGTGGATGAAACAGCAAAAAAATTTTTCTCCCACTTCTGAAGGCTAGACGTCTGAGATGAAGGTTTGGCAGCATTGACTCCTCTGATGCCTCTCTTCTCGGTTTGTGGACGGCTGTCTTCTCCTGGAGTCCTCACGTGGTCTTCCCTCTGTGCACGTCTGTGTCCTGACCTCTTCTTATAAGGACACCAGTCATATAGGACTAGGGCCCAACTCAATGACTTCACTTTACCTTATTACCTCTTTCAAGTCCGGGAGTTAGGACTTAAACATATGAATGTATTGAGGGGAGCACAGTTCACCCCATAACAGACACGTAAAAACTGGGGCCTATCTCCTGCATTGTGGCTATGACAACACTAGGAGCATGCAAAACTTTTCCTGTTTTTGGTTGTGCTGGATCTTCACTGCTGTGAGCAGAGGCTGCTCTCTGTTGCAGTGCAAGGGCTTCTCACTGCAGGGGCTTCTCTCGTTGCAGAGCTCGGGCTCTAGAGCACATGGACTGCAGTCACGTGGCACAGGGGCTCAGAACTTTCGGTTCTCAGGCTCAGCAGCCAAGGTGCATAGGCTTAGTGGCTTTGTGGCATGTGGGATCTTCCTGGAACAGGGATCGAGCCCCTGTCTCCTGCATTGGCAGGCAGATTCTTCACCACTGAGCCACCAGGGAAGCAAAACTTTTTGATACATCATTCCTATACTTGGTGCCAAAACCCTAATGAAATAAATTTCTGCAAACAAGTCATTACTTGCTATGACCTTTAAGACAGATGCTGTGACTAGGATTTAAAAGTTGAAAGAAACTTAAATTCAATGGCAGGCCTATAGAAAAAGCTTTCCTAATTCATCTCATATCCTATATTCTTTCTGAACTTAGATTGCACAGAGTGCAGAAGACTGATTTAATTTTTTTAAGTGTTTGATACCTTTTTTTTAAATGTACCTTTATTTATCATTTTTTTATTTGGACTGTGCTGGATCTTTGTTGCTGCTCGTGGGTTACTCTCTGGTTGTGGTATGCAGGCTTCTTCTTGTGGTGGCTTCTCTTGTTGCAGAGCAGGGGCTCTAGGCATGCAGGCTTCAGTAGTCGTGGTGCTCAGGTTTAGTTGCTTCACAGCATGTGGGATCTTCCTGGACTAGGGATTGAACCTGTGTCCTCTGCATTGGCAGGCGGATTCTTTACCACGGGACCACCAGGGAAGTCCTGATTTAATTTTTTACTGTAATCTCTTGTGATATCTATACGATAGGAAATCACAGACCAGTTAACTGTTTTTGACTATTTCCCTGCTATTAGCCATTGATCCAGGCTAGTGATTCTGAAACTTGCCCATATAGCAGAATCCCAGGAGGTCTGGGATGTACCTGAGGGTTTGCATTCCTAACAAGTCCCCAGGCGGTGCTGTTCCAGGTCTGGGGACTAGACTTCAAGGAAGGCTGGTGTAGAAATCTGCAGCTGGGATGGTAAACACCATCTTCACATGCTTCCTCATCTGGGTGCCTGTATGGTTCATGCAGGGACACACGCTGGCACCTTCCAGCACAAGCAAGCAAGCGAGTCAGAACTGTGAATCATCTGACCAGGACGAGCTCTTTTTTATTCTTAGTCTCTGTACATGTAAACCATGTACTATTATTACTCACTCTGCACCAGGCCTGCCTCCTCTTGGCTCACTTTTCAGTCAGTTTATGTTTGTTTCTAGAACACAGGGTTCTAGTAGAACATTCTTTGTAACAGTTATGTCAATTCCACCAGTTTTGAGAAAGGAAAAAAAGACTTACCCAATCCTTTTTCCATTTCCAATGGGTGCTATTTTCATAAACAAAACTCCCTGGGCCTAGGGTTAACTGCTTTGGGGGATCATGGAACTTCCTGCTAAGACATGACACTCACTCTCTTCTTGACGTCCTTACCCTCCTGTTGGGCTGCAGACTCCAGCCCTGCCATTAGGAATGGTGATGTTTTAGTTCCCCAAGGACTGGTGACGGCCAGGAATGTGACAAGTGTACACGCCCAGAGCGGGTGGCTGAGGCAGGCCTGTTCTCTGCCTACCCAATATCTGTTGTCCTTTTCTTCCTTACTGACTGGAGCCCAGCATTGTTTGGGGTGGCAATGTGCCCCCTAAATACCATGGCAATGCCCTTGCAGTCAACAGTGGCTGTGTGATCCAGTACTGACCAAAGACATCCAAGGAGCTTCTGTGTGGGACTTCCAGGGAATGGCTTTTTAAATGGGTCTGGCTCAGTTGGGGTGCTCTTATCCCTTTCTTCTTCCTTTTTTTCCTTCCTAGAATGCAGACGCAAGACTTGGAGTTGTAGCAGCCACTTTGCTACAAGAGCTGCACACTGAGGAGGCTGAAGCAGGAAGAAAGAAGGAACCTGCCTCTTTAATGACTTCCCTGCAGCTGCTGATCTCCAGACTTCCTCTTCTGTGAGAAAACAAACCCCTTGCTCAGCAGGGCCTCCGTCAGGTTTCTGGCTACTCAGTTACCCACAAGGGCTCTGCTTCGGGCAGTGTGGTATCTGGGAAGGAAAAGAAGTGGTTGAAGGAGGACAGGACTGTGCTCCCTGCTGCTGTCACAGTAATGAGAAGTGGTGACCACCGTTTCCTGAGCACTAACTATAGCTCAAGCATGATGCCAAGCCCTGGACACAGAGAACCGTGGAGTTGAAAGGAATCTCGAGCATTATCCAGCCTCACCCTTTCCCCTGAGGATGTCAGACTTGGGAGGAGGGTGGGGTTGGACAACTTACATGGGAGCCGGGAGCTGAGCATTCTGTATATAAAGAAAAATCATGTCTCCCACTTTCCAAATGTATCAAGACACTGTTGTGATTAATATAATAGTATAGGGACTTCCCTGGTGGTCTAGTGATTGAGAATTTGCCTGCCAATGAGGGGACATGGGTTTGAGCCCTGGGCCAGGAAGATCCCATGTGCTGTGGAGCAACAAAGCCTGTGTGCCACAACTACTGAGGTCTGTGTGCCCTAGAGCCCATGCTCCACAATGAGAAGCCACAGCAATGACCTTGCTGCAGCAATGACCTTGACCTTCGAAGCACCGCAACGAAGAGTGGCCCCTGCTTGCTGCAACTAGAGAAAAGCCTGTGCACAGCAGCGAGAACCCAGCACAGCCAATAGACAGATAAGAAGAAACAACATAGACAACAGAATAACATATATTAATATGTAAAATAATATATATTAACATGTCATATATTATGTATAACATATACATATACGTATGTGTATAATATACATGTTAACATATAATATACATTGATATAATAAAAGCATTGCTAAATGCAGAGGTTGTGGCCGTGATGAATTTTCCGGGGGGGGTGTGTGTGTTTAAAGGGTTTTCATACCCCAGGCGTTATGAACCCCTCCTCATGCAGACCTGCCCTGTGCTGCTCCTTCTCTGAGAAAGCCCCCTGGGAACCTCAGGGCCTTCCTTACCTTGAGTTCAGCTCTGACTCTGGGTAGCTCGTACCAGTGATCTGGTCCACTTGAGGGCAGCTGAGAATAAACCCTTCCGAATATTTGGAGGTCGGCAGCCATATATCTTCGCACCTCTTCCCTCATTGTCACCTTGATCTAGACTGACAGTTTGTCTTGGTTTGCTTGGGATTATCCCAGTTTTAAAACTGAAAGCTCTGTGTGGAAACCTTCTCAGACCTGGGTAAATCAGTATGTTTAATCCCTTAACCTGTAACTGTCTATACTTCTTCAGGCTAAGCAACATGTTTCCTAAAATGTTTGCAGTAGAATGAGGTGTTTACATCTCCTTGCATCCTGACTCTGCCCTTGGGCACACTCTCCAGCTTGTCAATGTTGCTTATAAAATCAGTACCTGGAACCAAAGACAGCAGTCAGTGTTGAGCTTGGTGGACTTGTCTGTCAATGCCGTCAGTTTGTAACCAACTGTACCACCACGAGTTGGTGATGGAGAGGGAGGCCTGGCGTGCTGTGATTCATGGAGTCGCAAAGAGTCGGACACGACTAAGTGACTGAACTGAACTGAACTGAACCGAACCACCATTGGCTCCTAACTGCAAGTGTGTTTAAGGAAAACCATAGGGCTTATGTCTCTCAAGTCCAGTTTCCCAGTCACACCCTGGATTTGGCAGTTGGCTTTTCTGACCTAATGGCAGTTCATTTTCTCATTTATTCTAGTTTAACATTTTGGCTTGGGCCCAGGCCTCATTCTTGTTCAGGTGATGTGACTTGTGAGCCCACAGCCTGTCTTATTGGTGGTCTCAGCCCTGTATGTGCCTTCTAAACATTTGGTAAGCACTTCTCAACGCTCTCATCCAGGGCTCTGGACAAAGCACACCATCAAGACACCCTTTCAGATGGATATGCTGTCAGTCAGTAATCTGTAGTTTTCTTGATGAGCCACCTAGGAATCCATCTCATTGTTTTGTAGCCTGTGGGGGTAATCACAGCGATTTAGAGCACAAACTCCTGAAAAATAAAGATCCATGAGGGGATGAAGCCTTTCCCAGAAAGGACAGAGTGTCACCCGTCAACCCCACTCTAATGAGCACAGACAGTTGAGGCACTGACCCTATAATTCGCTAACCACGAATCCCTAGTGGTTGACTGATTCCCTTTGGCCACTCACAGGTCTCTGTGTCAACTCCTCTCACCAACAATTGTTTATCAAGCTCCTGGGGAGTTCAGATTGATTTGCTAACTACTCCAAGGTTTTATTCTGTCACATGAAGACATTGGTACAGTAGGATACACTTTCACAGGTATCCTTTTAGAACTTGTGTTTTAACTTTTCTGTTCCTCTACCTGTTTCTATGATCTTTATTACAACTGAGTTAAGGCCTACAGATAAATGCCCAGGTCTTAAATGTGCAGTTCCATGAGTTTTGACAAATATACGGATCCTCACTACCAGCATCCCAATCAAGTTACAGAGCTTGTCCATCACCACAGGAAGGTCCCCTCCCTCACCCTTCACACAGTCTAAGGCTCTACCACTGCAACACATCTTAGACACCATTCTAACCTAATTAGGGTAAAATAAATATCCTACTGGAGAAGGCAATGGCACCCACTCCAGTACTCCTGCCTGGAAAATCCCATGGATGGAGGAGCCTGGTAGGCTGCAGTCCATGGGGTCGCTAAGAGTCGGACATGACTGAGCGACTTCACTTTCACTTTTCACTTTCATGCATTGGAGAAGGAAATGGCAACCCACTCCAGTGCTCTTGCCTGGAGAATCTCAGGGATGGGGGAGCCTGATGGGCTGCCATCTATGGGGTCGCACAGAGTCGGACACGACTGAAGCGACTTAGCAGCAGCAGCAAATATCCTACAGAAAACATGATCTGAATGTCCCTCCTACATTCAACTACATTCAGCTGTCCCTACAGTTTAGAATGTCCCTCCCTCTACCGGCGGCAAGGTACCAAGCATTTACTACATCTTGTCTCCATAATTCCCACTGTATAAAACAAGCAGTTACATACACCATAACAATCAAAGCCATTATTCTGTGTTGTAACTTGTGGTATGTAACAAACACGTGCATAAAACTGAATCTAAATGGGGACAATCTGCCTGGACATGAGTGTCATTGGGTATGGAAGGACCAATGTCATGATCACTGGTTGGCTGAATTAACCCTTGAGGCCTGCAGCCAGTAGAGGTGCACACAGGGGAGGGGGTGCTGGCTGGCCTCCACCACTGGTTTGCGTTGGCTGCTGTTTAAGGAGACCCACATTTGAAGAGCATTGCTGACTGCTGCAACCGTCACACCTGTGTGTGTCTGGGAAATGTGAGTGATTGGTGGGTCCTGACTTTGCAAATAACGAAGCTTTCATTTGTTGCCAGAGGTGAACTGGCCCATTCACCCTGAGTGGACAGAAGAAAACTCTCTGAAATTCTGCCTTGTAAGGAGTGTTCACATTTTTTATGATGGTGACTTCAGGAAAACTCTGGAACATTCTATAAGTCTGATGCAAATTATGTTTTAGGAATCCTACCTCAGGTTCAGCTTTGGTGTTTTTGCCCTCCTGTGGTTAAGTGCTATTCAGATCACCGGGCAGCAACAAAGAAATATTAGCAGTGACGTCAATAATAACCACCACCATCATGACAACAGTAGCAACCATTTACTGTTTGCTTGTGTGCTGGAAGCTGTGTGGAGGAGCTTATGTAAACCATATTGATTAATTCCCATGGCTGCACCATTTATAGATGAAGTAATTGGAGTCAGACAGGTTAGGTAACTTACCTAATAGGGCTATATCATGTTAACAGCAGCATTTATACCAGTTCTCCCAGCAGAGAACAGATGGCAGACTTACACTGGGCGATTGGAAGTGAGTGTAAATAAGGTGTGGACAGGGTTTAGGGAAACCATAAGGGCTACTAATAGGGGGGCACCTGTGGCCCTAAGAAGTCAGTAGAGAGGAGGAAGCAGGGGACAGTGAGGCTGTGTGCAGAGGGCTCTTTCAGGAGCTGTGGTCTTAGGTTGGGAGTCACTGTCAGTCACAGGGCATCCACAGATACAGGGAGACTGCGTGCCCTGACCTCACAGCACTTGCCTATCTCCACTCCTGGGCTCTCCCCTGATAAACCCAGTGGAAGCAGGAGGTGGAGACCCATCGGTGTAGTCAAGTGTTTATACTGGAAGTTTCTTCCCTCAGCCTATGGCATGCTTTTCTTCACTTCATGTATGCTGACTTTCATTCTACATATATTTTACACTCCTGTTTAATCAGATTTAGCTTTTCTTTCATGGCTTGTACTTTTATACTTTACTTAAGAAATTCCTGTCTTACTCCAATGTCATAAAAATAGGCTCTTGCTTTCTTCCACAGGTGTTAAGATGCTGTTTTCGACATCAGGTCTTTAGCATCCATAATTTTGTATGTGTGTGTGTAAAACAGTGACTTTTTTCCCCCCAAAACAATTGACAGTTGTCCCAGCATCATTCACTGGTCTAAACTGTAATACCACCTCTGCCATGAATGGAGTTTTCACGTAAGGACACACACGTGGATGTGTTCCTTGGTTGATTTGTCTACCTGGGCTTGTTATTTTATAAATACCTGGCATTCATTATGTTAGTTTCTCCAGCCTTCTTACTAAGTCACATTATCCAGAAGTGTGAGTCTCTATCTCCTTCTCTTCCTCTTCTTTCTTCAATTTTTTTAGCTGTACTATTCCTTTTGTTACTTGCTAATATTTTGAGAATGAAATTGACAAGTTCCAGGGAAAAAAGTTGTTGAGGTTTTGTTTGAAACTGCATTGCATTTATTGATTAACTCGGAGAGAACTGACTTATTTAAAATATTGAGTTTAGAGGAATTCCCTGGTGGTTCAGTGGTTGAGACTTGGTGCTTTTACTGCTGAGTGCCTGGGTTCCATCCCTGGTCAGAGAACTAAGATCCCACAAGCCATGTAGCCCAGCCAAAAAACCCCAGCAAAACGAAACAAAATTATTAAGTTTTGCCATTTGTGACTGTGGTAGATGTATCTACTTGTTGCGGTGTCCTTTCTTTTTTTAAAAAAATTATTTATTTGTAATTGGAGGATAATTGCTTTATAATATTGTGTTGGTTTCTGCCATACGTCAACATGGATCAGCTGTAGGTATACATATGCCTTCTCCCTCTTGAAGCTCCCTCTCACCTCTCATCCCATCACCCCTCTAGGTTGTCACAGAGCACTGGTGTGAGCTCCCTGAATCATGTCAGCAAATTCTGACGGGCTATCTATTTTACATACGGTAATGCGTATATCTCCACGCTACTCACTCAATCTGTCCCACCCTCTCCTTCCCCCACTGTGTCCACAAGTCTGCTCCCTATGTCTGTCTCTGTCTCCACTGCTGCCCTGCTAAAAGTTCATCAGTACCATCTTTCCAGATCCCATCAGTTCAGTTCAGTTCAGTCACTCAGTCGTGTCCGACTCTTTGCGATCCCATGAATCACAGCATGCCAGGCCTCCCTGTCCATCACCAACTTCCGGAGTTCACTCAAACTCACATCCATCAAGTTGGTGATGCCATCCAGCCATCTCATCCTCTGTCATCCCCTTCTCCTCCTGCCCCCAATCCCTCCCAGCATCAGAGTCTTTTCCAGTGAGTCAACTCTTCACATGAGGTGGCCAAGTACTGGAGTTTCAGCTTTAGTATCATTACTTCCAAAGAAATCCCAGGGTTGATCTCCTTCAGAATGGACTGGTTGGATCTCCTTGCAGTCCAAGGGACTCTCAAGAGTCTTTTCCAACACCGCACTTCAAAAGCATCAATTCTTTGACGCTCATCTTTCTTCACAGTCCAACTCTCATATCCATACATGACCACAGGAAAAACCATAACCTTGACTAGACGGACCTTTGTTGGCAAAGTAATGTCTCTGCTTTTGAACATGCGATCTAGGTTGGTCATAACTTTCCTTCCAAGGAGTAAGCATCTTTTAATTTTGAATTAATATATGACATTTGTTTTTCTCTTTCTGACTTACTTCACTCTGTATAATAGGCTCTAGATTTATCCATCACATTAGAACTGACTGAAATGGCTGTTCAGTGGTGACAGAACTGACTGCATGGCTGACTGAAATGGTGTTCCTTTAACGGCTGAGTAATATTCCATTGTGTATATGTACCACAGCTTCTTTATTCATTCATCTGTCGATGGACATCCAGGTTGCTTCCATGTTCTAGCTATTGTAAATAGTGCTGCAATGAACACTGGGGGTACATGTGCCTTTTTCAGTTATGCTTTTCTCAGGGTATATGCTCAGTGGTGGAATTGTTGGGTCACATGGGAGTTTTCTGGAACTCTCTTGCTTTTTCCATGATCCAGTGGATGTTGGCAATTTGATCTCTTGTTCCTCTGCCTTTTCTAAAACCAGCTTGAACATCAGGGAGTTCACAGTTCACGTATTGCTGAAGCCTGGCTTGGAGAATTTTGAGCATTACTTTACTAGCATGTGAGATGAGTGCAATTGTGCGGTAGTTTGAGCATTCTTTTGCATTGCCTTTCTTTGGAATTGGAATGAAAACTGACCTTTTCCAGTCCTGTGGCCACTGCTAAGTTTTCCAGATTTGCTGGCATACTGAGTGGAGCACTTTCACAGCATCATCTTCCAGGATTTAACTCAACTGGAATTCCATCACCTCCACTAGCTTTGTTCGTAGTGATGCTTTCTAAGGCCCACTTCACTTCACATTCCAAGATGTCTCGCTCTAGATTAGTGATCACATCATCATGATTATCTGGGTCGTGAAGATCTTTTTTGTACAGTTCTTCCATGTATTCTTGCCACCTCTTCTTAATATCTTCTGCTTCTGTTATTGTCACCCTGCTTATTTTACTTATATTCAGAGTACATCATGAGAAATGCTGGACTGGAAGAAACATAAGTTGGAATCAAGATTGCCGGGAGAAATATCAATAACCTCAGATATGCAGATGACACCACCCTTATGGCAGAAAGTGAAGAGGAGCTAAAAAGCCTCTTGATGAAAGTGAAAGAGGAGAGTGAAAAAGTTGGCCTAAAGCTCAACATTGAGAAAACGAAGATCATGGCATCCGGTCCCATCTCTTCATGGGAAATAGATGGGGAAACAGTGGAAACAGTGTCAGACTTTATTTTTGGGGGCTCCAAAATCACTGCAGATGGTGACTGCAGCCATGAAATTAAAAGACGCTTACTCCTTGGAAGAAAAGTTATGACCCACCTAGATAGCATATTCAAAAGCAGAGACATTACTTTGCCTACAAGGGTCCGTCTAGTCAAGGCTATGGTTTTTCCTGTGGTCATGTATGGATGTGAGAGTTGGACTGTGAAGACGGCTGAGCACCGAAGAATTGATACTTTTGAACTGTGGTGTTGGAGAAGACTCTTGAGAGTCCCTTGGACTGCAAGGAGATCCAACCAGTCCATTCTGAAGGAGATCAACCCTGGGATTTCTTTGGAAGGAATGATGCTAAAGCTGAAGCTCCAGTACTTTGGCAACCTCATGCGAAGAGTTGACTCATTGAAAAAGACTCTGATGCTGGGAGGGATTGGGGGCAGGAGGAGAAGGGGGCGACCGAGGACGAGATGGCTGGATGGCATCATGGACCCAATGGATGAGAGTCTGAGTGAACTCCATGAGATGGTGATGGATAGGGAGGCCTGGCGTGCTGCGATTCATGGGGTCGCAGAGTCGGACATGACTGAACGACTGAACTGATGGGAGTTTTATTCCTAGTTTTTTAAGGAATCTCCATACTGTTCTCCATAGTGGCTGTATCAATTTACATTCCCACCAACAGTGCAAGAGGGTTCCCTTTTCTCCACAATCTCTTCAGCATTTATTGTTTGTAGATTTTTTGATGATGGCCATGCTGGTCAGTTTGAGGTGATACCTCATTGTATTTTTATTAGCATTTCTCTAATAATGAGCAATGTTGAACATCTTTTCATGTGTTTATTAGCTATCCGTATGTCTTTTTTTGCTAGACAGACTGTAGCCCTCCAGGTTCCTCTGTCCATGGAATTATTAGGCAAGAACACTGGAGTGGGTTGCTATTCTCTTCTCCAGGGGATCTTCCTGACAGGGATCAAACTCACGTCTCCTGCACTGCAGGTAGATTCTTTACTGTCTGAGCCACCAGGTAAAATTTGGGAAACGAATACATCAAGGCTGTATATTGTCATCCTGCTTAATTAACTTATATCCAGAGTACATCATGCAAAATGCTGGGCTGGATGACGCACAAGATGGAATCAAGGTTGCAGGGAGAAATATCAATAACCTAAGATACAGGTGACACCACCCTAATGGCAGAAAGCAAAGATGAACTAAAGAGCCTCTTGATGAAGTTGAAAGAGGAGAGTGAAAAACCTGGTTTAAAACTCAACTTACAAAAAAACTAAGATCATGGCATCCGGTCCCATCACTTCATGGCAAATAGACGGGGAAACAATGGAAACAGTGTCAGACTTTATTTTCTTCGGTTCCAAAATCACTAGCCATGAAATTAAAAGACACTTGCTCCTTGAAAGTAAAGCTATGGCAAACCTAGACAGTGTATTACAAAGCAGAGATAAAGATACTCTGCTGACAAAGGTCTGTCTAGTCAAAGCTGTGATTTTTACAATAGTCATGTACAGATGTGAGAGCCGGACCATAAAGAAAGCTGAGCACCAAAGAATTGATACTTTTGAACTATGGTGCTGGAGAAGATTCTTGAGAGTCCTTTGGACAGCAAGAAGATCAAACCAGTCAATAGAAAAGGAAATCAACCCTGAATATTTATTGAAAGGACTGATGCTGAAGCTCCAATATTTTGGCTACCTGATGCTGGGAAAGACTGAGGGCAAGAGGAGAAGAGGGCAACAGAGGATGAGACGGTTGGATGGCATCATTGACTCAATGGACATGAGTTTGAGCAAACTCTGGGAGATAGTGAAGGACAGGGAAGCCTGGTGTGCTGCAGTCCATGGGGTTGCAAAGAGTTGTACATGACTGAGTGACTGAACAACAACATCTTCTTTGGAGAAATGTCTGTTTAGCTCTTCTGCCCATTATTTGATTGGGTTGTTTGTTTTTATGGTATTGAGCTGCAGGAGCTGCTTGTATATTTTGGAGATTAATCCTTTGTCAGTTGTTTCATTTGCTATTATTTTCTTACATTTCGAGGGTTGTCTTTTCATCTTGTTTATGATTTCCTTTGCTGTGTAAAAGCTTTTGGGTTTAATTAGGTCCCACTTGTTTATTTTTGTTTTTATTTCTCTAAGATGTGGATCTTAGAGGATCTTGTGATTTATATCAGAGTGTTCTGCCTGTTTTCCTCTGAGAGTTTTATAGTTTTTGGTCCTACATTTAGGCCTTTAATCTATTTTAAGTTTATCTTTGTGTATGGTGTTAGGAAGTGTTCTAGTTTCATTCTTTTACACATAGCTATTCAGTTTTCCCAGCACCACTTATTGAAGAGAATGTTCTCTTTCCTCCACTGTATACTCTTGCCTCCTTTGTCAAAGATAAGGTGCCAATAGATGCATGGGTTTATCTCTGGGTTTTCTATCTTGTTGCATTGATCTATAGTTCTCTTTTTGTGTTGATGTCCTTTCATGTCCTTCATTATAATTTGATAATTTTCTCTGGGTCATAAACTGTTTTTGTTAGAATATTTTCCTAGTTAAATACCTGGTAGTTTTGTTTTATACTGAGATTGGAAACTTCTTTTTAAATACATTTTCATTAATTGATTCTTATCTAAATACTTTTGATTTTTCATCTGTGGATTTAGTAACCTGTTAAAATGTCATATTAGGTATAATACTTTAAAATAATCTCTTGGATTTTCTGTGTTGTGGTAGGCAAAAGTTTAAGAAAGGCTCCAAGATCATTAGATTTTCACCTTCTGGTACTTACACCCTCTATAATCTCCTCCACTAAGTGTGGCAGAACCGGTGAATATGGTGGAATAGTCACTCCCTTGAACAGGCTATTTTATATGGCAAAGATGATGGGACAACACTCACTTGCATTATTTTTGTATCACAAAAGACTCAGTCTTAGCCCATGGAAAAGAAAGATTCTCCTGGTCACTTTGAGTAAGTATGCTGTCATGGATTGGGGCATGTAGCAAGGGACTGCAGGCAGCTTCTGGGAGCTGAGAGCAGCCCCCAGATGATCAAGGAAATGGAAACCTCAGTCCTACAACCACAGGAATTTAATTCTGCCAATAACCACATGAGAATGGAAATGGACCCTGAGCTCCAGCTGAGAAAAGAAACAAGAAGCCACCTTGATTTCTACCATCTGAGATCCTGGGAAGAAAACAAAATTCTACCCAACTATGAGATAGTAAATGTGTGCTGCTTGAAGTTGCTATACTGTGGTAACTTGTTACCCTGCAACAGAAAACAAATACATACACAAACAATATATATTATCTGCAACTAATTGTAAGTTTTTTCTTCCTTTCCAAACAGTATACATTGCATACTGGTCTCTGGTCTTATCTTGAGGGCTAAAATCTTGGGTTAAATAGAAGAACTGATATTGAAAATCCTTGAATTTTTCTTAATTTTGAGAAAACCCTTCTAATGTATCATCTTTAAGTACAATGCTTGCTGTAATTTCTTCGAGGATATCTTTTATGAGGTCTAAGCTATCTCTTCTATTCCTACTTTGCTAAGAGTTTATTTTCTAATTATAAAATGGGCTTTACAGTTATTAAATGAGTCTTCTATATCTATGGAAATAATTATGTATTGTCCTTTTTTTAACATGTTAAACTGGCTCCTACAATGATAGATTTTCTTAAGCTAAACATTGTTTCATTCTGGCAATGAATCTTAATTTTTTTCTTAAGTTTCAATAGATTGCTGGATTCAGTCTGCTAACATTTTATTTAAAGATTTTTGTGATCTTCAAATATTTGGTAAAACAACTGTAATATCATCAAGGATTGTTGCTTTTTTTTTTAATAGACTTTTTCTTATAAAGAGCATTTTTAGGTTCATAGCAAAGTTGAGCAGAAAGTAGTAATAGAGTTCTCATAAACTCCCTGTCTTTCCCCACCCTCCCAGACTCCCTCCTCATCAATATCTTCCACAGAGTGGTACATTTGTTACAACTGATGAATCTACATTGACACATCATTATCTCCAAAAGTCCCTAGTTCACATTAGGTTTCACTCTTGCTGTTGTACATTCTGTAGGTTTTAACAAATGTATCATGTTACACGCCATTATAGTATCATATAGAGTACTTTCACTGCTCTAAAAATCCCCTGTGACCAATTATCCCTTCTACCTCCGAGCCCTTGGGAACCACTCATCTTTTTACTGTCTGAATAGTTTTTTGCCTTTTCCAGAATGTCACATAGTTGGAATCACACAGTATGCAGCCTTTTCAAACTGGCTTTGTTCACTTAGTAATTCGTATTTAAGTTTCTTCCATGTCTTTCATGACCCGATAGCTCATTTCTTTTTAATGCTGAGTAATATTCCACTGTCTGCATGCACCACAGTTTATCCATTCACCTACTGAAGAACATCTTGGTTGCTTCTAGGTTTTGATAATTATGAATAAAGCTGCTATAAACATCTGGTGCAGGATTTTGTGTGGACATAAGTTTTCAAGTCCTTTGTGTAAATACTAAGGGCTGTGATTGCTGGATTGTAGTCTCTTTAGCTTTGTAAGAAATTGTCAAATTGTCTTCCCAAGTTACTATACCATATTAAAGGATCATTGCTTCTTTTTAGCGGTTGAATTTTTTTTAAAATTACTGATTCAACTCATTTTTAAAGTTTATAGATTTTTACAGGCTTCTAAAATTCATTTGATTTTTCTGCATTTTTCTAGAAAATTATCTACTGCATCTAATTATTGTCCTATTGTGCATAGCATTCTTACATGAAAAATTTAAAAATTTCTTTACTTATATTTAATTTCCATTTTTAGTATTATTGATCTATGCCTTTTCTTGTTTATGATTGACCAATTTTGGAGAGTTTTATCCATTTTACAGGTCTATGAAGAGTCAGCCTTTGATTTTATTAAACCTAGTGAGTTAGATTTATTTATTTCATTCACTTCTGTTTTTACATTTATTACTTCTACTTTATTATTTTTATGACTTCTTGAACTGAATGCTTTAGACCATTAGTTAAATTTTTCTTCTTTTCTACTATATTTGATTTTTTTTCCTCTAAGCATTGTTGCATTCCACATATAGAATGGCATCCATTTCTAAATATTTTATAATTTTATAATGATTTATTCTTTAACTCATGAAATAATTAGAAAACTATTTCTTATTGTCCAAATACATTGATTTATTTTTAAAATTTGTTTTTGATTGAATTTTTTCATGGTACTGAGTTTTTATATTTACTGAGATTTCATTTGCTGTCGTTCAGTGGTCAATTTTTGTAATTATTCAATTTTTATAAATGTTTAAAGTGTGACAGGACAAAAATATGTTCCTAATGTTGGGCACATGGTTGGATTATCCCAAATTTTTGAACTCTTAATTCTTTTCTGGTATCCTTACAGGGCAGTCTGCCTATTCTTAAACCCAAGGACTTTTTAGGTCCTAGACTAGCTCTTGGTTTAACTTTTTGGATCAGGATTCCTGTGCTCTGGAAATAATGTAAATGTGACTCCCATTCCTATGAATGGAGTAAGCCTGGGGATTTGATTTCACATGAAAGACTTACTTTTCTTTACACACAGCAGCAGGCAGATGACAAACTCTGGATGCCCATAGTCCTTGGGGAAACATTTGCTTTTACAGGTATAGTTTTTCTAGCCCTTTTCTCATGGAAGGGTTCACAGAGAGTTACAAACCTTATGCTGCATTTATTAGAGATTTGAGAGGTGAATCTCTCAGGGAACACTTGGTCAGATGATACAGAAGTGTCAATTACAAAGGGAAAAAAATATGTATATATATAAAACAGTGGGCACTTAGGTTTTCGTTGTAGTGTCTATTATAGCACCTATTTTCAACACTACTTTTGAGCTTGATAGAAAGACTTTAATTATATACAATATTTTAAAATTATCTTTAAAAAAATTCTATTGAATTGGCTGCAGCTACTAACTAGGTTGCTCAGCTCTCTCAGCTAACTAATTCTGGTACTTGAGAAATTAGGAACTAAAAGGATTTATTTATTGTCTGTGCTGCTGTCAACAGAAACTGAGATCAGCTCTGACTAAGATTTGCTGTGTACACAGTGGTTTAAGGATTTTCCTTCTCCTTTTACACAAAATAGATCTCATAGTATGTGGGACAGAGAGTTTCCAATTTTCTCAGCTACTCATTACCTACTGAGCTGATTATAGTATTCTTGAATCAGCATCGCTATAGACAGAAGGCCACTGAAGACTTTAGTAGACCCCAGTTTGGGAGTATAATCACTCTGAATGAAGAAACCTAAGTAACTAGAGTGGAAGAACTATGGTTGGGATGAGATAAAAGGGGTAGTAACCAGAAAACGAGTGAGGCCAGGAAGCCAGGAGGGGCCAGGCACTCTCAAGCCGAGACTGTGATCCTTAAAGAGGACGCTTTGGTGGAGAGGCAGCCTCAGTGCATCAAGTGGACAACCCCTTCCAGGAGCCATGCAGGATCACAGCCCTGGTCAGCAATGTCCAGGATTTCTATTCCTTTAGTTACTCTGAACCCAAAGGCCATGGCTACTGAAACAGAAGTCCTGGCACTAGTCTTATCAGTTATCATAGCCTTTTAATGTATTTAATATTTGGCAGAGCTGATTCATCCTTACGATTCCTTCCAAAGTTGCCTTTTCCATGGTGCCTCTGCAGAAGTTGAGAAGAAAAACCACTTCAGATAAAGGAATTAAGCTAGACATGAGGATGGCTTACTTCAGGAAACAGAGTGCATAGCATCCATAAGCTACACAGAGAGCTTGTGAAGAATGAGCAAGATGCTGCATTTGGGTGACCTTTACTTCCCAGAACATCAGTCAGAGGGAGAGTACATGAAAACAAAGAGAAATTTTCCTGGTCTATTAGGGAGCATAAAGATTTAAGTGGCATTTGACTAGACTTCTGGGGCAGGGAAAAATCTTGAACTGAAGAAAAATTTAGGAAGCTTAGTTATCTTGACTAGCCTGCTTGACACATTTGCCTAATACTTAAATTAGTCAACATAACTGAATCCCCACAAGCTTTTGCACATCAAAGGTAACCATAAGAAAATGAAAGGACAACCTACAGAAGAGGTTGAAAATATTTGTAAATGACGTGACAGACAAAAGCTTAATCTCCAAAATATACAAACAGCTCATACAACTCAACAAAAACAAACAACCCAGTTGAAAAATGGGCAGAAGACCTTAATAGATGTGTCTTTAAAGAAGACACACAGATGGCCAATAGGCACATGAAAAGATGCTTAGCATCACTAATTACTAGAGAAATGCAAATCAAAACTGTAATGAGTTACCACCTCACACCAGAGAGAATGGCCATGATTAAGAAGTCCAAAAATAACAAATGCTGGAGAGGATGTGGAGAAAAGGGAACCCTCCCACACTGTTGGTGGGGATGCAAGTTTGTGCGGCCACTATGGAAAACAGTATGGAGGTTCCTCAGAAAACTAAAAATAGAAATACCATATGATCCCAAAATCCCACTACTGGGACTATATCCAGGCAAAACTATAATTCAAAAAGATACATGTATTTTTTTGTTCTCAGCAGCACTGTTCACAATAACCAAAACATGGGAACAACTAAATGTCCATCAAATGAATGGATTAAGGAGATATGGTACAGATATACCATGAAATACTACTCAGCCATAAGAAAGAAGCAAGCAGTGCCATTTGCAGCAACAGGGATGCAACTGGAGATTATTATACTAAGTGAAGTAAGTCAGGAAAAGACATATCACATGATGTCACTTCTAGGTGGAATCTAAAATATGGCACAAATGAACTGATCTACAAAACAGAAACAGACTCATAGATACAGAGAATAGACTTATGGTTGCCAAGGGGGAGTAGGAAAGGGAGAGAGATGGACTGGTAGTTTGGGGTTGGTAGATGCAAAATATTACATTTAAAATGGGTAAAAAAACAAGGTTCTAATGTATAGTACTGGGAGCTATACTGAATATCCTGTGAGAACCATAATGGAAAAGAATATAGAAACGTCTATATGTGTATAACTGAGTCACTTTGCTGTACAGTAGAGATAGTAAATCAACTATGAAGTGAAGTGAAGTCGCTCAGTCGTGTTCGACTCTTTGCCACCCCATGGACTGTAGCCTACCAGGCTCCTCCGTCCACGGGATTCTCCAGGCAAGAATACTGGAGTGGGTTGCCATTCCCTTCTCCAGGGGATCTTCCCGACCCAGGGATTGAACCCAGGTCTCCCGCATTCCAGGCAGACTCTTTAACCTCTGAGCCACCAAAAAGAAAAAAAAAAAAAAAAAAAACCCCAAAACCCAAGTCCTTTTTAGCACCAAGAATCTGTGATGATTTTCTTTCATATTGAAGGATGGAGATACATGAAATGAAGTAATGAAAATACAATTAAATCCTAGAGGGTAAGATGAGAAATTTGCATGCTGGTTGTACCCTCTGCTGGAGTGGTGGGCAGTGAGTCCAAATCTTACATTTCTAAAAGATGGGACACCATTTATTCATGTGGGAAGCATTTATTGAGTGCCTTTGAGGTACCTGGGCCAGGCATCAGGAAACACCACTGTGAACAAAACAGACATAGGCTTTGCCCTTGTGGGGATCACAACTTTAATGAAGGAGGAAGATGTCACACACGTGCCAACATAATTGCGCACTGTGATAAATTCTTGAGGGAAAGATACTTGGTGCTGGGAGAGACAAATTTGTCTAGGGTAGGAAATTCATGGAGGAGCAGACTTTTAGGCTGAGATCTGAAGCGGGAGTGTGAGACAAGGCAGGAGGGAGGGGAGGGGAGAGAAGCCCTGGAAGAGGGAACAGAGCCTGTACAGAGCTCGATGTAACACAGAGCCCTCGTGGAATGCCTGAGGAGCTTATAGAAGGCTGGTGCGCGGGAGCTGGACGTGGACGAAGGTGGTGGAGAAGTGGGCCTGAAGACCCTGTGAGGACGACATGATCTTTGTTCTAAGACTGATACGAGGCCTGAATGTTTCGGCAGAGGTCTGATGGGATCAGAAGTGTCTGGAAAGGGTCACCCTGGCTGCCCTGCTGTGAACATACGGGAACAGGCGGAGGCAGAAGGCAGAGGCAGAACACCCTCAGTGAGGAGGGTGTCCCTGTAACCCCCCACTCTGTGCTGGTGCCTCCCTCCCCCTGGTCTGTCCCCTAGGACCTCAGGTTACATGATGTCTGTAGTAGTGACTTCTCTTGGCAACTTGGTGCCCTGGGCCTACGGTGGGGTTTGGGGAGCTTCTCAGGTTTCAAAAGCACCCTGCTAAGTCGCTTCAGTCATGTCTGACTCTGTTCGACCCCATAGACGGCAGCCCACCAGGCTCCGCCATCCCTGGGATTCTCCAGGCAAGAACACTGGAGTGGGTTGCCATTTCCTTCTCCAAAGCATTAAAGTGAAAAGTGAAAGTGAAGCCGCTCAGTCGTGCCCTACTCTTAGCGACCCCATGGACTGCAGCCCACCAGGCTCCTTTGTCCATGGGATTTTCCAGGCAAGAGTACTGGAGTGGGGGTGCCATTGCCTTCTTCGCAAAAGCACCCTAGGAAGACTAAATATTGTTGTTACCAACCCAAGTGGCCTGAGGCCTCCTAAGCACAACCACCATATCCTGCTGTACCCGGTTGCTCTTTGGTGGTGCCCTGCTGAGCTCTCTTCAATCCCAACTCCTATCTGCCTGAGAACCCAAGCCTACAGAACTAGAGGGGGAATGGCTTTGGGCCACAGTGTGAGCAGTCTTAATCCTTAATGAAATTCACCTCTATTTCCCTCCTTACTGACCTGCAGAAATTTTGCTTCAATCATTTGGGAATTAATTCTGAATTCTGAGTCAATGTCCATGTAAACTGATAGGCTGTCTTTCAAATCTTAATAGAA
Organism: Capra hircus; assembly: GCF_001704415.2. Taxonomy (NCBI): domain Eukaryota; kingdom Metazoa; phylum Chordata; class Mammalia; order Artiodactyla; family Bovidae; genus Capra; species Capra hircus. The sequence goes on along the minus strand of NC_030808.1, from coordinate 108,330,839 downwards.
GTGAAGGGATTTTTCTCTGGTGGAACTTTTTAGTGGAACTATTATTTTTTGTAGTGTTAATTTTTCACCACAAAAAACTAAATGGTACCAACAAAATAATATGGTATCAACCTTTTGGAAACTAAAGGTAGTTTTAAGGGATCCAAATAAGATTTAGGTCTGCATGTATTGCTACAGCTTGGATTCTGCAATCCAAATAGTTTATTTGGGGACACATTGTATTCAAAAAGTACTTTGTTCTTCTCTAATTAGAAGAGAGGGATTCTTATCCTATCAAAAGAGATCAGATCTGCTCTGTTCACCATCTTGGAGCCTGTGGAAGTCTGACAGTAACAGGACTTCTAAAGAAGTAACTGTGGGGTAGGCTGTGGTCTGGGGTCATTTTTGTTGGCTACAAGCGTGGTCTCTGCAACCAGAAGGAGCACACGGCTCTTCTTAAAACTGAAGGCATTTATGCCCCAAATGAACCGGAACTCTGGGCAAGAGATCGAGGCGTAAAGCACAACAGAGTGACTTCTGGTGGCAAACCAAACAGAGGAATCTGGAGCATGGTAACCTGTGGTGCCCAAGGAAACAGTAGCAGGTCCTGCTAGGAACAGACTTCCTGCTAACAGACTTCACTGCACATAGAATTATATGATACTGTACCCCTTGAGGATTTAAACTAAACTGGTTCTCTTGAAAAGCAAAGGCTACCATGTTCTGATGTGCTGGAAGGGCCAGGTGATGGAATGCAGAATTTTGAAGTGGGGGCAACACCTAGAGTCCTTCCTCCTGACTGGCCCTTGCAGCGTGCAGACAGCCACCTGCTCCTCTTCCCTGGTGTGTCACTGGTGGGCTGCCCTGCCCTCCCCAGGTGGCCCTTTGTGGTCCCTCTGGGGTGTCCCATCTAATCATCATGGGAAAAGTCAAAGTCATTCTTGGAGAGAAAACTAATTAGACAAAAACATTAAGCAGCTTAAGGTGAAGACAGTGAGAGACTATCATGAATCTTTTGTAGATTTGTTACAAGATGCTCCATCTACCAGCTGGAGATCCAGGGGAGTTGGTCATGTGGCTCCAGTCCAAGCACTCGAGAAGACGGAATGTTCCAGCTGAAGACAGGCAGAGGGAGTGAATTCTCCATCAGCCCACCCTTTGTTCTACACAGGAGTCCGATGGGCTGGGTGATGTCCACCCACACGGGGGAGAGCAATCTGCCTAACTCAGTCCGTGGACTCGGAATGTTAATCTCATCCAGAAACACCCTCACAGACACATCCAGGAATAATGTTTAACCAAAAGTCTGGGCACACCATGACCCAGTCAAGCTGACACATAAAATTAACCATCACACTGTGATATCTTTTTAAGGGGAGAAAAAGTAAGTTATCAAAAGTATATAAGGTAAGCTTTCATTTGGGTGAAATATACACACAGGTTCACACAGATACACCCTACAGGTGGGTGACTGCACTAGCTCTAGTTAGCTGCAAGCCCGTGACACAGGGCTGGGGTGCGGGGGCTGTCATGATGCAGGAGTGAATTGTATGTATTCACACACACATTTTTTTCTCTTTTTTGGCTGCACCATGTGGTATGCAGGATATTCCCCAACCAAGGTCCAAACTCATGTCCCTTGCATTGGGAGCGTGGAGTCTTAACCACCAGACCACCAGGTAAATCCCATACATGTATTTTTTAAATACAAAATTTACGAGATGGATAGTGTCATCTTGATCAGCTATGCAGGGTGGTATAAAATGGGGTATATGTGGAAATGAATGGAAAATTTCCATGAGGATACACAGGAAGTTGTCAACCATGTTTTCTCTTGATGGCAGAAAGCTGGAGACTGGGAAGCAGTGTAAAGAGATTTTACTTTTTATTTTATATACTTCTTTTTCGTTTAAACATGTCAGCCCATGAACGTATACCCTTTTAAATGACAACTTCTTTGAAATGTGTGTGTGTGTGTGTGTGTGTGTGTGTGTGCAGTTTTGCTGGTCACTAGTGCAATAGGCTCCTCTTATGTGATGGGTGGAGGCATACCTACTGACAGCTTGAACTCAGGTTACCCTGAACTGGTCAGCTTTGTGGTCGGCTTTGGGTTGGACCTATTTAAACTAGAGTACTCCAAAAAAGTGCCAGTAGAAACACTTCACACCCATTAGGATGCATACATGCTAAATCGATTCAGCTGTGTACAACTCTGTGCAACCCTTTGGGCTGTAGCCCACCAGGCTCCTCTGTCCATGGGGTTCTCCAGGCACAAATACTGGAATGGGTTGTGATGCCCTCCTCCAGGGGATCTTCCCAACCCACCCGTTAGGATGGCTACTATCAAAAAGATAGAAAATAGATGTTGGTGAGGATGTGGAGAAACTAGAACACTTGTTCACTGTTGGTAGGATTGTAAAATGGTGCAGCCACTGTGGAAAATAGTGTGGAGGTTCCTCAAAAAATTAAAAATAAAATTACTCTATGATCCAGCAATGCCACCCAAAAGAACTGAAATCAGGGTCTTGAAGAGACATTTATTCATCTGTGTTCATAGCGGCATTATTTATCATAGATAAAAAGTGGAAGCAACCCAAGTCTCCATCAATGGATCTGTTTCCAAATATAGTCACATTCTGAAGTACTGGAAGTTAGACTTCAACATATGAATTTGGGGACACGATTCAACTCAAAAACACCTGCTTTGCTGCTAAATCCAACATACACTTTCCCACCCTTATTTTGCTTAATCCTTCAGCATCACTAGACAAAGATATCTACCTCCATCCACAACTCTCTCCTCTCTTGCTTCCCTGACTCCACACTCACGGTTTTTCTCCCATCTCTCTGGCTGCCTCCTTTCAATCAAGAGCCATAGATTCTTCTTCCTTTGTCTTGCCTTTAAATGCTGGGTCTCCTCAAGGTTTTGATTTTGTTTTCTCCTCTTTGACACATTCTTACCCACTTCCACAGCTTCCACTACCTTTCTGTGCTGATGCCATCCAAATCCCTGTCTTCAGCCCAGCTCCTCTGCAGAGCTCTAGACCTGAATACAGTGTCCATCCAAGGGACATTTATCTGTGCTAGATTTCCTACAGGTAACTTGAATTCAAGAGGTTAAAACTGAACCATCATCTTCCCAAAAAACCTGTTCTTCCTGTGAGCTCCAGCTCAGGGAAGAGCACCTTCATTCACTCCCTTGCTCATTCTAGAAGCCTGCAGCTTCATCTTGATGTCTCCTCTGTCATCCACCGTATCTTTTTCCCTCCTACATATAAATTCCGCCTCCTAAAAGGCTCAAATTCTGCTGCTTCTCTTCGTCACCACTGCCACTTTTCTGCTTGAATCACCATCTGATGTTTCTAAAATGCAAATATGACTAATGCCCTCTCTCACTCCTGACTAAAAGATACTTCAGTGACTTCCCATTTCTCTCAGAATAAAGCCCAAACTACCTAACTTGATGCCTCTGTGATCTTACCCCTGCTTGCCACACCCTCCTTCATCGGCAGCTTCTCTGTATTTTTCTAATTTTTAAAAAATGTCTACTTGGCTGAGCTGGCATGCAGGATGTTGGTTGCAGCATGTGGGATCTAGTTCCCTGACCAGAGAATGAACCCAGGCCCGCTGCATTGGGAGCGTGCAGTCTTAACTGCTGGTCCACTAGGGAAGTCCCCAGCTGCAGCTTCTTGTGCCCCATCATATTCTCTGTTCCAGGTTTACCCAAATACAACCCAGCATCTCTCATCTATGGGCTGTTTCCCTGCTGGGAACTCTCCTTGCCCTCCTTGGCCTGGTTTTAGCTCTTAGTGATCATTCTCTGGTTATCTGGGCCATATGTCCCTTTATGTAGCCCTGTAAGACTCTACAACTTCCAGCTCCTCCATGAGACTTCAAGTCCCTTGAAAGCAGAAATGTGTCTGTCTCATTTACCACTGACACATAGTAGGTACTCAGCCTGTACAACCAGTATCCTTAGATGGAGCATGGCTGGAACAGGGCTTCTGAGGACTTTTCCCCCACAACTTCTAAGGTGACTTCCCACGCTTTCTGCCGACACAGATTTTCCTCCACCACAAGCCACACTAGAGGGCCTGTGCAGTTCATGGACAATGGCAGCTGGAACCCTGCCCTCCTAGAGCTGGCCTCACATAGGAGATTATTTGAAAAGAGCCAGAAGAGAGGACTTTTTCCCTGCACTTGAGACATGGAAGCACTAGATTAATCAGCATACATGAGCTCCCAGGTCATCCTGAAACAAAATAGATAGAGTCTATGCAAGCTCATGGGATAGATAAGTGGATTTGAACACAATACAAAATAGAACTCTCCTGACACTCTCTCTTGTGGCAGGATACACTTATGGCCATCAGATGCTAGGTTTTTAAATTTTTCATTCATTTAAAAATCTTCATGGAGGGACTTCTGTATGCCAGGCTCCGTTTTAGACATACATAGTTAGAACTTAGCACTCCAACACATGTACATGGAACCAGATTCCTAGAAGTGACCGCCCCATAGAATTCAAGAGCCTCAAGATTATGCCTGTTCTAGTTATCTTGTTTCCCAAAGTCAGGGATTTTAAACGTCAAGGGCATGCCTTTTGCTAAAAAGGAATATTTACAAAACTTAGAGTATTGCTCCTCCAAATATTTTTCCAGGAGTAAATAAAGGCAAAGTAACTGGAATTAAAGAAAGAATGACACTATACCTGGAAGTCTCAACAAGTGGAATGTGAGACCAAGAATTCTCCTTAACTGGGATATTCCTCCTAGAATGAGGAAGGGGCTGTTCTGATGTGAACTGGTAAGTCTGGCATTAGACCTGGTTTATTCCTGAGGACACAAGAGTGGAGATACAGACTTCCAGAATTAGAAAACGCCAAAAGAAGGGGCCTAGACTAGTGAAAGTTCTTTTAGCTACTCCTGGATGATGATTTGATCCTTGTTCCAGTGGGAAGAAATGGGGGGAAATCCAGATGGGGGAAATCCAGATGGGGGAAATCAATGGACATCTTAAGTCAAGGAGTGAGCAGAACCGGCAGTCAGCTTGTAGTCTCCCCATGGCCCTCCTGGTAGAAAGGAAAGACTGGAGAGTTTTCAGCACCAGAGAAACTGTTATTTCTCTGCCTTAGAGTGAAAACCTTAAGGTAAACATGAGGATGCTTGTGGGAAGCCAACCAAATTTGCACTGTGTTGACTTTTGTCTTCCTTTCTTTCCATCCTCAGTGTGAACAAATACTTGGGAAAGACTAGGGATTCTGCAGCCGGTGTCGGGAAAGTCCCACCTCCCTGCACCATGCCCTCCCTCAGTTTACGGGTTCAAGTCCCATTGTGACTTCTTTTGCACTCACTGCTCAACTGTCTGAGGCCATAAGTTTCAATTTTCCTCTGTTCACATGTTGTCTCTGCAAATAGCCAGTATTATATCTGAAGGCAGGAGTGTCCCTTGCATATTAGAGATGCCCACTTCATATACTGTCAGAATACACAACAGGCCATTAACCTGCTGAGTGAGTCAAAGAAGTGCTAGAGGCAGCAGTGTTGGTCCTAACACTTGTTAAGTGTTTATGATGTATGAAACATAGTGGGGTTTTCATTCATTGTTTGTTCATTCATTCAAATGTGTGCTGAGTGCCTGTATGTTGGGTGACTAGTGAAGACACTCCCGGCTCTCCATATGAACCAGAGACACAGATGCGAGAGGCTTGGGGGAACAGAACCTCTGAGCAGACCCGCCCACCTGTGTGTGGCCCTGGCACCTTCGCTATTTGTTATGATGCTTTTGACTTAGAAAAAAAGAGATAAAACCAAGTTCAAATGAAGTTCATTGTGTGTGTTTGTTTGCTTGCTTAAGAGTTTACATTTGGCAATTCTCAAGGGAGGACTTTGGCTGAACCTAGGGAATCAGTAGGGGAAAGAATCACAAAGTTTGGGACTTGTTGACCGGAAAATTCCCTGTGGTCTGACAGATCACCGTTTCCCACACAGCCCTCTTCATCAGAGAGATGACGGTCTCACTTTCAACTGGCTCTGCTGCTGCTTCTGGACTTTTCTTCCATCTGCCTAAATCAGAGGCTTCTGTATTTATTTATTGATTTTTCAGATTTAGCTATAACCTCTTGACTTCCTGCTGTGAAAGATAAGGATGTGGCACTCTTGTTCTGCCCATTCTTCCAGTGGAACTGTATCGTAATTTTTTATTAAATCAATAGTCAAGGTAAACACTGTGGTGATTACTGGAAATGTTTTTCCCAGCTCAGGCAAACTGATAATGTTTCCTTTGTAATGCAACTTTTCTCCCCAGAGTTCAAAATTATCTTAAGATTTATAACTATTCCTAATGTTCTTTCAACTCTTTGCCAGAATTGTTAATCTCCAATTAATAGTCAAATGTGTCAGGTAATCTGTTGATTTTTTTACTGGTTTATTTATTTATTTATTTTTGGCTGTGTGACACATGAGATCTTACTTCCCTGACCAGGTATTGAACCCGTGCCCCTTGCATTGGAAGCAGGAATTCTTAGCCATTGGACCATCAGGAAAGTCCCTTGATTTTTTTCTTTTAGCATAGCCCACCTGGAGTCTTCTGGCCTCCTGCTCTGATGTGCTATCCAACTCTCCTAGGTTGAATCCATTTCTTGAATCCTATGTCTCCTCTTTCCCTGGTTTATTCCCTCATTTTGGTGAAGTACATCCTCTAGTAGCTTCCCAATAAGGCCTGCTTGAATTCTACTAAATTTTTGAATATTTTCCCCTGTTTTTATAGGAACTGATAACTCATTTTATTCTTTAAGTAGCATTTTTTCATTGGTGCAATTATCTTCCATTACCTCTCTGAAGATATTAGTGATGATTTTTTCTGAAAGTTTATGCTGTTCTTTGTGCTGCCTTAATTTCCTCTGAATTTCTATGTCTGATTAGGATTCCCAATAATCATTGTGTATAAGTCTTTTCTTTGAGTTCAGTTACCCTAAAGAGGAACATTCTAACCTGCTGCCTCAGATGTACAAGTTGGGCCACAGGATTCGCAGAGGCAGTGGAAAAAGAGTTGCTGGTGGTGCTCCCCATTTATTCAGCATCCTGAGCTGCCCTTAATCTCCTTCTCCAACGTGTTTTCTGTGGAAGTCGATGTCTGGCGGGTGAGGTAGAGAAGTGATCTAGGGATCCCCCTGCTTTTAGTAAAGCCTCTTAACTCTCACCCCCCCTCCTGAGAGGTTCCTGGTGCCCCCAATCCTGTGCCTTTCAGGGGGCTGCCCTATGGGGCCAATCGGTTTGCTTCCTGTCTCCTCTCTGCAACTCATGCCTGGTCTCTAAGTCACTCCTTACTTGCTACCTGCTTTCCAGTTTCCAAAATTTTGTTCACATCTCTTCATTCTTGTTGCCTTTTCTTTTTAGCTTTGTCCTTGAAGAGTTTGTTGCCTTGAACAAAATCTTTATATTGTAATGAGGTTTTGAGATGGGATGAAGGCAAAAGAGGCTATTTAATACACCATGTTGACTTGGATGGTTGCTCCATCTTTCAATGGGGAAAAAGTGCTTAAAATATTCTTTGAAAATCCCACCAAGTTTGAGAAAGTTGTTAAATCATCACATCTGTAGGTCCAGTTCACAACCCTTAGTGAGCTGTCTGCCACGTAGAAGGCGAGGAGCTCCTGCCGGTTGACTATCTGAATGAATAAATGAATCAGGTGTTCACTGATAGTACTACTGACTCTTGTGGAAGTTCAAGGACTCTGGAAACCCAGAAGGGAGGAGAGCACAGTAGGTTCAAGTGAGGTCAGGATTCACTGGTTTCACCTGGGAAGCTTCTAGAGTGACAGATCTCTGAAGATGGTTCCAGAACTAACTGAATCCTGTCCTTGGGAACTTGGTCCCACGTTGCTTCAATGAAGCAAATGCCCACCTCTAGCCTTCTTGTTACAAGAGAAAAAGAAACCTCTGTTGTCTAAGGCACTGCAAAGCATGTTCTTTTTTGCTGTTTGCAACTGAAAGCATTCCTTACAGATACATGGGGATCGTGAGTCCTGAAACATGAAAGTGGAAAGGGTGTCCGATCAGGGGAGTGTGGAAAGAGTTCAGCAAACATCTCCAGGGATGCGTAGCTACCAAAAGCCTCCCAGGAGGAAGGGTACTGATGGGGAGCCCTCTCAGGTGCTCCCTAGGTTCCCAGTGCTGACCTGCTCCTCCTTGCTCCTCCCCTCACCCCACCCAGCAGACCTACTCTGGTCTCCCTGGGAGGCACTGGGCTGTGGTTGTCTGGCCAGTCCTCTAATCTCTCTTCTTGTTTTAATGCTTCTCCATGCGCTTCGTGCCCTAAGCCTAAAGCTGTTTTGGAGTCACCAATCTCAACACTGACTATTCTTGACTCTTTTCAATCACTTTCTATCAGCTTTATTTTTCCACGAGGTCACTTGGTCACTGTACAAGGAAGCAGGGAAGGAAAAGTCCACAAAGTAATATCTCAGGGTAACATCTTGCTATGTTTGTTGATAACAACCTACCCATTGTTGCATTCACCTCTCCAGCCCTACCCTCAGCGAGAGAGGCTGCAGTTACTTCCCAAACCGCTGGAGGTAGATTCTGTGGGAGCCTGCAGAGATGGCAGAGAGACAGGTAGTTCTGGGAAGAGGTCAGTGGCTGGAAACCCAGGGAGTTCTCCCAGAACTAAAGAAGAATGAAGGGGGTCCATTTTCCTGGAGGAAGAGAAGTGGTGAACTCCAGGGCCAAAGCCCTATGTCAGGGAGGCAATGAGAGAGATGACACTTCAAAAGAATGGTACACATTCTTTTATGGTTAAATGTAGCAGAGTGATATTCCATTCCTAGAGAAAGGAATTCTACTGCAGAGATTACTGCCTCTGACCTGAGATTCTGCCCTAAGTAGACACTGTATGTTATGGTGGCAGGCACCAGGTGACTCTGCAGATCCAACAGAGAGAGTTAAATGATCTTCATGAAACAAAAGGTCTCAGGGAAGAAATTAGTGATGATGTGGGGAACTCAATGATGATCTCCTTGCTGGGGAGGAAACCAGCATTTAAAAATTTTCTCCATGTTTACAATCCTTCAGACCATATTCCTGGAGCACTTCACTGCTCTAAGTGTCTAAGAAGGACTCCTGAGGGACCAGGTACCAAGATGCAGCTGCAGATTATGTTTAGCCTTTGACAGCAAGATTAGTAACTAGAGGATCCCAAGGCAGGACAAAGCCCTGGTGATCTGCTGACGCTGATTAGAATTCATTTCGAAAAACAAAGATGGAATGCAACAGTCTCACTTGATGATGTAATAAACACATAGTGTTTTACTTGAAGTGCCTGGAGATGTTTTCGAGAGGGCTCACTAAGCACGTGGGATGGATGGGGCTCACTCTCCAGTGGTTGCCCCTTCCTGAATGTCCCTATGGCGACTTCAAGGCCAACCGGTGCTCAGCAAAGTCAGGTGCTTTGCAATAATGAGTTCACAATTAGAAGTGACTTGTTTTTCAGATCAGTTTTCAACTTAATTAGTGACTTTTCTCAGTGAATTTCAGAGCTGTAAATTTTCACCTTTTATACTTTGAAGCTAAGGCTAAGTTACTGTGTGTGTAAGCATTTGAGCCTGTGCTGTGTTTCGGTTGGACTGACCCTCTGGTCATTACAGAGCGTCCTGTTTTCTGTTGGGTGGTGCTTCCTGCCTCACAATGTACTGTCTGGTATTAGGACATCTCCCCCAGCTCCGTGTGGTGAACATCTGCATGATGACTCATCCTCTCAGTGTTCCTATATTAAAATCTGTTTTTCAAAGTCCATTATTATGGTTGTAGCTTTTTACTTGGATTAATCAGCCTTCTTGATATAGTTTATATTATATTTACATTTGTTCTTGATATAGTTGGGTTTTCAGTGACTATCTTACTGTTTTCTCATTAAGCCACCTGCTTCATGTTCTATTTAAAAATTTTCCCTTCCTTCTTTTGAATGACTAAAACACGTTTTATCATTCCATTTTACCTCTTTATTGACTTGTCACAGATTTCTTTACTTAGTGTTTTTATGTCTTGAGTATGGGCTTCTCTTGTGGCTCAGATGGTAAAGAATCTGCCTGCAATGAAGGAGACCCAGGTTCAATCCCTGGATCGGGAAGATCCCCTGGAGAAGGGAATGGCAACCCACGCCAGTATTCTTGCCTGGGAAATCCCATGGACAGAGGAGCCTGGCGGGCTACACTCCATGGGATCACAAAACAGTCGGATATGACTCAGTGACTAACACTACCACTACTACTATGTCTTCAGTGCTGATCCTAGCTACATTGTAAGGCACTACCTTCCATTCCAGGTTCCATAGGGTGAAGAGGAAAAGTAGCAACCTTTCTGAATGCTAAGAGGTGGGCAATAGGTGGTTTAAGCTTAGAAATTAATGGCTGGATGGATAAATAAAAATGGAAGGCTGAACTAGGTCATTCTTTGAAGGAATTCATGGGATACATGGTTTTACAACAGAAGAGACCACATTTGCAACATAGAAAAACACCTTCAGTCAATTCTTTTATATTTGCTTTCTGGTTTTGATCCAATGAACGTGAAAGTTGCTCAGTCGTGTCCAACTCTTTGCGACCAAATAGTTCATGGAAATCTCCATGTCAGAATACTGGAGTGGGTAGCCATTCCCTTCTCAAGGGGGATCTTCCCAACCCAGGGATCCAACCTAGGTCTCCCACAACGCAAGCTGATTCTTTACTAGTTGAGCCACCAGAGAAGCCCAAGAATCCTGGAGTGGGTAGCCTATCCCTTCTCCAGAAGATCTTTCCAATCCAGGAATCAAACCGGAGTCTCCTACATTTCAGGCGGATTCTTTACCAGCTAAGCTACCAGGGAAGCCAATATCCAACTGCTCTTGGAAATTCATAGGACGACCCATGAGTATCTTAAATTCAGTGTATCCTCCTTCACTCCCCTGGCTTCCTTTTCTGTACTCTATCTCAGCAATAGTGCCACCTCCTACCAGGTTGCCAAGCCGAGAACCTGGGCATCAGCTTCAGCTTCCCCCTATTTCTCATCTCTTTTTATCAGCAACTCTGACTGCCCTGCATCTTGAAGGCCCCTCGCATCCATCCACACCTCTCCACACTGTCTCCACCCCTCCCCCGGTCTTTTGTATCACCCAGCCGCAGAACTGCCTAATGACTCAATTTGCTACATGAATGCTCACAGAAACAATAGTTTAGGACAAACAGCTACCACCCTTTTGCCATATCAATTAGCCTCTTTTCAGATAGGAAAGAGCCCACAAGGGGCTGAGGGCTACGGGAAGACCTGCGAGGCAGGAAGGACTCCTAACAAAGAGCACTACAAAGGATCTATGATTTCACTCCCAGTGAGTCCCATACTAGCCAGTAAGTGCTTCTCTCCTCACATTGGGAAATAGAAATGCTCTCCCTGGAGGTCATAGCGACCTAAGTGAGTAAAACTCTGAAAGCCAGTTTTCAATTCCCAAGTGTACTGACTATCTGGAATTTTCAGGGGACTTGATGGATCAGAGTAATGCAAAAAAAGCAAGACCTCCAGCCCCAGGGTTTTACGGCATCTATAAAACATGTTTTACAGTTTCTGCTCAATTTTATGCTGTTAAGCTAAACATTTGATATCATATGGCACTTTAAGCACATTGATTTATTGTAAGTCAGCAATTGCATCTGTAATAAAAAACCCAAAGTATGGGTTTTAAAAGTAATCTACTGTATTTATTATTGACATAAACGGTTACCTGCAGTCCATTTGAACATCATCTTAGATTTAACTCGTGTATTAAAGATATTATGTTTCCCACTCAGCAAGGTCATTGCCAAGGTGAAAACTATATATGGTTGGAAATGAAAAAGATCAAATGCGTAATGATAAATATTTTTCAAATAAATGATATATAGGACTTCATCTCTCTATATTCCTGATTAATAATCACATTCTGTTTATTTTTTACACTCACCTCTTTCCCCCAGCCCCCAAGTCCAGCAGCCACTAATCTTTTCTTCATCTCTATAGTTTTTTTTATTTCAAGAATGCTGTGTGTAAATGAAATCAGGCAGTTTGTAAACTTTTGAGACTGGCTTTTTTCCCCATTCAATATAACTCCCTTAAGGTCTGTTTAGTTTTATGTGGGTTGTCTGGTGCTTATTTTGGCAGCATGGATACAACAAGGGTGGCATAATTCAGTTAATTTGAAAACTACTTCAATACAAACCAAAGTAAAAGTGTCTAAGTTCAAAGTACTTTCATAACAGGGAAATAATTTAGTCCATTTTAATGAAGGAAAAATGTTAATTTCTAGACAGTGTTAGAGCAAGTTTGGACTAAAATGCATTTAGTTCATTTAAGAGGTGGCTGGCAGCATATTAAAACAAAACAAAACAAAACTGATATCCCTAAGGCTAATTTAAGAGATGCTTTAAACATCACATTGTATACTTTAAATAAATACAATTTCAATTTGTCAATCACATCAAAATTAAGCTGGGAAGAAAAATAAGGAAACTGAAGCACACGGAGGTGAAGCTGACTTTTCCAAGGTGACAGAGAAGTCTGTGGTAGTGTTAGCTGCTCAGTCATGTCCAACTCTGCGACCCCATGGACTGCAGCCCATCAGTCTCCTCTGTCCATGGGATAATCCAGGCAAGTATACTGGAGTAGGTACCATTCCCTTCTCCAGGGGATCTTTCCAACCCGGGTTTCCTTCATTGCAGGCAGATTCTTTACCATCTGAGCCACCAGGGAAACCCACGTAAGTGGTAGGATTAGGCTAGAAACAGCTTCATCTGTGAGCCAAGCAGGAGTGTCTGACAAGATCTAGCAGGCCTGGGAGTCACAGTTCTTTTGGAGGAAACAATGAATGAGCCACCTTTCTCCTAATCTCTGTTTCTCCTGTGTCATCTTGCCCTGGTAGCTTCTTTTGAATTTTCTTCTTAAGAGAACTGGGCTGCCATAGCTTGCTTCATTCATCTGGAGAGGGGTTGGGAACTATACCCGGTCCCTTCTCTGGTAGGTGACTTTACCTTACACGGGACACTGGTTAGACATTGGCCAGGATTACAACTGCTCAGAACTGTGTCATTAGTGCATTATTAAGCATTATTTTACTCCTTTCCAGGTTAGTTGACTGGAACTGAGAAGAACTAAAATTAGTCAGGAGCATCAGTAGTAATAATCCCTTATAATCCCTTATAATAATATCTTCCCCAGCTATTAAATTATATTCCTCCACACAGTATCAACTGGTTATTGCTTAAAACCACTAAATTTGGGGTAGTTTCTATAACCAGAAAAAAAATAGATAAAACTATTAATTTTGTCCAATAATAAAAAGAGAATCCAATTAAAAATGAGCAAAGGATCTGAATAGATATTTCTCTAGAGAAGATTTACAAAGTCTAATCAGCACATGAGAAGATTTCCAATATCATCAGCCATCAGAAAACACAAAGCAAAGAAATATTACTTCACACACACCTACTAGGATGGCTGTCATAAAAAAGACAAGACAATAACAAGTATTGGCAAGGATGTGGAGAATGAAATCCCTAGTGAGAACTAAAAACATACATCCACAAGAACCTGTATAAGAGTACTCATAGCAGTTTCATTCATAACCGCCAAAAAGTAGAAACAATTCCAGTGTCCATCAAGTGATGAAGAGATAAAAAAAAAACGTATATTCACACAATGGACCATTATTTGACATTTACAAGGAATGAAATACTGATACACGCTACAACATGGATGAAACTTGAAAACATTTCATAAAATGAAAGGAGCTAATCATAATATACCACATGTGTAACTCCTTTTAAATGAAATGTTCCAAATAGGCAAATCTACAGAGAAAAATCTTGGGAAAGACTGAAGACAAAAGGAGAAGGGGGTGACCGAGGATAAGATTGTCAGATAGCATCACTGACTCAGTGAACATGAATCTCAGCAAACTCTGGGAGATAATGAAGGACAGGGAAGCCTGGCACGCAACAGTCCATGGAGCCTCAAAGAGTCGGACATGACTAAGCGACTGAACAATAACAGCAGGGGCTGAAAATATAGTAGTGGTTTCTGAAGCCTGGGTGGGTGGGGGATTCTACAGGGTAAAGAAGAGTGAAAGGTAATGGGTATAGGGTTTCCTTCTGGAGTGTGGAAATGTGCTAAATTTAAATGGTGGTGATAGTCGCACAACTCTATGAATATACTGGGGTGGCCAAAAAGTCTGGGCTTTTCTGAAAAGCCCTGATGTTACAGAAAGACCTGAACTTTTTGGCCAACCCAATACTTAAATGCATTGAATTTTACATATTAAATGGTTCAATTGATGGGATATGAGTGGTATCTCAATAAAGAAAATAAAAATGAAAGCCATAGCCTGGGAAACATTATTTACAAAATATAATTTGATTTAAAAAGTAACAACTCAAATATATATTACAACTAAATATTGGGAACACAAACAAAAAAATAGGGCAAAGATCTGAATAGACAGTTCACCAAAGAAGATACATGAATGCTAAATAAACATAAAAAGTTGTTCAATCAACATCATTAGTCATCAGGGAAATGTAAACTGAAACTAGCCAGAGATATTACTACATATCCATTAGAACGGCTAAAATCAAAGTAAAAAACTTGACAATATATAGTGTCCATGAGCATGTGGGAACACTGGATCCTTCATACATTTCTGTGGGAATGCAAAACGGCACAGCCAGTTTGCATAGTAGTTTGGCAGTTTCTTAAAAACTTAGGTATATACTTAAACCATTCCACTGACCAAGCCTACACATAGGTATTCACTCAAGAGAAATAAACAATTTATGTTTTTACAAAGACTTATGCATGATTGTCCTTAGCAATTTTATTCATAATAGCTCAAACTGGAAGGAACTCAAGGTTTCATCAACAAGCAACTACACAGACAAACCATTCTAAATCCCTTCAGTGCATGGATGTGGTGTAGATGGTTTATGTTACGTGAAAGGAGAGAGACCACAATGACTACATATTCTCTGATTCCACTTATATCCCAGGGGTTGAACCTGGGTCTCCTGCCTTGCAGGCAGACGCTTTAACCTCTGAGCCACCAGGGAAGCCCATATAAAAATCTAGAGAAGGCAAACTGTAATGAAGGGAATCAGATCAGGGGGCGTCTGGGGATAAGCGCAGACGAAAGGATTAACTGTAATGGACCAAGAAGGAATTTTGGGGGGCAATGTCTATTTTATGTTTTGATTTGGGTGGTGGTTACATAATAATATACATTACTCATGAATTACTGACTTGTACAATGACAAAGTACACATTTTACTGAATGTAAGCCATACCTCTATAAAGGTGACTACATTTTTTAGACAAATAATCAAAGAAACATGTGGTTTATGGAAGTAGGGAATTACTACAGGCTGAAATGTTTGTTTCCCCCCTCAAATTCAAGGTTAAAACCTAATCCCCAACATGATTATTAGAAGGTGGAGCCTTTGGGAGGTGGAATTAGTGCCCTTAGAAGCCAGAGAGCTCCCTCATCCCTTCTGCCACATATAATGCAGGAAAAAATAAACAAACCAGAAAGCAGGCTCTCACCCGTTACAACCCCAGCTGGCACCCAGATCCTGCACTGGTCAGCCTCCAGAACTGTGAGAAATACATTTCTGTCATTTATAAGCGACTCGGGCTATGGCGCTCTGTTTTAGCAGTCTGAATGGACTAAAACAGGAATAACAAGGGATTATTGTTGATAACAAACTGAAATCTACCATTCAGTCCTTAAGTGAGGCATGTGCAGATAGAAGTTAGGGTTCTTAATTCCTAGAACAGGGATCGAGCCACTCTACCATGTGTTCAGTTCTTTTCAGTTTGTATAATATCACCTGATATGAATGCAAAGCACTGTGAAAACGGGAGAAACATGAAGGAGTTTTAAAACCAAATATGTTGACTTTGTGACACAATTCCTGGATGGTGCCCTCAGAGGAGGGGCATGTTCCAGGATTAGATTGGGTTAAGTGAACCCTGAGGCAGGGATCTTGGGGGTGGAGAAAAGCAGTAACATGAAGGTCTGGGACTGCTATCCTGGGGCCCTTGGCTGGCATCTGAGAACCTGGATTTGGAGAAGGATCCTAAAACCCTTCTGAGAATGGCTCACTGTGCCTAAACTGTGCAAATAATGTGGGTCGTGCTTTCCTTCTGGAATTAGGGCACAGGCCAGGGAGAGGGTATCTCTGTGAACACCTCTCAGGAAAGACACTGGTGAGACTTTCCTGATGTTTCAGAGGCTAAGACTCTGTGCTCCCAATGCAGGGAGCCCAGGTTTGATCCCTGGCTAAGGAACTAGATCCCACATGCCGCAACTAAGAGTTAGAATGCCACAACGAAGATCAAAGATCCTGTGTGCTGCAACTAAGACCCAGTGCACCAAAAAAAAAAAAAAAAAAAAAAAGAGAGAGAGAGAGAGACAGAGACAGAGACACTGGGCACTGAGTTTCTCAAGAGCTCCCTGGCAGATGGCATTTCTCACAGGCTTTAACAACTTGTTGCGGGGGGAAGGAACAACATCCCGTTTGACTCACTGGGAAAGAATTCTTAGGAGCATGTTCCTGGTCCTCTGGACTTCATCCTATGTGCCTCTTCCCTTTGTTGAGTTGGCTCTGTGTCCTCTAGCTATAATCAGTCATGATCACAAGTACGACTATATGCTGAGTTGTACGAATCCTTCTACAGAATCATTGAACCTGGGGGCAATCCCAGGAGACACAAAGAAGGGCATATGATGGCCTTAAAGGCATATACTGTCAAATAAGTTACCTAAGTGCGTAAATGGGGCAAAATTATTCTGGGGAACTTGGAACAAGTGTAGAACAAGTACGTGTGTGGCAAGGGGGATATGATATTTATCCACCAACTCCTGAGTTGGTATTAACTGTCTGTAACTTCCAGCCTACCCTGTGCATTGGCCCAGTGGGCGCTGGAGGAGGGCCACAGCCAGCCCTGAAGGCAAGAGCTGCAGCTGGAAGCTGGGCTTGCACGTGCAGAAACGCTATGTGCCTGCAGAGGATAAGGTGGGCCGCTTCCGCCACAGCCCCTGAAAGGCATTAAATGAAACATGACGTAGGACTATTGCCCAGTCTTTCCCAAGCTGCTCATTGCCTTCTCTAGGAACACAGGGAGGATGGATTACTTGTGCCTCATTCCCACCAGGAAGCCCCTGCCTCCCAGGAGAGGCTGCCCCAGGGCACTTTGGGCACAGGGGGAGGTTGTCTTATAACTGAAGACAGAGGTGTGGGCCTTCTCCTTCCCTCTCTGCCCTCAAGTCCTGGGTGTAGGAAGCCCTGTTTTGGTTTACTGTTCTGTGTCTCACCTCTTTACTCAGTCTGATGAAAAGGTCAGTAAGAGGCCGTCCCACTCACAGAAGGGGCAGCTCCCCCATCAGGCTACACACTGACTGATGCTCTCTCTGTCTGGGTATTGTGCGCATCCACTGGGGCTGATCCGCCCTGCTTGCTCTTGGTGGAGTTCCCACACTCCCCAGAACTCTCTGGCTTACTTAACAGTTTTCTCATTCTGTCTTTTTCTACTTAGATGGCTAGAAGTTCATCACCCATAACATGGGGATATTAAGAGTACCTACCTCAGAGAGTTGCTATGAGTATTATGTCAGATATCACAAGTAAAGTGCTTCAAACAGTTCCTGGTACACAGGAAACACACAATAGAGTTAACTATTATTGCTAGGTGTTTATAACCAGGGGCTTCCAGGTGATAAAGAACCCACCTGCCAATGCAGGAGACCTAAGAGATGCTGGTTCAATTCTTGGGTCAGGAAGATCTCTGGAGGAGGGCATGGCAACCCACTCCGGTATTCTTGCCTGGTGAATCCCACAGACAGAAGGGCCTGGTGGGCTCTAATCCAGAGGGTTGCAAACAGTCGGAAACGACTGAAGTGACTGAGCACACACATCTATAACTAATTGGCAGATGCATATTTATTGGAAGAAATAGAATGCCCAGATTGCTTCAACCTGCTGATTGCAATGCATCAGCAGACTCGAATGATGATGGATTCTTCAGGAATGCTCAGCCAATTTTCAATTTCAGCTTTTGCAAAACTGTCAGAAATTCTAGGTAAAACACTATCCCTCTCAAACAGCAGTGAGTGATTTACATGTTCCGCTCCTAAAATCAAGGTTGCTAGGCAGACTGAGTGAAATTTCTGCTCAAGGAATGGAAGGTAATAAAGTGGGAACTCTCTTAAATTCACCATCACCCTCTACTATCCACACAGTTTAATCTTTCCTTAAAAAAAAAAAAGCCCAATATTTACAGAACTGATTTGCAAACTCTTTCCATAACCATTTGTGGGAAGAACAGAGAGGCCACGGCCGGAAAAGTTAGAATGCTCAAATGAGAAACACACAGAAGCCACAGGGCCTCACGAGCAGAATGAGACAGACAGCCCCGTGGTCACACGTGGTGAACAACGAATGCTTAGCAAGCACAGTGGAAGGAAGAGGGCGATTCTGAGAACTCCCTCATGAAGACTGCACTTCTGGTGACCTTGGAAGAAGAGTCTAAGCAAGAACTCCAGATGGCCCGGCAACTGGAACCAAGGCCCAAACTGGACGAAGCCAGCAGGTGACAACCTATGGCAGGACTTGCCCCATGTGGAGGGAGAGATTCAGAATGGAGGCGACCTGTCGGCCACACCTGGCTAAGGTCTGCCATCCTGAGGGATCTAACTATGGATGTCAGAACTCAGTGTGTGTCATCTGTTGTCAGTTTCATTAACCGTAATTATGTTTTCTGAATACTGAGCTTATACTAGAAATGAGGAGTTGGGCTAAACCAACGAGGGTTTGTGCTCTTTAAGACTCTCAAAACCTTTTGTGAGGTATCCTAATTTGTGTATGCTACCATTTTTCTCCTGGGACTCTCCTGATAAAATATCTATTTAAAAATAACAAGTACATTTAATTAATTTTGATAACAAATATGTCGGATTGATGATAATTAACACAGCTCTAACCTCTGAAGTTAACTTCTTCTTTCTCTTGGATTTGAAAATTACCTGGTTTTCTGAAGTAAACAATGATGAATATTAAAGAAGAATGATAATGAATATTAAAGAGAAACAATAATTAATATTAAAATGCCACAGGCTAGATAAGATTTTTCTCTCCCTTTAATGAAAAAAGTAACCAGTTCAAGGATCCCCCAGTTCTTAAGATCAATCTTCAGTTCAGTCAGTTCAGTTCAGTCACTCAGTCGTGTCCAACTCTTTTCGACCCCATGGACTACAGCACGCCAGGCTTCCCTGTCCATCACTAACTCCCGAAGTTTGTTCAAATTCGTCCATCGAGTTGGTGATGCCATCCAACCATATTATCCTCTGTTGTCCCCATTCTCCTCCCACCTTCAATCTTTCCCAGCATCAGAGTCTTTTCCAATGAATCAGTTCTTCACATCAGGTGGCCAAAGTATTAGAGCTTCAGCATCAGCATCAGTCCTTCCAATGAATATTCAGGACTGATTTCCTGTAGGATTGACTGGTTGCATCTCCTTGCAGTCCAAGGGACTCTCAAGAGTCTTCTCCAACACCACAGTTCAAAAGCATCAATTCTTCAGCCCTCAACTTTCTTTATGGTCCAACTCTCACAACCATATATGACTACTGGAAAAACCATAGCTTTGACTAGACAGACCTTTGTTGGCAAAGTAATGTCTTGGCTTTATAATATGCTGTCTAGGTTGGTCATAGCTTTTCTCCCAAGGAGCAAGTGTCTTTTATTTTCATGGCTGCAGTTACCATCTGCAGTGATTTTGGAGCCCAAGAAAATAGTCTGTCACTGTTTCCATTGTTTCCCCGTCTGTTTGCCATGAAATGATGAGACCAGATGCTGTGATATGATGAGATCAGATGCCATGATCTTAATTTTTTGAATGTCGGGTTTTAAGCCAGCTTTTTCACTCTTCTCTTTCACCTTCATCAAGTGGCTGTTCAGTTCCTCTTCACTTTCTGCCATAAATGTGGTGTCATCTGTGTATCTGAGGTTATTGATACTTCCCCTGGCAATCTTGATTCCAGCTTGTGCTTCATCCAGTCTGGCATTTCGCATGATGTACTCTGCATAGAAGTTAAATTAGCAGGGTGACAATAGACTGCCTTGACATACTCCTTTCCCAAATTGGAACCAGTCTGTTGTTCCATGTCCAATTCTAATTGGTGATTCTTGACCTGCGTACAGATTTCTCAAGAGGCAGCTCAGGTGGTCTGGTATCCCCATCTCTTGAAGAATTTTCCACAGTTTGTTGTGATCCACACAGTCAAAGGCTTTAGCATAATCAATGAAGCAGAAGTAGATGTTTTTCTGGAATTCTCTTGCTTTTTCTATGATCCAATGGATGTTGGCAATTTGATCTCTGGTTCATCTGCCTTTTCCAAATACAGCTTGAACATCTGGAAGTTCTCAGTTCACAAACTGTTGAAGCCTAGGTTGGAGAATTTTGAGCATTACTTTGCTAGTGTGTGATATGAGTGCAAATGTGTGGTAGTTTGAACATTCTTTGGCATTGCCTTTCTTTGAGATTGGAATGAAAACTGATCTTGCCAATTAAAAAATGCATAATGCTTTAGGAATTAATTTAAAGATGGATTTTATGAAGGTAGTGTTAGGAGAGAGACTGCAAGAGTTAAGAGATTTTCATTTCATGTTTAGAGATTGTCCATTGCCCTGGGCTGGAGAGGGGTCTGTAGAAGTGCAGGTAAACACCCTCCCTCTAGTTCTCTGATCCTTCACAGGACATTTCACCAAGGACAAAAATGCCAAACTGTCAATGTTTACATACACCAAAGAGCCATAGTTCTCACTGCTCATTAATTTTGTCCTTACTTTGGCTGATTTTAGGTATCAGCTCACATCTATTATACAGTTTAAATCAGAACATGCTGATTTTAGCCCTTCAAAAAATTCCCTCCCATTAAGCATATTAATTAATCTTAGGCTTTTCAAAAATGACTTGTTCCTTGGAAACTTTTGCATGGTTTATCTAATGAACACATGGAGTGGATTTTTGAAGAGAGCTATTGTCCTATTCCTTAAAGTAATACAAGGGTGACATCCACTGGCCAAATAGCTTTAGTGACAAGTGACAAAAAAAGAGAACATGCCAAAACAGATGCTCTACATAGTTGAATGTTGCTCAATTGCTAAGTCATGTCGACTCTTTTGTGAGCCCATGGACTGTAGCCCACCAGTCTCCTCTGTACTTGGGATTTTCCAGGCAAGAACATTAGAGTAGGTTGCCATTTCCTTCTCCAGAAGATATTCCCTACCCAGGGATTGAAACTGCGTCTCCTGCATTGGCAGGCTGTTTCTTTACTGCTGAGCCACATAGGTGACTGCTGCTGCTGCTGCTAAGTCGCTTCAGTCGTGTCCGACTCTGTGCAACCCCATAGACAGAAGCCCACCAGGCTTCCCCATCCCTGGGAGTCTCCAGGCAAGAACACTGGAGTGGGTTGCCATTTCCTTCTCCAGTGCATGAAAGTGAAAAGTGAAAGTGAAGTCACTCAGTCGTGTCCTACTCTTAGCGACCCCATGGACTGCAGCCCACCAGGCTCCTCTGTCCATGGGATTTTCCAGGCAAGAGTCCTGGAGTGGGGTGCCATTGCCTTCTCCAACATAGGTGAATACATCTATCCAAAAGCAAATATATTCAAATTTAAAAAATTATATCCACTATTGTATACACTTCTTAACATTAGTTTTACAAATCTATGCTGCATATGCCAAACCACACTGGCAAAAATTCAAAAGCTTGACAATGTGCTCTCTTGGTCAGGCTGAGGGCAAACAAGTATTTTCTTTTTTTTCCTACTTTACAATATTGTATTAGTTTTGCCATACATTGACATGAATCAGCCATGGGAGTACATGTGTTCTCCATCCTGAATCCCCCTCCCACCTCCCTCCCCATCCCATCCCTCTGGGCCATCCCAGGGCACCAGCCCCGAATGCGCTGTATCATGCATCGAACCTGGACTGGCGATTCGTTTCACATATGATATTATACATGTTTCAATGCCATTCTCCCAAGTCCTCCCACCCTTGCCCTCTCCCACAGAGTCCAAAAGACTTCTATACATCTGTGTCTTTTTTGCTGTCTCACATACAGGGTTATTGTTACCATCTTTTTAAAATTCCATATACATGTGTTATTATACTCTATTGGTGTTTTTTCTTTCTGGCTTACTTCGCTCTGTATAATAGGCTCCAGTTTCATCCACCTTATTAGAACTGATCCACATGTATTCTTTCCAATGGCTGAGTAATACTCCATTGTGTATATGTACCACAGCTTCCTTATACATTCATCTGCTGATGGACATCTAGGTTGCTTCCATGTCCTGGCTATTGTAAACAGTGCTGTGATGAACATTGGGGTACACATGTCTCTTTCAATTCTGGTTTCCTCGGTGTGAATGCCCAGAAGTGGGATTGCTGGGTCTATGGCAATTCTATTTCCAGTTTTTAAAGGACTCTCCACATTGTTTTCCATAGTGGCTGTACTAGTTTGCATTCCCACCAACAGTGTAAGAGGGTTCCCTTTTCTCCACACCCTCTCTAGCATTTATTGCTTGTAGACTTTTGGATAGCAGCCATTCTGACTGGTGTGAAGTGGTACCTCATTGTGGTCTTGATTTGCATTTCTCTAATAATGAGTGACGTTGAGCATCTTTTCATGTGTTTGTTAGCCATCCGTGTGTCTTCTTTGGAGAAATGTCTGTTTAGTTCTTTGGCCCATTTTTTGATTGGGTCATTTATTTTTCTGGAATTGAGCTGCAGGAGTTGCTTGTATACTTTTTAGCTTAATTCTTTGTCAGTTGCTTCATTTGCTATTATTTTCTCCCATTCAGAAGGCTGTCTTTTCACCTTACTTATAGTTTCCTTTGTTGTAAAAAAGCTTTTAAGTTTAATTAGGTCCCATTTGTTTATTTTTGCTTTTATTTCCAATATTCTGGGAGGAGGGTCATAGAGGATCCTGCTGTGATTTATGTCGGAGAGTGTTTTGCCTATGTTCTCCTCTAGGAGTTTTACAGTTTCTGGTCTTACATTTAGATCTTTAATCTATTTTGAGTTTATTTTTCTGTATTGTGCCAGAAAGTGTTCTAGTTTCATTCTTTTACAAGTGGTTGACCAGTTTTCCAAGCACCACTTGTTAAAGAGATTGTCTTTTCTCCATTGTATATTCTTGCCTCCTTTGTCAAAGATAAGGTGTCCATATGTGTGTGGATTTATCTCTGGGCTTTCTATTTTGTTCCATTGATCTATATTTCTATCTTTGTGCCAGTACCATACTGTCTTGATGACTGTGGCTTTGTAGTAGAGCCTGAAGTCAGGCAGGTTGATTCCTCCAGTTCCATTCTTCTTTCTCAAGATTGCTTTGGCTATTTGAGGTTTTTTGTATTTCCATACAAATTGTGAAATTATTTGTTCTAGCTCTGTGAAAAATACCTTTGGTAGCTTGATAGCGATTGCACTGAATCTATAGATTGCTTTGGGTAGTATACTCATTTTCACTATATTGATTCTTCTGATCCATGAACATGGTATATTTCTCCATCTATTATTGTCCTCTGATTTCTTTCACAGGTGTTTTATAGTTTTCTATATATAGGTCTTTAGTTTCTTTCAGTCAGTTCAGTTCAGTCGCTCAGTCGTGTCCGACTCTTTGCGACCCCATGAATCGCAGCATGCCAGGCCTCCCTGTCCATCACCATCTCCCGGAGTTCACTCAGACTCATGTCCATCGAGTCCATGATGCTATCCAGCCATCTCATCCTCGGTCATCCCCTTCTCCTCCTGTCCCCAATCCCTCCCAGCATCAGAGTCTTTTCCAATGAGTCAACTCTTCGCATGAGGTGGCCCAAGTACTGGAGCTTCAGCTTTAGCATCATTCCTTCCAAAGAAATCCCAGGGATGATCTCCTTCAGAATGGACTGGTTGGATCTCCTTGCAATGGATCTCTCAAGAGTCTTCTCCAACACCACACTTCAAAAGCATCAATTCTTCGGTGCTCAGCCTTCTTCACAGTCCAACTCTCACATCCATACATGACCACAGGAAAAACCATAGCCTTGACTAGGCGGACCTTAGTCGGCAAAGTAATGTCTCTGTTTTTGAATATACTATCTAGGTTGGTCATAACTTTTCTTCTAAGGAGTAAATGTCTTTTAATTTCATGGCTGGAGTCACCATCTGCAGTGATTTTGGAGCCCAAAAACTTGTCACCCTGCTTATTTAACTTCTATGCAGAGTACATCATGAGAAACGCTGGACTGGAAGAAACACAAGTTGGAATCAAGATTGCCGGGAGAAATATCAATAACCTCAGATATGCAGATGACACCACCATTACGGCAGAAAGTGAAGAGGAGCTAAAAAGCCTCTTGATGAAAGTGAAAGAGGAGAGTGAAAAAGTTGGCTTAAAGCTCAAAATTCAGAAAACGAAGATCATGGCATCCAGTCCCATCACTTCATGGGAAATAGATGGGGAAACAGTGGAAACAGTTTCTTTAGGCAGATATATTTGTAAGTATTTTATTCTTTTCATTGCAATGGTGAATGAATGGAATTGTTTCCTTAATTTCTCCATTTTCTCATTATTAGTGTACAGGAATGCAAGGGATTTCTGTGTGTTGATTTTATATCCTGCAACTTTACTATATTCATTGATTAGCTCTAGTAATTTTCTGGTGGAGTCTTTGGGGTTTTCTATGCAGAGGATCATGTCATCTGCAAACAGTGAGAGTTTTACTTCTTTTCCAATCTGGATTCCTTTTATTTCTTTTTCTGCTCTGATTGCTGTGGCCCAAACTTGCAAAACTATGTTGAATAGTAGTGGTGAGAGTGGGCACTCTTGTCTTGTTCCTGACTTGAGGGGAAATGCTTTCAATTTTTCACCATTGAGGATCATGTTTGCTGCGGGTTTGTCATATATAGCTTTTATTATGTTGAAGTATGTTCCTTCTATGCCTGCTTTCTGGAGGGTTTTTATCATAAATGGATGTTGACTTTTGTCAAAGGCTTTCTCTGCATCTATTGAGATAATCATATGGTTTTTATTTTTCAATTTGTTAATGTGGTATATTACAGTGATTGATTTGGGGATATTGAAGAATCCTTGCGTCTCTGGGATAAAGCCCACTTGGTCATGATGTATGATCTTTTTAATGTGTTGTTGGATTCTGATTGCTAGAATTTTGTTGAGGATTTTTACATCTATGTTCATCAGTGATATTGGCCGGTAGTTTTCTTTTTTTGTGGCATCTTTGTCAGGTTTTGGTAGTAGGGTGATGGTGGCCTCATAGAATGAGTTTGGAAGTTTACCTTCCTCTGCAATTTTTCTGGAAGATTTTGAGTAGGATAGGTGTTAGCTCTTCTCTAAATTTTTGGTAGAATTCAGCTGTGAAGCCGTCTGGACCTGGGGTTTTTGTTTGCTGGAAGATTGCTGATTAAAATGTCAATTTCCATGCTTGTGATGGGTCTGTTAAGATTTTCCATTTCTTCCTGGTTTAGTTTTAGAAAGTTGTACTTTTCTAAGAATTTGTCCATTTCTTCCAAATTGTTCATTTTATTGGCATGTTGCTGATAGTAGTCTCTTACGATCCTTTGTATTTCTGTGTTGTCTGCTGCGATCTCTCCATTTTCATTTCTAATTTTATTGATTTGATTTTTCTCCCTTTGTTTCCTGATGAGTCTGGCTAATGGTTTGTCAATTTTATTTATCCTCTCAAAGAACCAGCTTTTGGCTTTGTTGATTGATTGATTTTGGCTTTTGTTGATTTTTGCTATGGTCTCTTTTGTTTCTTTTGCATTTATTTCTGACCTAATTTTAAAGATTTCTTTCCTTCTACTAACCCTGGAGTTTTTCATTTCTTCCTTTTCCAGTTGCTTTAGGTGTAGAGTTAGGTTATTTATTTGACTTTTTTCTTGTTTCATGTGGTATGCCTGTATTGCTATGAACCTTCCCCTTAGCACTGCTTTTACAGTGTCCCACAGGTTTTGCGTTGTTGTTTTCATTTTCATTCATTTCTATGCATATTTTGATTTCTTTTTTGATTTCTTCTGTGATTTGTTGGTTATTCAGCAGCGTGTTGTTCAGCTTCCATATGTTGGAACTTTTAATAATTTTTCTCCTGTAATTGAGATTTGATCTTACTGCATTGTGGTCAGAAAAGATGCTTGGAATGATTTCAATTTTTTTTGAATTTACCAAGGCTAGATTTATGGCCCAGGATGTGATCTATCCTGGAGAAGGTTCTGGTGTGCTTGAGAAAAAGGTGAAATTCATTGATTTGGGGTGAAATGCCCTATAGATATCAATTAGGTCTAACTGGTCTATCATATCATTTAAAGTTTGTATTTCCTTGTTAATTTTCTGTTTAGTTGATCTATCCACAGGTGTGAGTGGGGTATTAAAGTCTCCTACTATTACTGTGTTATTGTTAATTTCCCCTTTCATACTTGTTAGCATTTGTCTTACATATTGCGGTGCTCCTATGTTGGGTGCATATATATTTATAATTGTTATATTCTCTTCTTCTCCTTTGATCATTATGTAGTGTCCTTCTTTGTCTCTTTTCACAGCCTTTGTTTTAAAGTCTATTTTATCTGATATGAGTATTGCTACTCCTGCTTTCTTTTGGTCTCTATTGCTGGAATATCTTATTCCAGCCCTTCACTTTCAGTCTGTATGTGTCCCTTGTTTTGAGGTGGGTCTCTTGTAGACAACATATATAGGGGTCTTGTTTTTGTATCCATTCAGCCAGTCTTTGTCTTTTGGTTGGGGCATTCAACCCATTTACATTTAAGGTAATTATTGGTAAGTAATAATTGATAAGTATGATCCTGTTGCCATTTACTTTATTGTTTTGGGTTTGAGTTTATACACCCTTTCTGTGTTTCCTGTCTAGAGAAGATCCTTTAGCATTTGTTGGAGAGCTGGTTTGGTGGTGCTGAATTCTCTCAGTGTTTGCTTGTCTGTAAAGCTTTTGATTTCTCCTTCATATTTAAATGAGATCCTTGCTGGGTACAGTAATCTGGGCTTTAGGTTATTTTCTCTCATCACTTTAAGTATGTCCTGTCATTCCCTCCTGGCCTGAAGAGTTTCTACTGAAAGATCAGCTGTTATCCTTATGGGAATCCCCTTGTGTGTTATTTGTTGTTTTTCCCTTTCTGCTTTTAATATTTGTTCTTTGTGTTTGATCTTTGTTAATTTGATTAATATGTGTCTTGGGGTGTTTTGCCTTTGGTTTATCCTGTCTTTAGGGAAGTTTTCAACTATTATCTCAAGTATTTTCTCATGGTCTTTCTTTCTGTCTTCTTCTTCTGGGACCCCTATGATTCGAATGTTGGGACATTTAACATTGTCCCAGAGGTCTCTGAGATTGTCCTCATTTCTTTTAATTCATTTTTCTTTTTTCCTCTCTGTTTCATTTATTTCTAGTATTCTATCTTCTACCTCACTTATCCTATCTTCTCCCTCCGTTATTCTACTGTTGGTTCCCTCCAGAGTGTTTTTGATCTCATTTATTGAATTATTCATTATATATTGATTCTTTTTTATTTCTTCTGAAGTGAAGTGAAGTGAAGTTGCTCAGTTGTGTCCGGCTCTTTGCGACCCCATGGACTGTAGTCTACCAGGCTCCTCCATCCGTGGGATTTTCCAGGCAAGAGTACTGGAGTGGGTTGCCATTTCCTTCTCCTAGGTCCTTGTTAAACCTTTCTTGCATCTTCTCCATCCTTGTCTCCAGGCTATTTATCTGTAACTCCATTTTGTTTTCAAGATTTTGGATCATTTTCACTATCATTATTCAGAATTCTTTATCAGGTATATTCCCTATCTCTTCTTCTTTTGTTTGGTTTGGTGGGCATTTATCCTATTCGTTTACCTGCTGGGTATTTCTCTGCCTTTTCATCTTGTTTATATTGCTGTGTTTGGGGTGGCTTTTCTGTAGTCTGGCAGTTTGTGGTTCCTCTTTACTGTGGAGGTTCCTCACTGTGGGTGGGGTTGGATGGGTTGGCTTGTCAAGGTTTCCTGGTTAGGGAAGTTTGTGTCGGTGTTCTGGTGGGTGGAGCTGGTTTCTTCTCTCTGGAGTTCTATGAAGTGTCCAGTAATGAGTTATGAGATGTCAATGGGTTTAGAGTGACTTTGGGCAGCCTATATATTGAAGTTCAGGGCTATGTTCCTGTGTTGCTAGAGAATCTGCGTGGTATGTCTTGCTCTGGAGCTTGTTGGCCCTTGGGTGGTACTTGGTTTCAGTGTAGGTATGGAGGCATTTGATGAGCTCCTATCAATTAATGTTCCCTGGAGTCAGGAGTTTTCTGATGTTCTCAGGATTTGGACTTAAGCCTCCTACCTCTAGTTTTCAGTCTTATTCTTACAGTAGCCTCAAGACTTCACCATCTGTCACTTCCAAGATGGTTCCCTCTGTTTTAGCTTCTTCTGTTTGCTGGTCTCTCAAGGGTGTGGCGGTGGACACTTTTTTAGGCTCACTTGTTCGGTTGTGCTATGGGGAGGGAGAGACGCTGCAAACAAGTAACACTGGTGTGTGCGCGCAGTGTCTCGGCCACACTGGGTTTGCCCCCACTCAGGGCATGTGTGCTTTCCCTGTCTACACTGCTTAGGCTCTAGGTTGCTCTGCCTGGAACTGTCTGAGGCCGGCCCTGGGTTGTATGCACTTCCCAGGTCTAAGCCCCTCAGGTTCAGGTATTTGGCTAGTCCTCGGAGGTGCAGAATAGGTTGGGCCTGCGTTTTGTGCCCTTCCCAGGTCCAAGCAGCTCAGGTGACCAGGTGTTTGGCGAGCGTGGTCGCTGTGACCTATCGCCTCCCCCTTCCCTGCCACTTGGTTTTCTGGGTGTATAACCAGTGCACCTTCTCAGGCGGATGTCGACCGTTCAGAACCCCAAGAAGTCTTGGTTAGCAATGAAGCCTGCTTGCAGCTTGGTAGATGATGCCTCTCTGGGGCCGTGATTGCCCCCTTCTGGCTCTGGCTGCCCTCACCTGCGTGTCTCCAGCTGGGGATGGCCCGGTCCACAGCCGGCTAGCTCTACTCAGTCCTTTGTTCTGTGAGCAGACCTGGCGGTGTCTTAAATTAGGGCTTTTCGGGGGTAGCTATCCCACAGTCTGGTTTGCTATCTCAAGTTACCTCAGATTGTTGAAGCGACTTAGCAGCAGCAGCAGCAGCAGCCCTCGCGGTATTCAGGCCTGCCCTTACCCTAAGCAATGCAGCCTGCGCCTCCCTGCCCAGCCCCCGCTTGCGAGTGGTGGATGCGGGTGTCTGTGCTGCTGCTCTGCTGGGAGTTACCACTGGGCACAGAATCTGTGAGTTTTAATTATTTATTTTTCTTCCCAGTTATTTTGCCCTCTGAGGTTCCAAGGCTTGCCAAAGACTCGCCAGTGAGAGTGTTTCCTGGTTTTTAGAAACCTCTCTTTTTTAAGACTCCCTTCCCAGGATGGATCTCTGTCCCTACCTCTTTTGTCTCTCTTTTTATCTTTCATATTTTTTCCTACCTCCTTTTGATGACAATGGGCTGCTTTTCTGGGTGCCTGATGTCCTCTGCCGGCATTCAGAAGTTGTTTTGTGGAATTTACTCAGTGTTCAAATGTTCTTTTGATGAATTTGTGGGGGAGAGAGCGGTCTCCCCATCCTATTCCTCTGCCATCTTAGGATCGCCCCTCAAAAACAGGTATTTTCATGACATGAAATGTTACAAACCCTTTAAAGGGAAATTGGGCAACATCCAACAGAACCACGCATGCATTTATGTGTTGACCCAGCAATCCCACTTTAGACTGAGACACTTCTGACAATATAAAATACATATGCATGAAATTATTTATTGTGACATGATTTATAATTGCAAAGTATTGAATACTTAATAAATGCCCCAATATAGGAGAGTGGCTGAATAAATGATGGTGCATACGTACGACACAGTGCTATGCAGTTAAGAGAAAGAAGAGAAAGATTAAGATCTATATGAACTGATATGGAGAGTTTTTCAGGATAGATCATTAGGCAGAGAGAAACCACTCAATGACTGACATAGGTAACAATACTGTTTTTTTTTTTTTAACCTAAGCCAGGAGATAATTAAAAATTTTATTGTACTATAAATGTGTGGTGAATCAGGCATAGTAGAGATGGATGAGAAAGGCATTTCAAGTCAGGTATGATACCTGTGATACTTGTCTTTGTCTTTCATGGGCCAGTCATTTCTACAGATAGGTACAGATGTACCATACATCTATATGTATAGGTAGAGATATATGCTGCTGCTGCTGCTGCTGCGTCGCTTCAGTCGTGTCTTACTCTGTGCAACCCCATAGATAGCAGCCCACCAGGCTCCCCCGTCCCTGGGATTCTCCAGGCAAGAACACTGGAGTGGGTTGCCATTTCCTTCTCCAATGCATGAAAGTGAAAAGTAAAAGTGAAGTCACTCAGTCATGTCCGACTCTTAGCGACCCCATGGACTGCAGCCTACCAGGGTCCTCCGCCCATGGGATTTTCCAGGCAAGAGTACTGGAGTGGGGTGCCATTGCCTTCTCCAGAGATATATACACATATACATATGTAGGTATATAGATATCTGAAACAGATAATTAAAATGTGTGGGTTTACATGTATGAATTGAATCATACATTGACTCTGCAGTATTTACAGACAAATCATACTTGAACAGATGACAATAGGTGAACCAGAATCTAGTAAGATTGTTTACTTCAAGATTTGACATGGGTGTGTGCTGACTTAAATTTCAAGATTAGAGTAGGGAAGAATTACCGCTTCCCAGGTTGTAAAATATGCCATCGCTTCGGTAGAGGTATGCTCATATTTCTCTTTCTATTGTTGTTCTTCCAGCAAGCTGGTCACTGAAATTTAATTTAATTTAATCTAATCTAATTTAATTTTGTCTCATCCTTTTCTCTTTCCTCGTCTCACTTTGAATTTCATGAGGCAGTTTTATTGTATGGTTTTGCAGTAGTACTCATTTTATAGTATTCTATTTCTGTCTTCTATTAAATTTGCAGTTTTCTTAACATTTTTCCTTAAAAAAAGAAAAACACCAAACACGGTACTGCAGAACTGGGAGCTGGAGTGCCTGGGCACTCACAGGAAACTCTGGATGGAGCACCGAAGGACTGAAGGGGAAACCCTTTCCATCTGAGATGTCTCTCCTTTGCCATCTACTGACAAAACTTAACCAGGGCCACTTGGCAAAGGAAGCATATTTCAGCTATCACAGAAGAGGGGAAAAGGATGAGCTGGAGGTCAGACAGTAAATCTGTAATGGGCATAAGGAGTGTCCACACACACGTCCTATGGCTGTTCCTCTAGCAGCTTAATTCTTTCTTAATATATTTGCTCATCCTTTGTCTTTCTCTTTCTCAACATGTAATTCATAAATATGTGAACATATTTCATTGTTTATATTCATATATACACACATATATGTATATGTGCATATATATATATTTAACCAAGAAAGGGAGAGTTTCTTTATATTTCTCCAATTAGAAGATGTAACATTACTTATTCTTTTAACTGTTATTAAGGAGGAAAAATACGATGAATTTATTTTTGCAATTAGACAGTAACACAGACTTCCACAACTATAGTAGACAAACAGGCAGATAAATATATAGATATATGGATGAATGAATATAGACACATAAAGAGAAAACCAGAAATAAGTTGAAAGAAGAATTCATACACAGATAACACATAGTAAGAGAGAGATGTGTGTGCTTAGTCGCTCAGTTGTGTCCAACTCTTTGCAACCTTTTGAACTATAGTCCACCAGGTTACTCTGTCCATCGGAGTTTTCAGGCAAGAATACTGGAGTGGGTTGCCATTTCCTTCTCCATGAGATCTTCCCAACCCAGGAACTGAATCTGCATCTCCTGTGTCTCCTGCATTGTAGGCAGATTCTAACTTTATTAAAAATTGAAGTCTGTAGGGCATAAATTCAACCATTGGTGTTAGAAATTTGGGGCAACTGTGGATAGCATCTCTTAAGGCATTGTACATATCTTTGTTCCCCCATAAGCCAGCCTTTTCTTTTCTTCATCCTGACAAATTCACCAATTTAGTATCTTTGGGGCGGGTCCCATCTCTTCAACTGGTTTTCAAAACAGATAGTAATGTGTCAGTCTGGGGGTCTGTGTATGAATGGAAACACACGTATTTACTCTTACACTTTACACTCATGTACTTACAGCCCTAACAGTCATGCTGGGATCTGAGAGTCAGAGGCTCTGAGCTCTAAGGTGTAAGAACTTTCCCCTTCCCAGTTTTCACTTTTCCCACTGGGGAACCTTGTGCGCTTCTGTACTAGCGCACTCAGATTTACTTTCTAAAGCAGCTTTTTCAAGGGGCTGGTTTTGGTGTTGTCTTGTTTGTTTTTATCTTTTGCTTCTCATTTCTAAAGTCTGTATTATGTATCTTTTTAGTTTTGTTTGGTCATATTGCCTCATATATTTTTTATACTTTTATAGGTTTTTGCATTTTAAAAAATAATTAAAAAAATGTTTTAGGCTGTGCTGCAAGGCATGTGGGATCTTGATTTTCCAATGAAGGATTGCACCTGTGCCCCCTGCAGTGGAAGCTCAGAGATTTAACCACCAGACCATCAGGGAAGTCCCAATTTTTGCATTTTTAATGAATTTTTTCATTCAGTGGAATAGTCATATATAGAAATAATGCAATATCTTTTACAATCCCTTTCAGACCCAGGTTCAATCCCTGGGTTGGGAAGATTTCCTGGAGAAGGAAATGGCAACCCGCTCCAGTATTCTTGCCTGGAAAATCCCATGGACGGAGGAGCCTGGTGGGCTACAGTCTGTGGGGTCGCAAGGAGTCGAACATGACCAAGTGACTTCACTTTCACTTTTGTTCCTTCTTTTAGCCAGAGGTTTGAAGTAAGTTATATAGTACTTTACTGTTTAATCTTTGTTCATGCACTAATTTGTATTGCAACAAACTCTGCTCCTTCAAGACTTGAGTTTGCCATAAACAAATGAGGAAAACAATAAAATTATTCCATTGGAAGTGTGTAAAATAGATCTAAATAGTTCTTGTGTATTTTGCTATACAATTAAAAGCATTATTTATCGAGCATGCAAACATTCGTTCAGACCTTTAAAAAAAAGTTTGGCTGCAGAGGCTCTGACCCATAAAGACTGCTCTTTGGCTTTAATTATTTTAGATTCGAGGCTTTGTTCCCAAAAGACATTAAGACTAGCATTTTTTGTTCATATTGTTTTTCCATATGAGGACATGGACATGTTTAAAAATTCCACTGTTACTTTGCTATCCCAATAAAGTATCAAGTCACAAATAGGATTTTTACTGATGGAAAGTTCAGTTCAGTCGCTCAGTCGTATCTGACTCTGCTACCCCATGAACCGCAGCACACCAGGCCTCCCTGTCCATCACCAACTCCCAGAGTTTCCCAAACCCATGTCCATCGAGTCAGTGATGCCATCCAACCATCTCATCCTCTGTCGTCCCCTTCTCCTCCTGCCCTCAATCCCTCCCAGCATCATGGTCTTTTCCAAAGAGTCAGTTCTTTGCATCAGGTGGCCAAAGTATTGGAGTTTCAGCTTCAACATCAGTCCTCCCACTGAACACCCAGGACTGATATCCTTTAGGATGAACTGGTTGGATCTCCTTGCAGTCCAAGGGACTCTCAAGAGTCTTCTCCAACACCGCAGTCCAAAAGCATCAATTCTTTGGCGCTCAGCTTTCTTTATAGTCCAACTCTCACATCCATATATGACTACTGGAAAAACCATAGCCTTGACTAGATGGACCTTTGTTGACAAAGTAATGTCTCTGCTTTTGAATATGCTGTCTAGGTTGGTCATAACTTTCCTTCCAAGGAGTAAGCATCTTTTGATTAACTGATGGGAAAATTATGGTGCTAAAATCTGAAATAAGTCTAAATCATTTAAACTTATGATTATAGTCATATAGTATGACTACAGTCACATGGTATCTTTCCTTATTGCAAAAGCACTTGTGTTTCAAGAGACTTTTAAAATTATGCTTATTGAGGACATCATTTCAAGCTTATGTCATGCTATTGTTCCTTATAAATGAGTGAATTTTATATTTTGGGCAGAGGAAGTAGATATTCAGAGTGGACTTCCTTGCAAATATATTGCTGAGAGAAATGTTAACAAATGAACAGGAACATTACCTAAGCCCCAGAGCTGAGAGGTGAAGAGCGTGGTCCACACCAGTGACAGTCAAAGGCAAGGTACCAGGCAAAATGTGTGAAAGACATAGGTTCTCAGGTCATGGTTGCTAATGCCAAAAGAAAAGGTAAAGGAAAAGAAAGCATTTAAAGAATGATTAGTAGGTGAACTAGCCAAGGCTACCCAGACCTTCTAGTGGATGCCTTTTCATGATCTGGCCCATGAGTTTTGTCAATTAAATACCAAAATGTAAGGGCAATCTTATCTTATACTACTATACTACTTCCCAGAAGGTGCAGGTTCCATCCTTTGTTCAGCAAGATCCCCTGGAGTAGGAATGGCAGCCCACTCCAGTATTCTTGCCTGGGAAATCCCATGGACAGAGGAGTCTGGCGGGCTACAGTCCATGGGGCTGCAAAGAGTCAGACACAACCGAGCATGCACACACACACCATACACACACTACTAAAACACATATTTTTTCCTCTTAAAATTGGTGCCTTATTCAAGAATCTACAGAATTTTCATTCTGATTATATAAACTTGACTAGAGACTATAAAATATCCATTATGAGTTGATAAATGGAAAAATCTTAACTCCGGGATTTTAATTGATTTAAAAATAATTTTTGGCAGACATCCAACACTTTCCTTCACACACGTTCAATTTTGAATCTCTAAGTCTTTGCATATGATGTTGCTTCTGCCTGAAAAACCTTCACTCTTCTCCTCCTCAACCTTCTCCATTCTTTGAGATCAAGCTCACTTATCACTGCTCCTGGACTCCCAAGTAGAACCCGACACTCCTCTCTTGTCCCATGTTAACATCTCACCCTGCTGGTGGAGAGGTGGGGCTGGGGCACATCCCGGCAGGAAGACACTGAAGAGGACTGAGTGGTTTCCAGCTTGGCTTCTGAGTAGGAGGGAGACAGTGAAAAGTTCTGACCCACAGAGCCCTCAGGATGAGTGGTAGGAAGTAAAAGTAGGTGAAGGCTGAATCTAGAAATTTGATTTTTGAGAGAATCCAACCCTCTTCTCTGCCTACAGGGCTAACTTTGCTCCAGAGGCTGCAGCCATCTCCACACCAATGAAACCAGCTGGTCAACCCAATGGCCTTTGATCCCAGCCAGATGATAAAATCTACACCTATACCCACATTCCTATTTTTCTATCACTTGGTAATAAGTGATTTGCTTGACTTATAAGAGGTCAAGGAAGGTAGAATGAGCATGTTTATTGTGTAGGCAGGAATGGGTTTTTCCAAGTCCATATGTTTTCCTCGTTACACCTTGAGCTGGAGCAACACTCCTTGGGTTTAATGGCGTCATCCATCCACTTTAGTGTTTTCAGGCTGGGTCCTGTACAAGGTGTTTTAGATACCAGAACGCACAAGGCACTTAGGGCAGGTCAATGTCTGGTAGATATCATTTCAGACTTCCATGAAAGTAAGACTAGTTCACAGAATTCCCATATATTCTATACCCAGACCCCCTAACCGTCAATGTTTTTGGCATTTGATTTCTTTTCATCCCTCTGCGTGCATGCATGCATGCATGCATGCATACATATATGCACATGTGTAAGCATGCACACAGACAGATTTTTTGGAACTATTTGAAAGTTAAGTTGCCGGTTAAGTTGGTACTAAATATTTCAGTGTGTTTTCTAAAATGATGTATTTCTCTTTCATAACCACAGTGTGATAGTCAAAGCAAGTGACACTGATAGGGTATAAATTATCTAATCATAGGCCTTATGCGGATTTTGTTAACTAACCCGATAGTGCTCCTTACAACTGAAGAAATTCTGGATCACACGTTGTAGTCAATGATCATGTCCCTTTAGTCTGCTAAATCCTTAGTCTTTCATGACACTGACTTCTTGAAGGTGTACAGGGTAGTTATTTTGTAAAATGTCTCTTGATTTGGGTTTGTCTGGCGTTTCCTCATGATTAGATCTAGGCATGAGCTTTGGTAGGGCTACTACAGAGGGCTGTGTCCATTTCGGTGCATAATATCAGCAGGCACATGATGTCAGTTTATCTCAGTACTGGTAATATTAACTTTGATCACTTGGTTAAGGTGGTGGCACCTACCTACGTACCCACTCACACAGCTTTCC
Organism: Capra hircus; assembly: GCF_001704415.2. Taxonomy (NCBI): domain Eukaryota; kingdom Metazoa; phylum Chordata; class Mammalia; order Artiodactyla; family Bovidae; genus Capra; species Capra hircus. The sequence continues at coordinate 108,294,468 of NC_030808.1, read as the reverse complement.
CTTACAAAGAGTACACAACAACTCCAGTTTTGTCTTTTTCAGTTCACATATTGGATGGTTGTCTCATTATCTTTTGACAGGCCAAAGCCTAAAACTAACCAAAAAGATCATTCTGACTTGCTGTGTGGTCAACATATCATAGAAATGTAACAGTGGAAGTAGGAAACCCAGTTAAGGCTGTTGAAATCTTGTGTGAGAAGCAAATCCCCAGAGTCACACACAAAAAAGTTTACACTAAAAAACTATATGAAAAAATACACTATAAACATAGTCAAAGGAAATTATCTCACAAACAGCCAATTTCATCAGTGATAGAAAGCAAGGACTCATCTGAAAATATAAACAAAGTATATGAAGAGAATTCCTAGAAAATGTGACTATTAATCATATAAAGATGTTGAACCTGCAACTTGCACAGAAATGTAATTTGAGACAACAGTATGAGAACTGTTTTTCACTTATTAGATTTGCAAACACCAAAATTCTGATCACAAGGCTGATTAGGGATAGTGCTGGTGGAGTGTAAACTAGTATGTCTTTAATCAGAACAATTTGACACTATGTAGCAGAAGAAGAACTAAAGAGCCTCTTGATGAAAGTGAAACAGGAGAGTGAAAAAGTTGGCTTAAAGATCAACATTCAGAAAACTAAAATCATGGCATCTGGTCCCGTCACTTCATGGCAAATAGATGGGGAAACAGTGGCTGACTTTATTTTGGGGGGCTCCCAAATCACTGCAGATGGTGACTGCAGCCATGAAATTAAAAGATGCTTACTCCTTGGAAGGAAAGTTATGACCAACCGAGACAGCTTATTAAAAAGCAGAGGCATTATTTTGTCAACAAAGGTCCGTCTAGTCAAGGCTATGGTTTTTCCAGTAGTCATGTATGGATGTGAGAGTTGGACTATAAAGAAAGCTGAAGACTTAAGAATTGATGCTTTTGAACTGTGGTGTTGGAGAAGACTCTTGAAAGTCCCTTGGACTGCAAGGAAATCAGTCCTGGGTATTCATTGGAAGGACTGATGCTGAAGCTGAAACTCCAGTACTTTGTCCATCTGATGCGAAGAGCTGACTCATTTGAAAAGGGGACCTTGATGCTGGGAAATATTGAAGGCAGGAGGAGAAGGGGACGACAGAGGATGAGATGGTTGGATGGCATCACTGACTCAATGGACATGAGTTTGGATAAACTCCGGGAGTTCATGATAGACAGGGAGGTCTGGAGTGCTGTGGTTCATGGGGTTGCAAAGAGTTGGACATGACTGAGTGAATGAACTGAACTGAGCAGCATTTTAAAAGTATACCCCTTTGACCCAGCAAACTACTTTCAAGAATTTATCCTACAGGTAAATGTGAAATGAACATTGTCCAGACAATTCACAGCAGGACTGTGTACAGTAGTTTGGAAACAACTTAAGTGTCCATCAATGGAGGACTTGCTAAGTATAACATATTTATAGGACAGAATCCTTTGCATCTGTTATACAAAATGAAGCCATTCTTGTTGTTATATTGCTCTGTTGAAAGAAAAAAAAAAACTGTGGGATATCTCTGGAAAGATACAAAGGAATCTAGAAAAGGTGATTGCTTCCCAGGAGAACTGGGGAGAGGCAAAAAAGTCTTGCCTTGAGCTCAATTCTTTTTGGTACTGTTTGAATGTCATACTAGGTGTGTTTCTCATGAAAACTGAGAAAATTTAAAAAAGAATTTAAATGTCTGTTGCAGTACACCACTGCAAGCATCAGTCTTTTAAGAACAGTAGTGGTGGAGCTCATGCATGGATTCAGGTTATGTTTTGGAGGAAAGCTGACAACTGCAAAGGTGGGGAGCAGATATTGGCGCTGAGGTAAGTAAGCCATTAGGATGTTAGGCTCGTGGCTGGCAACAGGTGGAGGGATGTGCCATTTACTTTGCTGGGAGCAGCTAGGGAGAACAGGTAAAACGTTTGAGAGAACTCAAGGATTCTGTTTTGGATATGTAAGATTTGAAATGCCTATTAGTCATCCATGCAGAGATGTTATATAGGCAGTTGAAATAGGAGTCATTGTTTAAGAAGGAGTCTGGAATGGAGGTTATTTAGAAGGCATCAGCATATAAATCAGCACCAACAGAAATATGTAAGCCCCACACATAATTTAAAGTTTTCTAGCTGTCAGATTAAAAAGTCAAAGCAGGTGAAATTAACTTTAACATTTTATTTGACCCAATATACATAAATATTATTAATTCAAAATGTAATCAGTATAAAAATTAATGAGATTTTCTTTTTGGTTGCATCTTGAGGCATGTGGGATCTTAGTTCCCCAACCAGGGATCGAACCTGTGTTCCCTGCAGTGCAAGTGTGGAGTCCTAACCACTGGACCGCCAGGGAATTCCCAGAGATATATATATATATTTTTCATATTGTTTTGAAATCTGGTGTGTGTTTCATACTTATAGCACACCTCAAATAGGACTAACCACATTTCAAGTGTCAACTTGTCACATGTGGTGATGACTACCTATTGGACAGTACAGAACAGTGATGATATTTAAAGCTATGGAACTGCAGGAGTGGAGGAGAGTCCAGGACTGGATTCTGGAGCACTTGAACATGAGTTCAGGTAGAACAGGAGGAGCTGACAAATGAGATAGCAAATGAGAGCCCACTAAACCAGCAGGAAAACAAGGCAAGAGTATGTCAAAGGAGCCATGAAGAAGGGGGTGTCAACTGCATCAACTGATGTTGAGAAATGGAGTAAGATAGGGAGAGAAGTGACCACTGAGATTGGGAAGATGACATTGTTAATAATCTTGGCAAGACAGCTTTTTTAGACTGGGGGCTCCTCCTTCGGAGCTGGAGAATGGGAGGTGGAAGGTGGAGTCGTCTTGTGCAGACATCTCAAAGGCAACATGTTCCAAACTGATCTCTCTTCTCTGGCATCCTCCCTCACTCCCCTCCCTCTGTATTCTGATCTCTACTGGGGAGCCCACGCTAGAAACCTGGGAGAGGTTCTCAAGTCCGGCCTTTCTCTCAGACCTCACAAGCTATTATTCACAAAGTCATCCATTTCACCTGTGAAACACTCATCTGTTTCCCTTGCCTGCAGACAAGTTGCTTCAGTCCTGTCTGACGCTTTTCGACTCTATGGACTGCAGCCCACCTGCCGCCTCTATCCATGGAATTCTCCAGGCAAGAATACTTGATAGAGTGGTTTGCCATGCACTCCTCCAGGGGATCTTCACAACCTACGGATCGATTTCATGTCTCTGAGGTCTCCTGCATTGGCAGGCAGGTACTTAACCACTAGCGCCACCTGGGAAGCCCGTTTCCTTTGCTCCATCCATGATAGGCCTTCATCAGCTCTAATCTTCCTAATATCTAGTAATCCTCATTGTTATTCAATCTCTAGCTTTGTCACCCTCAAGAGTTCTGTCATGAAGCTTGGCAACCACCACAGGTCTGGAGTCCTTGCTGCTCTGCTAGAAATTTCTACCTTGCATGGCTCCTCATGAAACAAGCTTCGTTGTTCCTACTCTGGAGTTCCCGCTCTCATTCCCAGATCAACTCACTCACTCACTCAGATGTTTCATGCTTGCATCTTTATTATCCGTAACGCTCCCCTCACCTCTATAACCCACCCCTTCATAAAGAACCAAGACTGACTCATTCTTATTAATTCTAGTTTAGGTATGAACTTTCAGGATCTTTAGTACTCCTCACCCCCTCGCCGTCACTTTCCCCTACAGCTGGCTAAACGGTACACTTACTCTCCGTTTCCCAAACGCCTTTCCCTGACATTCCGCTAGAATTCAGTGCTCATTTCAGCCGCAGTTCTCACTACACTCATTCATTCGCCATACTGTTCTCTAAGGTATTAGTTTCTGCCGCTCTCTCCAATTGAACTGTGAACTCTTTGAGGTCCGAGAGCTTGTCACATTCCACTTAGTTTCCCCAGTACCTGAAACGCAACTTGACACATCATAAGGTGCTCAATCAACTGCGTGTTATTAAGAGCAGCCAAAGAAGCTGCGGAGAGCAGTGCTGAGAGGCGCGCTGCGCGCGTTCTCGCGTCCTTAGCGCAGGTGGGACCGCGCAGGAGGAGCCTGGCGTCGGGCCGGACGGGAGGCCCGCACTTTCTCCGGAGGAGCGGCACGGAGTCGGCAGCGGGAGCAAGGCAGGAAAAGAGAGGACAGCGCCCCCCGCCTAGAAAGTTCCGAGTGAAAAACTCACGCCGCCGTTACCCTTCGTGCCCCGCCGGTCCGGCCCACCGAGTACCACGCCCACTCACAGGAGCGTAGCCCTGCGTGATCTGCCGCGGCGTCACGTGAGCGGCTGCGGTCACGTGAGCACAGTTTGCTCTGGGCTCCGGCATCGGCTTCCTCCTGGAGTTGCACTCGCTGTCATCTCTCGGTCTCCCGCGGGCTCGATGGAGGACGAGGATGAGGAAGCGAGGGCGCTGCTGCCAGGCGGCTCGGACGAGGCGGGCAGAGAAACCCGGGCTGCCCCCGCTGCCTCCGGGGCGCTGCAGGCCCTCTGCGACCCCAGTCGCCTAGCGCACCGGCTTGTGGTTCTGTTGCTGATGTGCTTCCTTGGCTTCGGTGAGCCGGCCGGCCTGGTGGGGTGGGACTGGTAATCAAGGAATTCCAGACTGTCTCGGAGTTGCGCTGAACTCCTAGGTCCTCCCGCTCTTCCCCCACCACCTTCGCGACCCCATTCAAGCCTGTTGCTGGCTCTTCAGTGTCCCGAAGGTGGGGGGTCAAGGGACTGAGCCGAGCGACTTTTGTCCCACTCATTTGCTCTCGCAAGAAGTTCCAAAAGCTAGCAATTTGCCTTCTGGGGCTATAGATACGAGAGAATCCTTAGATGTCAAGGTTCCTCTCATGACACTTTGTTTAGAGGGAATTCAGAAAGATGTAATCCCCTCCCCCAAAGAAGCCTCCAAAAATACTTTAAAGTATTTAAAGAATACTTTAAATATTTTGATTGAAGAATTCGTTGGCAGTCGTTTATGTATCTCTTCCTCTTTGGTAGAAGGTATGAGTGTGTCTTGTTGATTGCTTCAGTGGGTAGATGTATTCTCGTACTCCTCCCCTCTGCTAATCTGAAGCAATCCTACTGGACTGGACTTGTGCTGTTTGGTTTCAGTTACGAAATTTGGTGACTGTGAAAGCAGTTTCTGGAGATTTTAAAATATCTGCTTATTATGTCCCAGCAACTAATTTTTCCAGTAACATTCTGTGTCAGTATCAGCTTGGTGTGAAAGTAATAATGTATTTTTCGTGGACTTGCTGGATTTGGTGTAATCAACAGGTTTATGGTGGTTACCTTTCTGCTACTGCTGGAATATATAAGTAGGCATGGAGGCTGCTTTGTGCTTTAGTTTCTTTGCATCTCCTTTTATTTCCCCTTCTTTTCACTTTGTGGAAAGATGGTGCCCATTCATTAACTTTGAAGCCTGACATTGATATTCCTTTGATAAGATATGATTCCTTTGACATTGATATGCCATTAAAACAGGATTCATAAAGTTCTGAGTTTAGGAACAAAAAGCAAGAACAACACAAAATACTTAAAATTGCCCCTACTTTAACAATTTATTTTTAGTGATTTTTATGTTTACCTTCAGTGGGTTTCAGAAGCCAGAGTCATAACTTTTCTAACGACAATTTTATTTCTTTTGAACTGGTTGTTTCTCCTGTATGCTTCTAGATGGAGTTAGTGGAGAAACAGAGGCAGCATTATCTCCTGGCTTATCAAAACTCTGTTGATTTTATTACTGTAAAAAGTCCAACCTCTCTCCACTTCTTTCTGACCCTCCAGAAGATGTTACTATGTTTTAATTTAACCTTTTAGAACTCTATTTTATTTTTCTTCATTCCTGGCTGTGTATCTGCTGAGTTATTTGATCTTGGATATACTGTTTGTGAAATAAGAATTCTTATTTTGAAAACAGATCTAGTCAGAGTAGTTAAACTCCATTCCTGTGTGCTCAAGTGGTGGCTTTAGGTAACATTACTAGGAAACTACTGAGGATGTTTTGACATTTGTGTGTGTGTGTGTGTGTGTGTGTGTGTGTGTGTGTGGGTGTGGGTGTGGGTAGCTTTAAGGAAAATATAGCTGTTTCATGAAGATGCTAATAAAACAATAGACATAGGAAACAGGATGAAAGTGAGGTGGAAAAGGGTCTTCCCTGGTGGCTCATCTGGTAAAGAATCCTCCTGCAATGTGGGAGACCTGGGTTTGATCCCTGGGTTGGCAAGATCCCCTGTAGAAGGGAATGGCAACCCACTCCAGCATTCTGGCCTGGAGAACTCCATGGACTGTATAGTCCATGGGGTGGCAAAGAGTCAGACACAGCTAAGTGACTTTCACTTTCAAGGTGGAAAAACAGTTGTTGATTAACTTCTTAATCCAGGTTCCCAGTATTTGCTGTGTATGGAGGCTAATAATTTGTAAATCGCTTGGTATGTTTTCTCTGGGTTATTTGGCTGCAACTTAGAAAGTATTAGTGGACAAGGAAGCAGTCCAAAAAGTTTCCAGTTTCTTTGAGTCCCTAGTATAAACATTTAAAATCACCATTGGAGTAGTAACTGCAACTTGAAACTTTTATATGGAAAGTATTACTAAAAAGAAATTTGCCTTTCCTTTTTCTAGGCAGCTACTTTTGCTATGATAATCCTGCTGCCCTTCAGATTCAAGTTAAACGGGTAAGTTGACTTTTCACCTGTTTCTTTTGTTGTCTCTGGAGCAGATATATAGCTGAAGCATCATCTCTCAGATCGCATGGTCCGAAACATTGTCTAATGAATCCATTTGAACATCTGTTGTCACCAAATCTGTGTAGGCAAGGAGTATTCTTGACTTGGAATGAGTGGCCACAAAGAATTCACTTATGGCACTTATGACTTAGTCTTGTTTCATGCCTTAGATAAATAACTACTATTTCCACAGTGCAGCCCAAAAAGTATTGCAAATTTTTGTTGGCATTTCTCTCTCCCACTGTGTAATCATCAGAATGACAGATGATTTGGTAAGAGAGCATTTTGCTTTCTTAAATATGTTATTGTTATTTCATTTTTAAAATGTGGATACTGATTCCAGAGGATTGTCTGTGTCAGTATTTTTGATATTTACAGTTTCCTATGTATTTAGATTTTTTTCTTTTGTAAGTTTTTTTTTTTTTTTTTTTTACATTTAGATAAGGAGAAACAACACAGATTGGCCCTTCACATTCTAGAATGAGTGAGAAAGACCAAGAATTAGTGAGGTAGGGGGAAAGGATATGCTAAAGATTGTTCTTTTTCATGTGGGTGAAGCCCCACAGCAGGTAGTACACAGGGAATAGAAAGGTAGAAGATACAGCAGATGTAGGCAGAGGTGATCCCTATAGTGCAAGAGCTGATGGATGCTGAACCCCACGAAGCCTCTGAAATGACTGCAGACTCAAGAAGTTCCCAGGTGTGACCGTTTTTCTGGAGGTAGAGGCGAAAGCTGTTAGTAACAGTAAATGATTAAGAAATGCCTCCACTACCAGAAAGAATGTTTTGACTGTTAGTTGCTACATTTAACTGCTTTGAAAAAAATCGTTTTGTTTTCTTTCCGTATAGGATATGCAGGTGAATACCACGAAATTCATGCTGCTGTATGCCTGGTATTCTTGGCCCAATGTAGTTTTGTGTTTCTTTGGTGGCTTTTTGATAGACCGAGTATTTGGAATACGGTAAGCTTGGGAAAAATCTCACTTATGGGTAAAGATGATTATTAAGAAAACACAAAACTAGATTAAGTATTTCTAGAAAGAACTGAATAAACTTTTATATTGAGTGTGTGAATCTGCATTTGTTTGTGTGTGTGTGTGTGTGATTTTGGTTTTTGAAACTTGGTTGGTATTTTAGTTAAATGCTGCTCATGGCATATGGTAACTCAGTTATCTAAAGGTAAATTATGCCCTCACTTGGAATCAGCAAGCCAGGTCTGATTTCTGTTGCTGCTACTTGCTCAGCTTCTTAGTTCTTCTGAGCTGTTCCTAGATTCCTGAGCCTCAGTTTTCTCATTGGTAAAATATGGATAGTATTTCCTGCCTTGCAAGGTGGTTATAAGGATTGAGGGAGATAGATGCACAGTATTTGGCAAGTATTTACTGTTTACCTCTCCCAGCCCCAGTGAGATTTTCTCTTCTGCCTTTCTTTAGGCATTAAACTCTTTGTGACCACAGTTAGATGCTGAGGAAGGCATCAGATTATTAGCTTTGTCAGTCTTCATCCTGATGATTGTGTGCTGTTTGTGGAGACTTTAGGAGGGATGTAGTCTGGAATATTTTCAGAAGGCAGAGGGCAAAATGACGATGGGCTTTCCAGCCCTGTGTGGTGAAAAAGAATTGAAGAAACTATATGTGTTTAAGCTTGGGGACTAACTTTTAAACTCTCTATGAGTGTATAAAGGAGGACTTTAATTTGCTTTGTCTAAAGGGGTAGAATTTGCTTGAACTTGAAGGAAACAGATGCCATTTATGTGTGATGAAGATTTTGCTTGATCAGGATAACAGGAGAGGCCATGAGTTACTTTGGGAAAACTTTCAGTAGACTGTGGTATGACCATTTCACAAGGATTTTTGGAGGGACGTGGATTTCAGAAAGATGGTTTACTCATATAATCTTCAATTACTCTCCTAATACTGGTATTTTATTACTCTGGGGAAACATAAATGAGCTATTCAGAGTATGGAATGTTAGAGTAAGGAGATTTATATCATTTCTCATGGTCCCTGTTTTTCCTTTTAAAAATAGCTTTTAGTTATACAGAATTAATGGAGAAGGCAATGGCAACCCACTCTAGTACTCTTGCCTGGAAAATCCCATGGATGACGGAGCCTGGTGGGCTGCCGTCTATCAGGTCGCACAGAGTTGGACACGACTGAAGCAACTTAGCAGCAGCAGCATACAGAATTAAAACAACTTAAAATTATTTAATATAGAATTCCTTGGAATCAACCCTAAACTCAGTAAAAAATTTGTGAAGAATGTCCATTTTTAAATGGGAACCCTGGGAACTTCTTGAACATTATTTAACAAGTTTTGTTTAAGAGATGATAGTGGCTTAAACATGCCTTTACCAAAGCCTCTGGAATCCCTTTGGGATTAGAGACCTCTATGGATTAGCATTCAGCCTAGGAAAGCTGCTGATTTCAGAGGCCAACTAGAACCTCATTTTTCTTCCTTAGGAGGGAATGCAGAAGAGTCTCAAGAAATCCAAAGTGAATTATTACTGAAGGATTTGGTGATAAACTCTTAATTCACTCTCTCTCTCTTTTTCTAACAGATGGGGCACCATCATTTTTAGTTGCTTTGTTTGCGTTGGGCAGGTAAGACAAATTGTTCACTGATTCACTGTGAACGCTGTCTCTTGAATTCTTGTCTACTTCACCAGCATGGATGTGTTTGGTGAAAGCCTAACTTAAGTAAGCAGAGTTCACAAATGCCCATGCGACATAATGCACAGTCCATTTTAAGCCTTGAGACAAATGAACATTGATACTTAAATTTCACAGATTTACTAAGAAGAAACACTAAAATCATTGTAGAAGTTGTGTTTCATCATATGTTACTTATTTTGGATTCCTTGAATTTTCTTTTTCATTGATCCTACATTATATTCCATGTTATAGGTTGTTTTTGCCCTGGGTGGAATATTTAATGCTTTTTGGCTGATGGAATTGGGAAGGTTTGTGTTTGGGTAAGTTATGCATAGTTTAATTTGTCTTAACAAATTACTGTTTTGGGGGCTTCCCAGGTGGCTCAGTGGTAAAAAATCCACCTGCAGTATAGGAGAATTGCAGGAGATATGGGTTTGGTCCCTGGGTGGGGATGATCCTCTGGAGGTGGAAATGGCAACCCACTCCAGTATTCTTGCCTGGAAAATTGCATGGGCAGAGGAGCCTAGTGGGCTATAGTCCATGGAGCAAAGCATTGGACACGACTGAGTGACTGAACACACGCACACATTACTGTTCATCAATTTATTAAAGATTTGCCAGAATATTTTATTGTATCTTCTGGAGAATTACTTCAAATCCTTGAAATCTACCTCTCTTTCTCTTTCTTTCTCTCTCTCTATATGTGTGTGTGTGCACATATATACACACACGGACACATACAACTGCTCAATTGTCGTCTTAATTTTCCTTTCCAGTAAGCAACAATTTTGAGTGGTAATAGTTAACTCTGTATAGGGTTTGAATATTAAATAGTTTTCCAGAGATGATGTTTTTCTTTGGTGTTTTGCTTTTCTGTTGTATTGAAGACTGTGATTTAAACCTCATGTAGAGAAGTATAGACTGTCAATTTCTAGCTTGGTGATTAATGGACATTTTGCTGCTTCTTATTGGTAATGTGTAGGTCCTTTTGAATCATGTTGAAAAGACTTTAATGAGCAGATTACTAAAAGACCAATAGCTGTCAATGAATTTCAGTGTCTCTTCTATAAGCTCATTCTCAATTCAGCCTTGGGCTTCCTGCCTGGAGGGATGCAGACAACCTAACTTACGCTTTTTACAGGTACCAGGGACATGTAGTCATAGGTGACACATCCCCAAAAGTGCTCTAAGTGAGGTAGAAGGGAAAAATGGTTTATTAAAATGTGAAAGGGACTCAGAGATAGATGTGTGATCAGAAATGGCCATCCATATAGGATTTGGATTCATAGAAGAGGGGAAATATATTTAGATGAGGACAGTGGCGAGGAGGACTCAGTGTTTGGATGCAGAGAAGAGGAGTCTCTTACCTGTAGGTCAATATTTAGAACCTGCAGAAGGAAAATTAAAATCTGGAAAGTAGGAGAATGTCAAATATGGAAGATACTGGCCTAAAAAGTGTGAATCTATGTGTTTTCACAAAGTATGGACCACTCTTCCCAGATGAACATTTTACACAGCGTAGATGATGTGGTAGCTCGAACTCCGTTTATTGCCAGGCAGGGTTGTCATTGCAGTATATTAAATTACCTGTACTTAGCAGTATAAAACTATTAAACGCAGGTTTGTGTGCCTGATGCACAGTAAGGTACAGTGAAATGTAGGCGTTTAGAGCAGAGAGAGGTATATTGCAGAGCTATGCAAGGAGACAAGGTGGCTCATGCCCTAAAAAGCTTCATGCTCCTGGAAGGGTTTTGGCAAAGCATTTTAAAAGACAGATGAAGTGAGGATGTCTCAGGATACCTGATCAGCTCATGCACAGTTCTGTTATTGGCTGATGATGGGTGGTGGTGATGGGAGGAGTAGGGTGGTGTCACAGAGGTTAGCTGTATCAGCCCTTAGGCTCCCTGAGGCCTGGGCTGTGTGCTCATGGTCATCAAGTAGGTCTTCCTTTTGGTGGGGCCAGTTTTCACATCTGCATCACAACTCAGGAAATTCGTACCAAATACTGTTATCTGTGTACTTCAGAGAGGAGCTGCAGCAGAGGATATGGGCAAAGGCCTGTCCCAGGAAGGCCCCATAGATCCTGGTCGGTTACAAAACCACCCTTACATCGTGGACTTCGTGGGTCAGGAATTCGGACTGGGTACAGTGTGGACAGTGTGTCTGCACCTGACACCTGGAGCCTGAACCGGGGTGACTTGAGGACTGGCAGTGCTGACTAGAGCACCTACACGTGGCCTCTCTGTGTGGCTTGGCTTTCTCATAGTGTGGTGGACTCAGGGTGCTTGGCCTTCTTACACAGTGGCTCAGGATTCTAAGTGTGAACGTTTGCGTGGAAAGGCAGATACCCCCTTTTCTATCCCAGCCCCACCTCCACCACCTTCTACTCCTTGAAGCAATCACAAGTCCATCTAGATTCAGAGGAGGGGCATAGACACTACCTCTTGACAGGAGGAGTGTCAAAATTTTACACCTGCTGCATTGCTAACTGTGGTATTTCTTTTAAAAGCTGTGACTTTTCTTTCCTTGTTTTAGGATTGGTGGGGAGTCCTTAGCAGTTGCCCAGAATACATACGCTGTGAGCTGGTTTAAAGGCAAAGAGTTAAACTTGGTGTTTGGACTCCAGCTTAGCATGGCGAGAATTGTAAGTATGACATAACAAAGCCAAATAGGAAGCAAAAGATTGACTCTTGTAACCCTGTCTTAAAGATCACAGGATGAAATATAACTGTGTATAAGTTGTGTTGATTTTTTATATACTTTTCTAGACCATAATGTAGCATTTACCTTTAGTGAAGGCATTTCTAATCTTATTTCACCCAAGAGGAAGCAGTTTCAAATGCTAATTGAGCATTCGTTAGTTCAGAGATTCTGAGCATTGGGACAGACGGATCACAGAGTTTTTATTCTTTACCCATTTTCAGCATTACTGCAGTGAAGGTCTGTATGTATGGTCATCCCGGCTCTGCTTGCACATTTCTAGTGATAAGAAGCTCTGACTCATCTACTACAGTTAACTTTTTGTTTTTTAAACAGATTCTCAGGGTCGTGTCCCTTTATAAAAAGCATCCAAATACATTATTATTATTATTTATTTGGCTGCCCTGGGTCTTAGTTGTGGCATATGGGTTCTTTACTTGCAGCACGTGAACTCTTAAGTTGCAGCATGTGGATCTTAGTTCCCCAGCCAGGGATTGAACCTGGGTCCCCTGTATTGGGAGCATGGAGTCTTAGCCACTGGACTACCAGGGAAGTTCCAACTACAATCAACTTAGTGACGCTCAGTCTCCCATAGAGATGAGATATGCCTGCACAAGTAGCTTTTACTGGTTGTTGGACTTTTGCCTTCTAGTGAGTGTTTATTTTCTCTCAGGCACTAGCATTTTGCTTACAAAGACAGATCTGAGGGTCTTGGTCAGACATACTCATTTCCTGTGCTTGTCTAAACCATGTGGCCTGGGTTTCAGTTCCCTGACTGTGGTGCTCCTGCCTCTCTGGACTTCACTGTGGTTGGTCATGCTTCTTCCAGCATTTGGAACCTGGAAATGATCATGGTGTTTCATGATAGATGGTCTGGTAGAGGGTACCCAGGGGAGCAACATTCAGTTCAGTTCGGTCACTCAGTCATGTCCGACTCTTTGCGACCCCATGAATTGCAGCATGCCAGGCCTCCCTGTCCATCACCAACTCCGGGAGTTCACTCAGACTCACGTCCATCGAGTCGGTGATGCCATCCAGCTGTCTCATCCTCTGTCGTCCCCTTCTCCTCCTGCCCCCAATCCCTCCCAGCATCGGAGTCTTTTCCAATGAGTCAACTCTTCGCATGAGGTGGCCAAAGTACTGGAGCTTCAGCTTTAGCATCATTCCTTCCAAAGAAATCCCAGAGCTGATCTCCTTCAGAATGGACTGGTTGGATCTCCTTGCAGTCCAAGGGACTCTCAAGAGTCTTCTCCAGCATCACAGTTCAAAAGCATCAATTCTTCAGTGCTCAGCCTTCTTCACAGTCCAACTCTCACATCCATACATGACCACTGGAAAAACCATAGCCTTGACTAGATGGACCTTTGTTGGCAAAGTAATGTCTCTGCTTTTGAATATGCTATCTAGGTTGGTCATAACTTTCCTTCCAAGGAGTAAGCGTCTTTTAATTTCATGGCTGCAGTCACCATCTGCAGTGATTTTGGAGCCCCCCAAAGTTAAGTCTGATACTGTTTCCACTGTTTACCCATCTATTTGCCATGAAGTGATGGGACCAAAGGCCATGATCTTCATTTTCTGAATGTTGAGCTTTAAGCCAACTTTTTCACTCTCCTCTTTCACTTTCATCAAGAGGCTCTTTAGTTCCTTTTCACTTTCTGCCATAAGGGTGGTGTCATCTTCATATCTGAGGTTATTGATATTTCTCCTGGCAATCTTGATTCCAGCTGTGCTTCTTCCAGCCCAGCATTTCTCATGATATACTCTGCATATAAGTTAAATAAGCAGGGTGACAATATACAGCCTTGACGCACTCATTTTCCTATTTGGAACCAGTCTGTTGTTCCATGTCCAGTTCTAACTGTTGCTTCCTGACCTGCATATAGGTTTCTCCAGAGGCAGGTCAGGTGGTCTGGTATTCCTTTCAGAATTTCCTGGTATCTCTTTCAGAATTTTCCACAGTTAATTGTGATCCACACAGTCAAAGGCTTTGGCAAGTTGTTATAAACTCAACCTGGAAGGTGCTTTGGCTGTCCCAAACCCTGTTAGGTTTTTTTTCTCATGAACTTCCATGAATAGAGGTTTTTAAAAAGATTCTTGCCATTAAAAGTCAAGATTTTAAAGACTGTAAATGGCATGAAAATCCTTGGAACATAGTCTTAGGGAAGAAATCCAGTACAAAAAAATGAAGTACAAATGAAATATTTTTAATGTAATACTTCATTTTATGAGATATATTACATATATGTGTGTCGTATGTATATAAAACATTTCTAATTTTTGTACGCGTAGGCTTTTTCTAGTTTTCCAACATTATAAATAGAGCTGTTATGCAGCAACACTCTAAAACTTGTCTGTATCTCTGATTGTTTCCTGAGGCTAGATTGCTTGGAATGGAATTATTACTGAGTCAGAGGGTTTGTTTGGGTTTCTTAGGACTGTTGAGACATATTTCCACCTTATCTTTTCAGAGATGTTTCTGTCTCTGTCTTTGGGATATGAGAGGATCCTTCTTATTGTAGCTTTGATAGTGGAGGCTATTATTTTTAAAAAGTCATTTTGTCAATTGGATAGGAAACACCCAAATATTATTTTAATTTTTTCTGTTTGATAACTTCCATGTTTTCTAAATTTTATCCACAGAGACATTGTGGGTGCTTCATAATGTATTTTGTGCAAATCAAGACATGTCTATAGCAGTTGGTGGATCTCATCATCCAGTAACTCCTAAAAGAAGGAAATAGGAGCAGTTGAGCAAGACTCATTCTCAGTGATGCCATTGTGATTACTAGTGATCTTCAGGTTCTTTTGTTTGTGGTCACAAACTAGTTAATAATCCATTCACCTTCGTCCTGAGGAGCCCTAAGTTTCTCAAAAGGTGTCTCAGGGGCTTCTGTGATGCAGGGCTCATCGGATGGTAAGGGACCTGAGCTGGACGTGGAATGAAACAGAGCTCAGGCAGCCACCTCTGCAACAACGAGGGTGGCTCGGCTCTGGTCTGGATGGTGTATTTAGGGTCCTTGTGAGACGCGTGAGGCCAGAGGAGTCCATCACAGAGCCGCTGGGATAGATGGAGGTTCAGTCTTTTTTGTGTGTTTCTCGTGTCCCTGCACTTACTCAGAAGGATCGTGGAGGTTCTGGCTTTACCTCGTCATGATTTTTTTGTTGGCTGAGTTGGGAGTTTGTCTAATTTTAGACACTTAGGCTGTTACCATTACCCTTCACGCAGTGGACTTCTCACTTCTATTATTTTTCATGCCTTACCTGGGGTTGGAAGTCCAGCGGCCTTTTGGTTCTTCTTTGTTACTTTTAAAATTTCCTTATTTTGAGAAATATTTATTGAGTACTTGCTAAGCCAGGTCACGTTAGGCATTTTAAATTTAAAGGGTTATTAAGACAACAAGTCTTTGAGAGGCTTGTGTTTTTGATGATATTGAGGAAAGTTTCCGGTAGGTCTTCATTTATACCTTCATGCTCATCTGAGTAGTGCCACTGGCTACCGTTTTGTGAGAAATAGCCATTTGTGCCATTTGTGCAATTTGCTGTGAGAATCTGGTTGAGGACCCATTCATTTCTCAATCTCCAGTGTCTGACCTTAGCAGTAGTGTTAGAACACTTCCTTGATTTCTTCTCTTGGCTTCAAGGACCCTACAGTCTCATCGTTTTCTTCTTGCTCCTGTGCCTCTTTCGCTGCGTCCATCTCAGTCTTCTCAACCTGTAATGTGGGCTGGGTTGTTGGACACCTCATTTCTTTTGACACTTAACTTCCTTGGTAATCGTATCTGGTTTTGAAGTTTTAAATAGCATATCTTTGCTCCTGAAGTTGTATTGTCCAGGCCTTTCCTTTGAATTCCATCCCTTATGTGTAGCTTTCTCACTGACATTTCCATGTTGATGTCTCGTAGGCGTATCAGACTCAACACAGCCAAAGCCCAGTTCTTGCTATTCCACCTACCATCACCCAAACCAGCTCATGCTAAAGGTTTCTCATCTTCATTTATGAGCAGCTCTTATCTTCCAGTTTCTCAGGCAAAAACCTTGATGTCACTGTGAGCCACTCCTTACCACTTGCTCAACTCTCCACATATTTTCCAGCGGCAAATCCTGTCAGCTTTACCATCAGAATGTATCTGTAATCTGATCGCTTCTCACTGTGTCCTCTGCCAGTCTCCCCAGTTCCAGACCATCATCTCTCTTCTTCATTACGGCAGCATCCCCCAGGCAATGTCCTGGCTTCCGTGTCATCCTCACTTGTAGGGTGTTTTGAGTATAGCAGCCAGAGTGAGTCTGTTAAAATGTAAGGGATTGTACCAGTTCTCTACTTAGAATCCCACTGGCTTCCCATCTCATACAGTAAAAGCCAGAAGTTCTTTTGTTACCAGTAGCCTTCCCCCCAGTTCCTCCCTGAGGACCTCATCTCTTCCTGTCTCTCCTTTACAGACACTGCTCTAGACTCTGTGCTCTTTGCCCTGGGCACGCCGGGTGGCCTCCCTCCCGGGGCCAGGTCACTGGCTGTTCTCTGATCTGGAATGCTGTGCTTTTCCCTGGGGCGGTCTGACAGCTTCCTTTAAGTTCTTAATCCACAGTCACATTCTCAGCAAGGTGTCCACCCCTTTCTGTTGTCCTTCCATGCTTTATTTGTTCCTTGTTATTTAAGGAAACATGTATTGCTATTTGATATGGGCTTCCCAGGTAGCTCAGTGGTAAAGAATCAGTCTGCAATGCAAGAGACTTGTAGGACACTCGGGTTCAATGCCTGGGTTGGGAAGATCCCCTGGAAAAGGAAATGGCAACCCACTCTAGTAAGCTTGCCTGGGAAATCCCATGGACAGAGGAGCCTGGCAGGGTACAGTCCATGGGGCCACAGAGAGTCAGACACGACTGAGCATTCTGCGCCAAGGACAATCAGGATGAATTTTTCCCCCAGATGTCACTATCAGGAAAAGCTGTGCTTTTTCTGAGCCAGAGTTTATTATTGTCTTGGGCACCCTGTAAATTTTGTAACTTGTGTTTTATTTTTGTTTGGGTTACTAGGAAGTTCTAGATGTACTGTGCTGTTTTGAATACTAGCATTTTCTATAAATTGCTATTTTTGTGTAGTAATCTTAGCTGTGGCTTTATCTTAGGTTGTTACTTTTCCTTTTAGTGTTTTTTTTTTTTAAATTATCTGTTGTTTAATGATCCCTATTATACCTATTTCTCTAAGCTACTCACATCTTTTTTTTTTTTTCAAGCAGGACAGATACAAATGAAAATTACGATGATTTTTTTTTCCTTTCTCTTCCAGGGAAGCACAGTAAACATGAACCTCATGGGATGGCTGTATTCTAAGGTTGAAGCTTCCTTGGGTTCTGCTGGTCACACAACCCTTGGGGTCACACTTATGATCGGTTAGTGAAAGCTCAAGTCCCACGTTTTGTCTCTTTTGAAAGCTTGTTACGCAAAGTGGCGTGACAGAGAGGGAAACCCGGGTTAGACCCCTTGGTTATAGTTGTGTCTGCACAGTTCACTAGGTCTTGGACCTAATTAGACGCAGTGAACATAGAAACATCATTCATCCCATTTGTTTTTTTCCCCACTTTCTTCAGATGAGGATCTTGTCCCACGTGTGCTTCAGTGTTGTTGTGAAGAGCAAGTGAGAGTATCTGTGAGAACTCTGAAAGCAGTCAGGGAGTTTATACCTCCCTGTAAGGTGTTCATTAATAGTCTGAAGCAAAAGGGAGAATCGTTCCCTTTGATCAAATTCAGTTTGCTTATGGAACTTAGATTTTGTAGATGTCAGAGGTGATAGGATGTGATTAGAAACCTACCAGGCTGGGAGCCCAGGTCTGGATTCTGGTCCTGACTTATCTTTGACAAGGAAGTTAACCTCCATGTCTTAGTTTTCTGTGAAAGTGTGGCTGTTTGACTAAGCCATATGATCACTTCTGGCTCCAAGCTCTGTTGGCTAAGGCTGGGTTGTGCTGGTTGCCAGCTGGGTCAGTGAGAAGCGGCTGAGGCTCTCTGGACTCAGCAGCTGTGCTCCTCTGTGTGGTAAATTTGTCTAACCGAGCCCCATGGGGTGTGGAGAACTGCTTGCAGAGCCCTAGGGAGACTTGTGGGTGGCGAGCTGCAGGCTCTGTACCATCTTTCATTCCTTATAATTCCTTCATACAGGTGGGTAAAGGGAGGACTGGGCTGTGCTTAGTTGCTCAGTCATGTCTGACTCTTTGCAACCGCATGGACTGTAGCCTCCGCCAGGCTCCTCTGTCCATGGAGATCCAGTCAAGAATACTGGAATGGGTTGCTATATCCTCTTCCAGGGGATCTTCCTGATGCAGGGATCAAACCCAGGTCTCCCTCATTGCAGGCAGATTCTTTACGATCTGAGCCACCAGGGAAGCCCAAGAATACTGGAGTGGTTAGCCTATCCCTTCTCCAGGGGATCTTCTCAACCCAGGAATTGAACTGGGGGGCAGTGAGAGGTAATGCTAGACAGGCAGCTTGTTTCTAGAGACCCCTCCTCCCTTCCCTTCCCTCTCAAATCCTTTGTCTCTCAAAAGCTTTTTCTTACTCGCAAATGCTCTTCAATATTCCTTCTGGTTCCCTTCACGATGGAGAATTCGAGAATAAATTTTAAAGAATTTTAGAGCCAGGAAGGATCTGTGCCATCAAGTCAAAACTTCTTATTTTACAGATGGGAAAATTGAAGCTCAGAGAGGTTAAATTCCTTGCCCAAGATCAATCAGCTTGTTAGTGCCAGAAGCAGAACCCATGTCTCCTGACTCTGCAGTCTTTCATATTATGTCGTATTGCATCAGCCAATTAAAGATTCATTAGCTTTACTAAACTTCTGTTTATTAAAATCTTGAGAAGTGTAAACTTTCTTCACTCTCTGTCCTGATTCACTTTAATGATATGAGTCAGCATCGGTGAGTAATGCTGACTGCACAGAGGAGAGAGTGAGTGGGCTGTGCTGTGGTGCCCTTGGGGCCACCACGAGGTGGGGGCAAGGGTTAGACTTCAGAAGGGGTCAGAAGAAACTTGAGCTGGTGCCCTTGGGGCCACCACGGGGTGGGGACAGGGGTAGACTTGGAAAGGGGTCAGAAGAAACTTGAGCTGGTGCCCTTGGGGTTGCCACGGGGTGGGAGTGGGGGTTAGACTGGGAAGGGGTCAGAAGGAACATGAGCCGATCATAGGATCAGACTTTGCTTTTGCAATTCTATCCTCTTCCCCTGCTTCCATCAATAATGGGTGCTTAGACTGAATTAAGAAATTTGGGCTAATAGCTGGTCATCAGCTTTCTTTAATCTGTATTCTGATTATAAGACTAGACTAGTTCTTTCAAGCCTTTTCCTTCTAAATCTCCAGCCTTCTACTGGGAAATAATTAATGTATAGTAACAGCAACTGTTATGTGTCGAGTGCTTCCCATATTCACTTCTTTTCCTTCTGTCCTGATTTAGTAATTATAATTTTTTCATATATGCGTCCAGATGCCATCCCTTTCCGTGGCTAAGTTTTCTGCTGTTAATATAATGTGCTGCCTTTGAGGAACCTTCAGTTTGGTTCTCTAAAAACTCTCTCTCTCTTTTTTTAATAGGGGGTATAACGTGCATTCTTTCACTTGTCTGTGCCTTGGCCCTTGCTTACTTGGATCAGAGAGCGGAACGAATCCTTCATAAAGAACAAGGAAAAACAGGTTAGTCTGAATGCAAGAAAACTTAGGCTTTTGGGAATTATGGCCTTTTTGAGATAATTTACAGTGAGGTAAGTTCTTAATAGTAATGTTGTAAACCCAGCGAAGCTTATTAATACATGCTTATTAAATCTTTTTCTTCCACTTAAAATTTTTTTAAATTTTATACTGATGTATATTCAGTTTAAATCTTTTATTTCCAAATCTATTTCCACTTGTCTAAAGTTTTGGATACATTTTTTTTTCCCCTGTAAGTAGTTTTGGCAGAATTTACCTTCTTGATTGTACTTTGTATATTTGCAAAGTGATAAGTGTTCTGGAGGAGAGGAAGAAGGTAGATACTAATCTGAGATTTTATATTTTTCTATTGTCTTTTAAAATTATCCCCAAGCTGTGTTCTAGTAATTTACTGAGAAAAGTTTTTTTTTTTTTTTTAACTGAACTGCAAAAGTTAATCAGGTGATAAAAGAAAAAGAATCTTGACTTAGAAATGCAGAATTGCACTGACAGCATCTTTCTTTTCTCCTCTCAGGTGAAGTGATCAAGTTAACTGACGTGAAGGACTTCTCCTTACCCCTGTGGCTTATATTTATCATCTGTGTCTGCTACTATGTCGCCATCTTCCCTTTCATTGGACTTGGAAAGTAAGTAATTTCTAGCCTTCCATTTTTGTTGGCTAAATTATAATGAGAATTTAATCATATAAGTGTAAATTTTTAAGCTGTAAATTTTGCTTCTCTGGTGGTTAGTATGTTCATAGAAATTGTTGTACATCCTGGGATGCAACTGTTTTTCTTAGCTTGAGGTTTGTTTGCTCAGTCACTCAGTTGTGTCCGACTCTTTTTGGACTCTGTGGACTGTAGTCCGCCAAGCTCCTCTGTCTGTGGGATTATCCAGGCAAGAATACTGTAGTGGGTTGCCATGCCCTCCTCCAGGGGATCATCCTGACCTAGGGAGAAAACACACTTCTCTTGCATCTCCTGCATTGACAGGCAGATTCTTTTCTGCGGAGCCACCCAGGAAGCTGAAGCTTAAGGTTTAGTATTGGTTTAATACTTGTATCAGGTTTTTGAGGAAATACCTAAGTACAGTTTTTGATTCATGATACTGATTTATTTTAATGCTTGATTTTGGATTTGTATTCTTTGTTTCCTCTTTATTCTTTTGCTAGGAAGTCTCTTACTGAGAATGGAGACAGTGCATTAGCTCATAGTGACAAGGCACATCTCCATTTGTTAGAACTGCAGTTCTACCAGACTCAAATTCAGGGTTTAAATCAAATTCTTTGCTTTATCTCCTACCTCCTCTATGTTTCTGTAGCCACCTACTTAAACAGAGTGGGCTTCCTCTGTGGCTCAGCTGGTAAAGAATCTGCCTGCAATGCAGGAGACCTGGGTTCTATCCCTGGGTTGGATCCCTGGGTTGGGAAGATCCCCTGGAGAAGGGAAAGGCTACCCATTCCAGTATTCTGGCCTGGAGAATTCCATGAACTGTATAGTCCGTGGGGTTGCAGAGAGTCAGACACGACTGACCGATTTTCACTGTCACTTAAACAGAGCAGTGTGTGAGTGTGTGTTTGTGGAGAAACATCTTTGTAATCATAATCCTTAAATTCAGTCTTTCATTTTACAGTTTGAGAGGGGAACCTTACGCATTATTTAGCAAAGGACGCATCCAGTGTTACTTTTAAGGAAAAGAAGCCATCTTGGTTTCATATAGTAATACATTTGGGTTTCTGAAAATTTGTGTGTATTATTTTCTGTATAAGTAAAAGAGGAAAAATTAGGCATCAGTGTATGTTCTTTAGTTGGTGAAGTACATACATAAATACTAAAGCTTTAGCCAGTTGCTCGAAGATGAATATCAAATAAGATGGGAAAACAATTTAGAAAGAAGGGGAAGTTGACTATTTTGTTCAGTATTATTTTGCTTTTATTTTTACAAAAACAGAATAGTTATCTCTAAAGGGTTTATTTTTTTTCCTCCCCCCTCTCTCTCTTTTAGAGTTTTCTTTACAGAGAAATTTGGATTTTCCTCCCAGGCAGCCAGTGCTATTAACAGGTATTCCATTAATTCTGGAAATGCTTACTGTGTGCTTAGTGTGGGTCTGTAATTATAACCCCATGTTAGAGCCAGAAAGACTTATGTGAGC
This sequence comes from Capra hircus, assembly GCF_001704415.2. NCBI lineage: Eukaryota > Metazoa > Chordata > Mammalia > Artiodactyla > Bovidae > Capra > Capra hircus. The sequence continues at coordinate 108,272,545 of NC_030808.1, read as the reverse complement.
TAACGTCTATGGTGTGAAACCAAGTCTGTCTTGGGTCTTGATCCTGAAAATGGCCATCTTTACATTAATGGAAAACCAGAAATATCTTTATATTTCTATTTACTGATGACCATTTTAGAAGAATGTTAAATGAGCTAGGAATTTTAGAATTAAGGACTTTTGGATTTTTTTCTTGTTTTTTTGCTGTGATATCTTTTATTAAATATCTTTTGTATTTTCTGGGCAGTATCGTATATGTAATATCAGCTCCCATGTCCCCAATATTTGGGCTTCTGGTGGATAAAACAGGAAAGAACCTCATCTGGGTTTTGTGTGCAGTGGTGACCACACTTGCTTCCCACATCATGCTGGCCTTCACACTGTGGAACCCCTGGATTGCTATGGTAATGTGGCTGCTGACACTCAGGGGCTCAGGGAGGACTGTACAGCATGTAGCAGAAGCCGTGCTTGGCTCTTCTGATCCCAGTGCTCATGATAGTGGGGAAAACAATGAGTTGATTTCAGTTTCCACAGGATAACTATTTGTAAAGCATATAAATAATAGTTATTAATACATAAAGTCTTTTTGATTTCATTTGGCTGTATAATACTCATTGTTAATGGAGAATTTGAAATAAAATAATCGTATAAAAGCCAAAATGCCTATTAGTTCCATTTATTTTTCATTAAGAGAAGTCATTCCATCATTTAGCCCAGTATCTATGATTTTACATTTTTTGTTCTTTGACTCTAAGTAGGTCAAAGAGTAGTGATGAATTCATCAAGTTTTTGTTATTATTCATCAAAAATGTCATTTTTTAAGACCACAGGCTGAAGTGCTATATTTCTTAACTGTTAATAAAAGAATATTGTGAATATATATATTTGTGCCCTTGGTGAGAAATCTGTGGGATGGATTCCTAGAAATAGAAATGCTAGAGCAGAGGTTTTGCACATTGAACATCTTGGTGGATGCTGTGAAACCTCTTCTGTAATAACTTTCTACCCATTTAGAACTTTACCAATAATATATGAATTTTTTTTTTTTATTAATAGTGTCCTTGCTATGTTGGACACTGGCATTGTTTTAATTGTTGCCAATTTGATAGGGATAAATGATGAGTGATCTCATTTTAACTTAAATCATAACGTCTCTTCTTTAATTGGAGAAAAAGTTAGCAGTAGGTGCTGTTTAACGAACAGTGGTTGTTACTGGTTCTGTGCTTGGCTCTCTAGATGGGTGGTGATGACCCAGAGGTAAGATAATAGACTACTGGCATAATGTTCCCATGATTGCTTAATTTGTAATTCCTAATGAATACTGGAAAATTAGCTTTCCTGAGACATTGGTAATGACTTTTTGCAAATTAGCTTTATTTTCTTACTTGGTGTATTTTGTCACTGGAGGAATACTGTTAGAGAGCGGTCAGGACCTTTCTGTATTGAATGTGAATTTTTAGCCTAATTATTTTGTAACGCAATTTGTGTGGATATGCATGTGTTAGTTATTATGTCACTGTTGCTAATCTGCATCAAAGGAAAAATCACCTTTTGGTAAATATAAGAGTTGTTACTCTTTTCTGTGTTGCTTTCTGTAGTGTCTCCTGGGACTCTCCTACTCATTACTTGCCTGTGCCTTGTGGCCAATGGTGGCGTTTGTAGTTCCTGAACATCAACTGGGAACTGCATATGGCTTGTAAGTGTTTGCACATGGATCATATAATGTCTCTCCCTGCTGTATCGATTTAAAATCCAGACCTCTTGAATCTAGTCATCTTCAGGCTTTTGGGACAGCTCTGAACCTCGAAATAACCAGAAAAGTCCGTTAATCTATTTGTGTTATTATTGTGGCAGAAAAATGCACCAAGTCTCTAATAGGAGAATTAGCGATAAGCCATCCTGTAAAAGGGCATTGCTTGCTGACCATCCTGCTGCCTGTTTATCTGTAGACTTCTCAGTGAGACGCTGCGTTCCTGTCGTCTCTGGTGGAAAAGGCCAAAGGGGGGAACCACATCTATGGTTGGCATTCGCTTAGCCTTTTGTCTCCTTCAGCAGGAAAGTGTCATGTTCATCCTGCCCTTGCTGAGGCAGATTCCCTTACCTGTGAGCCTAAAGTTAAGAAGTGGAAACAGTCATGGGAAAAAAAAAAAAAATCTAATCAGATCATTCCTGGTTGAAAACATCTCTTAGCATTAATAATATGTGGTTTATAGATACGGTTATTTATAGTGACTTGCTTTTTGTGTATGATGACTTTAGAATTGATATATATATTTTTTGATTTCTTAAATTGTAGCATGCAGTCCATTCAGAATCTTGGGTTGGCGGTCATTTCCATCATTGCTGGAATGATCTTGGATACTCGGGGATACTTGTTTTTAGAAGTTTTCTTCATTGCCTGTGTTTCCTGTAAGTGCGCCACCTGGCAACATTTAGTTTCTTCTGATATGTGGCAGAATGTCCTTGTTTATTGGAGAAGGAGATGGCAGCCTGCTCCAGTATTCTTGCCTGGAGAATCCCATGGACAGAAGAACCTGAAGGGGCCCTGGAGGGCTACAGTCCATGCAGTTGCAGAATCAGACATGACTGAAGTGACTTAGCATGCACACGTTGTCATTTATACTTCTAGGTTTTTGTTATTGTTCTTTTCCTCGCTTTTAAAAACCAAATCCCTAAAGTGTTGCACTCAGATTTGCCTAATTCTTAGCCTGTGCATCTGTTTTCCAGCTAGTGATTTTTTTTTTTTTTGGTATTATTAATTCTTTTTGATCTCTCAGGTTTTAAAATTATTTTTAATTGGAGATAATTGTTTTACAATGTTTTGTTGGTTTCTGCCGTATGGCTGTGTGAATCACCCATACGTATACATATGTCCCCTCCCCCTTGAACCTCCTTCCCCTAAAACCCACAGAGCATGAGGCTGAGCTCCCTGTGTTCCTACTCCAACTAGTGACTTTTTAGTTCTGTGAAGATTCATTGGCACTTTTCAGAAGATTCCTATCCTTAAAGGTAGCAACAGAATCTACTTTCTATTCTTTTCTAAATATTTGTGTTTTTTTTTTTACTGGTAAAAGTTATGTTATATATTTTTAATTACGGTGCAAAGAAGAATGTAGTACAGATATATGTTACAGCGTGAATGAACATTAAAAACATTCTCAGTGAAAAAGTTACACAGAAAAAGTCACCCAGATCCTATACTCATCTTGTCTGTTTCATAAAGACTTAAATTTTTTTTTTTTTTTTTTTTAAAAACAACACTTTCCCCTTTAGAGTAGAACTATTTGAAGGTCCTGAGTATGTCCCTAGTGTGAAGGTGTGGACATTAGTGTGGCTTGGGGCTGAGCACTCATGGTTTATTCATTAGTCTGTTTTGAATTATTTTTATTGTTGGTCCTGTTATTTAATTTTACCAATAAATCATTTATTTAAATCAATAAAATGATTTATTGAAAACTGCAAACATAAATCAGTATTTTTCCACTAATGTGGTCACCTTACACATAAATTGTGTTCATCTGAAGAAAATGTCACATAACATAGCAAGATGTCTTTTATACTTCAGTAAGTTGTATTTACAATGGTATACTTCAGTGATAATTTTATCTGACTTCATTTACAGGAATAAAGACTACTTAAACTGTGGTATTTGCAGATGATTGCTATGACTAGCCTGAATGCATTTTATTATCTCAAAATTAGCAGAAATTAGCACATCACATTTTAAAAATATATTATTTCTTGTTAAATAGTGGGCTGTATATGAATTAATGGATTTCCCTGGTTTGGTGGCTCAGATGGTAAAGAATCCACCCATCTTCCAGATCCCTGAGTTGGGAAGATCTCATGGAGAAGGAAATGGCAACCCACTCCAGCATTCTTGCCTGGGAAATCCCATGAGCAGATGAGCCAGGCGGGCTACATACAGTCCATGGGGTTGCAATTATGATTACATAGGAACCACTGGGGAAAAGTACATGTTTTTAAGGACGCTATGTTCTTTTCCCTTCCAGTGTCACTTTTATCTGTCGTCTTACTCTACATGGTGAATCGTGCCCAAGGTAAGAGAAATTGAGGTATCTTCTTAAATTAATTTATTTTTTAATCGAAGGATAATTGCTTTACAGAATTTTATTGTTTTCTGCCAAATATCAACCACAATGGACAATTGTTTGGGGCCCCTGGATTGTCTCCATGCCCCTGTAGAGGCCAGTGCTTTAGTTCATGTAATAACATTCTGTTTATAGTGTTGAAACACATTTTCCTTCATAGCATATAATTATGCATTCTGGACCTTCACATTTATTTATTAAAATTGTTATGTTCTTGCTGGTCAGTTCAGTTTGTTTTGTGTTAGATGTTATTTTTATATTATCATAAAGAAGTATGACTTTTAAAAAAAGTAACCTGAAGTCCTTCCTATATACTTCCTTTAAAGTATAATTGTGAGGACTGTTTTAGCCTGTGTCTTATATTTTTAAAAAATGAGAAGTAAACACATTTATGGCTGAAGTTCGCATTTTAAGGTTGAAAGTGTTTGATACTTTCATGTGAATGAGAAGTTACAGATGTTTTTCATTTGCTTATATTTGTTTTTGTATTTTTTTGTCCTTAATAAAATTTTTATATTACCTTTATTAATTTTTCTAAACTGGCTTGCCCCCAAGGGTTGTCATGTATTTAAAAAGATGAGTATATATGATGTTTAAATAATTTTAGGTCATGTCTTTAAATGTCTCTTAATTTTTACTACTTATTAATAGTACAGTGTCCCAAAACCTTGAGCAATACATAAGTCCAAATTTCTTAAAAAATGCTAACATTAAGGAGTGGTTGTTTGTATCATATAAGGGTTCTTAAAAAACACTTTTTCCGCCTTGGGAAGTTTTCAGGAGATAAACTATTTGTCACCTTCCATAGATTTTTTTGTTACTTTAAGATGTATGTGTGCACATGCACATTGGCATGTGAATGTTTGAACTTTACTTCTGATAGTTACATTGAAAAAATTTCACACTCGTATGTATTTTAGGTGGGAACCTGAATTATTCTGCGAAAAAAAGGGAAGAAGTGAAACTTTCTCATGAAGAGTAAGTATTGAAAGAGAAAAGTCTTTATTTTGAAAATCTTGAAGCATTAGTAGTTCATTTTAAGATTGGGTTTAGACTTTTAAGAAATTAGTCTCTTGAGTTTTGAGAGCTAACAATTATCTTTGGGACTACTGTAACATAATTCTTGTTTATACTAGAAAATTTTTAAAGGGTGGATATCAAAGGTTAAAATGAAGGGAATAAAAAGCAAATTGGGCTTTAGCTTTCCTTCTGAGAGGAGAGAGAGAGAGGCCTGCAGTATTTGTAATTTATTGGGGGAAAGGGCTTTCTCCTCACTTCTGTGCTAGGCTTATCCTTTCATTCTTTCTCGTATTTTCTTTTTCTTAACTAATTGTTGTTGTTCCGTTGTTCAGTCCTGTCTCTTTGTGATGGTTGAGATAATCTTGTATTATCTAGTTGAGATAAGCTAGTTGACATTAACTAGTTAAGATAATCTTTTATTTCCTCCTGGTACTAACATGCTATTCTGTATTCTCTTACTTGGAACAGATTAAAGTATATAGTGTGGAACTTAAGTTAAATCAGTTTTTTCCATGAGTGTACGCTGAACCATAGTAGTAATTCTATTTTTTTTTAAACTTTTTATTTTATACTGGCATATAGCCAATTAACAATGTTGTGATAGTTTCAGGTGAACAGTGAAGGGACCTAGCCATAAATATACAAGCATCCCTTCTCTTTTAAGCCCCCATCTCATCCAGGCTGCCGCCTAACACTGAGCAGAGTTTGATGTGCTATGCAGTAGTTCCTTGTTGGTTACCCATCTTAAACACAGGCGTGTGTACCCGTTCATCCCAAACTCCCTAACTGTCCCTACCCACCCCAGCAGCTATGTTTGTTTTCTATGTCTGTGAGTTTCTCTGTGTCCTGTAAGTTCATTTGCATAATTTCTTTTTAGATTCCACATATAAGGGATGTCATACAGTGCTTCTCTTTCTCTGTCTGACCTACTTCACTCAGCATGACACACTCTAGTTCCATCCTTGTTGCTGAAAATGGCGTTATTTCATTCCTTTTAATGACTGAGTATTATTCCATTGTATATGTGTACCACATCTGCTTTATCCATTCTTCTGTCAATGGACATTTAGGTTGCTTCCATGTCTTGGCTATTGTAAGCAATGCTGCAGTGATCATTGGGGTGCATGTATCCTTTTGGATCATGTTTTTCTCTGGATATATGCCCAGGAGTGGGATTGCAGGGTCATATGGTAGCTCTGTTTTTCGTTTTTTTAAAAGGTATCTGCATATTGATCTCCATAGTGGCTATACCAATTTACATTCCCACCAACAGTATAGGAGGGTTCCCTTCTCTCCACACCCTCCCCAGTATTTATTGTTGGTGGATTTTTTGATGATAGCCATTCTGGTGGGTGTGAGATGATGTCTCATTGTAGTTTTGATTTGCATTTCTCTCATAATTATCGATATTGATAATTATCAGTGTTGAATATCTTTTCATGCACCTAATGGCCATCTGTATGTCTTCTTCGGAGAACTGTCTGTTTAGGTCTCCTGCCCATGTTTTGATTGGGTTGTTTGTTTTGATGCTGTTAAGCATCATAAGCTGTTTGTAAATTTTGGAGACTAATCGCTTTCCAGTCACATCATTTGCAAATACTTTCTCCTGATGATTCTTTTTCTTGTTATTTCTAGTTTTTTAGATATTGAATTTTTTATGATTTAAAAAATTTACTTGTAAATATATACCATGTACGTTTTATGAATTTTGAGTAGGCTGAAATAGGATAGAACAAGGCTGTGTTTTCTGGAGATTGATTCTTGGTTGTCTCAAATTCCTTTTTTTTCTGGCCATACCTTGAGGCTTATGGGATCTTAGTTCCCCAACCAGGGATTGAACCTAGGGCCTCAACAGTGAAAGTGTGGAGTCTTAACCAGTGGACTGCCAGGGAACTCCCTCAAATTCCCTTTTAACATGGTAATGCTACTTCTGTAAATAGTTGTTGTTAAAATCATATTTTAGAAGGATTTTTAAAGTCAGAGATACTCAACATTGCCATATGTTAAGTAAACAAAAGGTGAAAATGCAAATATATCCTAATTTTATTCAAGAAAAAGTATGCAGGCATATGTATTTCTTAAATCCATTGCTTGTATATAATGGAAAAAAGGCTGAAAGAAAAATCCCCAAATATTACCAATTCCATTTGAATGGTAGGGTTAGAAGAGTTTATTTTTTTTCTTGGCTTTTGTATATTTTCTGAATTTTCTACATTGATCCTGTGTTACTTTTATGGTCAAAAGGAGTGAAAAGATTATCCAGCAAAATGTGTAACTTAATACCTGACACTGCATGTTTTTTATAGTGGTTATGGTTTTCATTTTCTAATGATAGGGTTTTGTGGGTTTTTCTCCTTCCCTTTTTTGATAATGTATTATATTGTGTTTTACAGATGAGAAGTTTAAATGACTGTGTCATGAGAATGGGCTGCACACATCATTGGTTTGAAAACCTCCATTTTTTTTTTTTAATTTAGAGTTTAGTCAGGAAAAATAATAATTTGGAGAGATTTTATATTTATATTTTTAATATACCTATTCAAAAGCATAACTGTGAGGACTGTGTCTTCTGTATTGCTGAAAAATTCTGCTTTGGAATAGATTTATCAGTGGTGAAGTTTACAAAATTGCACCTGGTACATGCAGGTGATTTTGAGTAAGGACAGTAAATAATGGAAATCTTTGGATATTGTATTGACATAATTTTCACAAAATCTATCTTAAGGATTTGGCCCTTTTTTTTTTAACCTTAAAAAAAAAGCTTTTGAAGTGATTGAAAGGATGTTTTATATAGAATAAATAATGGCATTTTAATAGGCATTCCCTTTTGTAATAGGGGATATTTGAAAGATACTTTTGTGAAGTCTCATTTCCACATATAACAGATTCTGTTCTCTCTTTAGTTATGAGAGGTTGCTGACCCTTTTGAGCTTCTATATTTCTCTGTTACTGAGAACCCTAATCCCTTAGGGACATGATTTTGTGGTACAAACTTTCTGTATGATTTTTCCTAAAGTCCAGTTAATTACTAAAAGTTACATAACTATAAATTATGATAATTGTATATCTACACAGATAAATAAAAGCGCTGCAAAAGAAATACTTGATGTCTTTAACTTTTGACTTAAAAAAATTAAAATACTGATTTTTAACTCTAATTTATGGGGAAAATTATTTCTATAAAAAGAAAGTATGTTGGAATATGGAAAATTTGCCTAGTTACTGTCATTTAAAGATTATGGGAGTAGTTTTTTCCTCCAGAGTAGGACCTTAAGTAACATTTATGTCTTTTGCATTAAATAAAATATGGATATGAAAATTTTCTGTCAAACTGAAATACTCTTTAGCTTACCTGGTGGTCAGATAGTTAAGAATCTGCCTGCAGTGCAGGAGACACACATTCAGTCCCTGGGTCAGGAAGAATCCCTGGAGAAGGAAATGGTCATTTACTCCAGTATTCTTACCTGGATAATCCCATGGACAGAGGAGCCTGGTGGGCTACATTGTCCATAGGAATTTCAAAGAGTCAGACACAACTGAGCAATTAACACTGGTCTTGTCATATTATATATTAAAGTCAAGGAATTTTTTTGTATCGCATTCTCTGGACATGCAGATATTTTAGACAACATTTAACATATTTAGCTGATTATATTGTTTGATGTACATGGCATAACATTGTAAGTTTAAAATTCCTAGAACAGCTTGAAAGTGTATTACTTAGGGTAAGTTTATTTCTTCAGCACATCCGTTTTTCTGGTTTATTGTATCATTACTCAGTTGTTATTTCTTTAGGCTTTGACTGCTATGTGACCATTCTAGTCTATGGCTACTGAAAGTTGGCCTTACCAGTTGGGAAAAGCTGCACTGGGGCTTAGATTTCTGTTGTAAATTCTGTGAAACCAGGTTGTAAAGAATCTTGGATAAAATAGTCTTAAGAAAAGGGAGCAGCATGGACAGAGCCCCTGAGAAGGGATGGAACATGACCAATTAAAAAAAACAAACAAATGTAAGCTGCTCACTGCAGCTGAGGCACAGAGGAAGTGTAAGGTGGCTGCGAGACCACACACGCCCTGCACAGCAGCAGACTTGCCTTCTTTGCAGAGTCTGGTTCAGTTTCCCAAGGAAAATCCGATTATTGTCCAGATTCTGTGTCTTACCATGTTCAGGCAGTTTTTAACCATTCAAAGCAGATCCTATCTGCTCTGAGTAAATATTAATAAATATTTAAATAGTAAATAATCAGGACAAAAGGAAAATTCCTCTCCCCCTTCTGCACCCCAGTAGAGCTCAGACTTTGTAGGGTACAGTGGACAAGAGTTGAGAGAGTGAAGTGGAAGGAGGGTGAGAGAGGAGGAAAGATATGCAAGGTACCAGTTCAAGGTTGTTGAACTGGCAGCAACAGGGGTGGGAGAGCAGGGATGAGGGAATCAGCTGCAGGGGGTGTTGGCTGCAGGAGGAGCAGGGCTTATGTGAGTGGCAGGAAGCTTGGCCTGAGATGTGGAGGTGTGGGGAGGTGGGCCCGGACATGGGCCATTTCCAGTTTCAGAGTCATTGCTCAGGGGCTGGAGTGAAAGTGTAAGTGAGAAGTAAGTGTCCTCTTTGGGTTCCGATGGGGTTGTGGAGGTGCAGTCCAGGCTTGGGGGAGAGGAGAGGCAATGAATGGGTCATATTTAATGGGGATTTAAAAATGTTTCCCATGACTTTAATTTTATTTTCTATGAATTTTAATGGATTACATGAATTTAATGGTTCTATGAATTTTAATGGATGTAGATTTGTGTTTGGCTACCACAAGCAGAATATAGAACAAACAGTTCTTTAATGAACATTTCAAAGGAAAAATGTAACATTTTAAGATAACATACATGTGTTCTTTTCACTTATAAGTTATTTTAGAAAGTTTTGGGTTATTTTCCAGCGCTTGGATTTTTTTAAAATGTCTTTTTAGTGTGATGACTATAAAGTTTTTATAATCATGTAACTTAATATGCTGTATTCTGTAGACTGTATTATTTCACCTCTTAACATCTCTGAAATTGGGATGTGTCTTTGACAGCATCTTCAGTTCAGTTCAGTCCCTCAGTTGTGTCTGACTCTTTGCGACCCCATGAATTGCAGCACGCCAGGCCTCCCTGTCCATCACCAACTCCTGGAGTTCACTCAAACTCACGTGCATTGCGTCGGTGATGCCATCCAGCCATCTCATCCTCTGTCGTCCCCTTCTCATCCTGCCCCCGATCCTCCCAGCATCAGAGTCTTCTCCAGTGAATCAACTCTTCGCATGAGGTGGCCAAAGTACTGGAGTTTCGGCTTCAGCATCATTCCCTCCAAAGAAATCCCAGGGTTGATCTCCTTCAGAATGGACTGGTTGGATCTCCTTGCAGTCCAAGGGACTCTCAAGAGTCTTCTCCAACACCATAGTTCAAAAGCATCAATTTTTCGGCGCTCAGCTTTCTTCACAGTCCAACTCACATCCATACATGACCAGTGGAAAAACAATAGCCTTGACTAGACGGACCTTTGTTGGCAAAATAATGTCTCTGCTTTTGAATATGCTATGTAGGTTGGTCATAACTTTTCTTCCAAGGAGTAAGCGACAGCATCTTATGATTCAAAGAGATATAGTAGTGAGGAAAACCAAGCCATAATACTGTAACAATAGATGAGACTTGATGATATGCACAGACTTCTGTATCATCATTCATTTCTGGGAGCATTGAACCTAAGGCTCTTTACTAGAGGTGGTGAGTCAGAAATGTGAAAATTGTGGACCATCGGCCACACATCGATGAGCGAGGGAAACAGACGAAAGATCAGTGATTCTGAGATGGTGATGTGGTGCCAAGAGCACTGTCGTAGAGCAATGACTGATGGGGGTTAGGGACCCTAGGCGACTTCTGAGGTTCCAGAGGAAGATGGTCTTTGAGCTGCATGACAAAGGATGAATAAGATGACACCTAAGCAGTGGAGGAGCGAGGTATGAATGAGGAGGTATGAGCGAGGTATGGATGAGTTTCTAGAGCTAATCTTGGAACCTGCTGATTGATGAAGATGGAGTGAAGGAGGCAAGTGTAGAGTTCAGGTTGGAAGCTTTTTGTTTTTTTAAGATTTTTTTTAACGTGGACCACTTTTAAAGTCTTTTTTGAATTTGTCACAACATTGCATCTGTTGTATGTATTTTGGCTTTTTGGCCCAAAGGCATGTGAGATCTTACCTCCCCAAGCAGGGATTGAATTCACACCCCCTGCATTGGAAGGTGAAGTCCCAACGACTGAATCACCAGGGAAATCCCAGGTTGGAAGCTTTGATAGGAGATGAGATTGATGAAGGACTGTTGTTATATGTTCGGCATTTTGAACTTAAGCCTGAAGGCATTTGGGCGATTTTGGAAGATATACATGTTGGGAATTAAGATTTACATCTTACAAAGATGACTGTAGAAGCAGAAGGAAGGGAATGAATTAGAGGATGAGGGGAACAAATCTAGGGGTCAGAGAATGATAAATCGGTTGGAGCAGTGAAGCCCACAAGAAGTGATAGAACCAAGGCAGTGGTGGAGCAGATGAACAGGAGAAAACACATTCCTGTGATGCTAGGGAGGCTGATCTGATCACGTGATCATGACAGTTTGAAGTGTGGGAAGAGGCTGGAATTAAGCACGACTCCCAGATCTCTGGCTTGGATGGATGGTGGTGCCATTGAGCTGAAAGCAGGTTTGGGAGGAAAACGATTTCAGTTTTGACTTTATGGAACTTGCCATGCCCGAGGAACTGTTGTATGGACAAGAGCATGGGTTTGCAACGCAAGAGGCTTTCCCTGGAGAGGGGTTTGCGGGTCATCATTGGGGCCCTCAGGGAGTCAGTGAGGTTGTCCAGGAGGAGAGTGGGGTAGAATAGGAAGAGTGCGGGGGCGGAACCCTGGGGCCTCCCACCCACACTTACAGGGTGGAAGCAGGAGAGGGTGCAGTGTGTGCAGTCAGTATAATGAGGAAGTGGGTGACTGACAAATGGCATGGAAGCCCAAGCAGGACAGGGCACGACCGTTTGGTTTGTAACTGGAAACCACTGGTGTGTTGTAAAGAGCAGTTACAATGCACTGGGATGGCGAGATGGGCAGTAGCCAGCTTGCGATGATTTGGCACTATGAATTCAAGGTAGAAATTGCAATAAAAAGCATTGCCTACTCTTGCAGGAAACTAGGCTATAAAAGGAGAGACCATAAGGAGTGTTCAGTGACTGTGTCTTTGATTGTTGGGTTAATGCTTTCTAAAGGTCTCTTGGCTAATGTGTTTTTCTACCTGTGGAGTGGAACTTTCTCAGACTCAACGATTCTTTAACTTGCTTGAAGTGGCACTTTTTGCTTTTTGTTCATGATTTAACACTATAATAATGCCCAGCTAGAGCTTGCTGCAGGAATATGAGTTCCATCTTATCATGGAATTCTTGAGGCCATTACCTTTGAAGTTGTTCGGTACATTAACAAACAAATAAACAGAAAACATTAACAAAACAAAAAGTTGAGAAGTTGAAATACTAAGGAGATTGAGCTTGTTTACAAAAAAGTAAAAGACAATGAGAATACGCAACTTTATAAGCTAGGGTTATGCTTAATTGCAAACAACTTGATGAAAAATTTCCCTTCTTTATTGTTCTTGAAATATGGGCTAAGAAGTGAGAATGCTTGCAGGTATTGTGTGTCCTGGAATTGCTTTGAATTGCAGTTGGTGAGTGTGAGAACAAATAAATCCCAAACGATTTGTGATTTAGTTTTATAGGCACACACTCATAAACTGGATTCAGGCAGTAATTCCGGAAAGCATGCACAGGAGAATTATTTGCTGTATGTTCATTTACTCCACAAAGATTAGTGAGTACCCATATGTTGAAATCTCTGCTAGATCCTGTAGGATAGGAAATAGGGGACTTAAATAATGCTGCTCATACTTGGTCCAAGGGAGATGTGGATGAGGGGTCAGAGAAGAGAGAAAGCCTTCTCTTTTTTTTAATATTTATTTTTAGTATTTATTTTTTTGACTGCACCAGGTCTTAGTTGCAGCATGTGGATCTAGTTCCCTAACCAGGGATTGAACCAGGGCCCCCTGCCTTGGGAGTGCAGAGTCTTAGCCACTGGACCACCAGGGAAGTCCCGAGAAAGGGCCTTCTGATGGGTGATCAGGGGAGGCTTCTTGGAAGAGGTGGCATTTGAACTGTATGCTGAGAGATGACTGTTCATTCATTCTCTTTGGCGTGTCTGTTTCATGCGATACCCTTGACGACTCTCTTTCTTGAAACTGTCCTGGTTTGGTTTTCCCACACTATTATCAGCACCACCTTCGGCCTCTGTGTTCCCTGTCAACCCTTTTTATGGTTCCTGTATCTCCTAGGTCCTCTGTTCTTTCTCTTCCCTTCTTCCTCAGAGATATAATTTCCATCTGCAGCTTGGAAGAGTTGCCTGAATAGATAACTCTAAACCCAGAGCTTGAGCCTAAACTTTCTCTGGCCCTCCATCCTACATTTCCAACTTGAGGCCTCACTGGCAGCTCACATTTCAGTTGTCTGAACTGTCCCTCATGATACACCGCCTGTGCCTTCCCTCCTTTACTTCCTTCCTTTTGGTTTCCTATCGAGCGACTAGTGAGTGTCCCTGTGTGCTCATTGCTAGTTGATCATTCTTTAGATTCCTCAGGCTTGGAGACTCAGAGCCAGTTTTTTTTCTGTCCCCCTTACCACCTATGTCTCAATAATTTATTTCATTCATCTTCATTCTTTCCAGTATGTTTTGAAATCTTTTTGGTTCTACTAAAAGATTTAGTTCTTCATGCCCATTATCTGTATGCCTGGATCACTGCAGTGGCCTCGTAAATGGTGATCACCTTCCTCTACCTCCTCTTCGTTGTCAACATCGCCATTGCTTACTGAGCGTCCATCACGTTTGGAATGTTGCTCAGTGCAGTTCAGTCGCTCAGTCGTGTCTGACTCTTTGCGACCCCATGGACTGCAGCACGCCAGGCTTCCCTGTCCATCACCAACTCCCGGAGCTTGCTCAAACTCATGTCCATTGAGTCAGTGATGCCATCCAACCACCTCATCCTCTGTCATCCCCTTCTCCTCCTAGGAATGTTGCTAGGGTACCATAGTCTATACGTTGAAAAGTGGAGTAGAAGGAGAGACGAAACAGACCTGAATGATAAAGAAGTCCATCACCAAGTCCAAGGCGACAGGCCCAGAGGCGGAGTTAGCAGTGCAGTGAGACTGGAGGAAGTGGGCCCCAAGATCTGGGGAGATGGGTATCTAGGCACGTGGAGAAGGTTTGGGGCAGGGTGTCGAGTGGTGGATGGTGGCCCTCTGGTGCACATGTGAGAGGGGGACAGCCATGTGGTGTGGTATAAGACCTATGAGTTGAAAAGTTCAGCGAGGCCCGGACTGTGATGGATCTAGTAGACCAGGATGAGATATCTGGTCTTTATCCTATAGAAGTAAGTTTGTAGGGAGGGAATGGGCAGAAATAGGGAGAGTGTGACCTATGAAAAGTGTTCTTTGAGAAGTACCTGGACGTGGTGTGTAGGCTGAGTTTGAAGCCAGTTAGGAGATATCACAGAAGTCTTCTGTAACATTTTGTTTCTTATCTCTAAACACAACGACTGCCAGATTAAGTTTCTCAGTCGAAGTTTGGGTCCTGTGACCTTCCCAGATGCCCTTGGTGGGTTCCACGCCTTGAGGAGCAGTTCTTTTGCTGGCTTTGGGTAGCCTTTGTAGTCACACTTCAGCCTACCCTTCCAGCGTTGTCTCTGCCTCCTACCCTTCAGTAACCAACCGTTGGCCCCCACACAAATTTTCCATTCTCTCCAATGCTCGAGAAATGCTAACTGCAGTTTCACCCAGCTTTCAGCCTACACATGACACCTTTCATGGCCCCCGAAGCCCCTGCCCCCTGACAAAGCTTCCCTCATGCTTATACTCTGTTGTTTGCTTTTAAATTAATCACCAACTGACATTACTTTTTTCTGTAGCTGCTGAAGTTGTTAATTAGCGCTCATATTGTTTGTCTGGGTTTGTTTTTCCAACAGTCTGGAACCTCCTCAAGAGCTGGCACTGTGCTTGCCCCTTGTAGGTGGCTACAGCCATCACATTTGCATCCAGTACTGTCCCAGTGCTGGTATTTCAAACATGATATTTGCTGACCTTCCGAGCAGCCAGGTGGATTACACAGATGCTCAGAGCCCAGGGTGATAACACGTTTGAGGACCCAAGCTTTCACTCGGGTGGTGGGCATTGAATGGGGAGATTGAGGAAGAACTTTTGTTCCTTTTTGTCTCCTCATCCCCTGGTGTTGATGGGTGTTTGCTAACCAAAGGGGAGTCAGGAATATCCCCTTGACTTTTGTTGGGCAGTGGGTTCCCAGCTCCCATTTCAATGGAGCCCTTTCTCTAAAGGGGAATAGTCTACTTTGATTCTCATATCTTGAGATAACTACCCTTGAAAACTAGGGACAACTAGGTGAAACTTTCTTGATCCCAGTGATAGAGAAGTAAGTTAAAAGTGGATGCTTATTTTTTGCTATTAGATAGGTCAAAAGATTCTGCAGAAGCAAAATTAGCATTATATGGATCAGAGAAATAATTGTAAGCATGTAAGTTAGCAAGGACTTAAGACTGGAAAACTTCGGCCAGGGGTATAAAGCACTTGGGCTTCCCTGGTGGCTCAGATGGTAAAGAATCTGCCTGCAATGCAGGAGACCCAGGTTTGATCCTTGGATCGGGAAGATCCCCTGGAGAAGGGAATGGCTACTTCAGTATTCTTGCCTTGAGAATTTCATGGACAAAGGAGCCTGGCTAGTGACAATCCATGGAGTTGCAAAGAGTCAGACACGATTGAGTGACTAACACTTAGTATTTAAAAACTACTTTTTAGATAAAAGTGATGCATCCTGAAAATTCTAGATTAGTTTTCTTTCCATTTCCAGGGTTGGCAGGCTGGTGGGCATTAGAAATAATGTCTAAGTGGGATGTAGGGTGGCTTTAAGCATTTACTGGGGAGCCAACTCTCCAGGAATGTTAAACCTTGCTCATTTGTAAGAGGTGATAGTTGGGACTGTAGGTCAGCTGAGTGTTTCCTTTGTGTTTGTGAGAAGAAAGGGACAAAAAGTAATAATATAAGCAAGACAACTGAGAGAATGTTCAAAAGAGCAAACAGTTTTAAGCTCTCTCAGCTACTATAGAAGCACTTATTTATATAGAAACAGCTGACCTGCTAATTAGAAAACATCCTCGCCTATTCATTAAACTAATTATCTGAAGGAATTCTGCTAGGCAACACTTAGTCTAGTTCTAATTATTGTGTGCCCTTGAAAGCGATCAATGGCACTTTTAGAATAAAATTTTATGATTTAGACATGTATGTGGTTTACTCAGACATTCCCTGTAAATAGAGTCGGGGTAGTAATGAGGGGTTACAGTTTAGCTTTTATGAAAAAGGCTTATCCACCTCTTTGTAGAGAGATCATAAGGAATTATTAAATCATACATGTTTAGACCTGAGAGCCCCTTGGAGATCGTTACTGTTTAAATGAGTTTTTTTTAAAAGGTCTTTCTGTTTTTGTATTACTTTTTTTTTAAGAAGATGAGCATCATCTTGTGATTTAAGACAGTGGTAGACTTTTCTGTCATAAACTGAGACATTATGTTCACATATGAATAAGGTGGATCATCACTTCTGCAGCCACTTTAGCCTGCAGAGCCTTTTCTGACTTTAACCAGAACACCGGTTAAGAAGCATAATAAAAGAGCACATACTGTGTACCGGGGGTCCCCAACCTCTAGGATCTAATCATGCCTGATGATCTGAGGAAGAGCTGATGTAATAATCATAGGAATAAAGTGCACAATAAATGCACATGAATCACCCTGAAACCATCCCTTCCTACCCGTGCTCCATGGAAAAATTGACTTCCATGAAACCAATCCCTGGTGCCAAAAAGGTTGGGGACTGCTACAGTTGTTTTCAGGTCATAGCAATTATGTAAACAGATGAGCTGGTACTATCAACAAAAACTCAGCCAGCTCTTGAGTATTTGGATTGGGCCATCTGCTTCAATCTTAGGGCTGTGTTCCTCAGAGCCAGTGCCTGGGTTTAGAGCTCCCACCCAGCACTATGATTTGGGCGTTTTCCAGCTGGGTGACCTTGGATAAGCTACTTTAAGCTCTGTGCTTCAGTTTCCTGATCTGTCAGAGGGACTAACAATAGCTCCTGCATCCAGGGACTGTTGGGAGGATTAAATGAGTTATTTCTTAAAAAGTGCTCTTACATATTAAGGGCTCCATCTATCCAGCCAGCCACCCACTTCTTCATTCAGCCCCTGTTGTACTCTCACTGTGTGCTGGGCCCTGCTGTGGAGGCTGTTGATAGGGGACAGCACTCAGATGAGGTCCCTGTCCTATTGGAGCCTCCATTCTAGGGGGAAGAGACCATGAATAAGTAAGCAAACAAGTCCAAGTCCTAATAAGTGTTACAATAATGACAACAAATCGGGAAATATAATAGAGATTGATTGGTTTCAGGGGAGAGAGGTCAACATTGGCTAGGGTGGCAGGAGTGACTTTGGAGAAGGTGACGTGTGAGCTGAAATCTGAATGACAAGAGAGAAATGTCAGCTTCATTAAAAAAGTTTTCCTTTGTGTTGGTAGCTCTTTCCATATTCTTATTTTAAAATCACTTAACATCAAAATTAAAATCCTTTCAGGACCCCACTAGCTCGTGACTCTGTTCAGACAAGTCATTGTGAGCATCTTGGAGCTTTCCCCCTGAACTTCATCTTGGCAGGACCCAGACCTGCCCACCCCTGGGTCTCTGTCCCTTGGCTCCAGTTGGGTGCTCACCCACCTTGTGTGCCAGTTCCTGGAGGAGCCTGACTCTGTTCCCACCTGACAGAAAGTAGAGGACTGGGTTGAGGCAGCTGCTCAGGCTCACCAGAGGCCTCCATACCTTGTAGGCCAGGCTGACCACCGTCAGGAGCTGGCAGTTGTCTGAGGACAGGAAGCGGAGCGTGAAGTAGAGGGAGCGTGAGACGTGGAAGGGCACGAAGCAGAGGGTGAAGAGGCCACACACCAGCAGGATGGTCCGGATGGACTTGGCCCGGGCTGTGCCACCCACCCTCGTGAGGGTCTCCACTGGCGTGGCCAGGCTCCTGACCATCAGTGAGTAGCACACCAAGATGACCAAGGAGGGCAGGACAAAGCTGGACAACATCAGGACCATGCTGTAGACGAAAAACTTGTCAAAGTGATCTGCACTGGTCGAGTCGTAGCAGATCATCTGGCCGTCGATGTCGTCTGTGTGGGAGAAGATCAGGGTGGGCAGCAGCTGGATGACCACCACAGCCCATGTGGCGGCGGCGCCCAGCAGGGCGTGCCGGCGGGTCCGGTAGGGCAGCGAGCGCAGTGGGTGGCACACACCCAGGAAGCGGTGCACGGAGATGCAGGTCAGCAGCAGGACGCTGCTGTAGAGGTTGGCATAGAACAGGAAGCGCACCAGCTTGCAGAGCAGCTCCCCGAAGGGCCAGGTGTCATCCAGGGAGTAGGTGACGATGAGGAAGGGCAGCGTTGATATATACAGCAGATCCGCCACCATCAGGTTCGCCAGGTAGATGGTGGCACAGCCCCAGCGCTTGGTTTGGCGCCAGGAGAGCCACAGGACGGCGCCATTCAGGGGCAGCCCCAGCACAAAGATGATGCTGTAGGTCAGGGAGAGGTAGATTTGCTTGTAGTGCTCCGAGAGATGGCAGGATCTTCCTTCCTCTGAGATGTTGGTGTCCAGCTTCTCCATCTCCTCGGGGGAGCACAGCTCTTCGTGCTTCTCCTTCCTCGGGGAGGAAACGGAGTGGCTAGAAGAGCATCACGGCCTCAGCAGAGTGTTAGTTTCTGCCTTGACTTGGCATTAACTCCTGAAGTCTGGTCAGAGTCCTTGTTTGAGAGAGACCAGTGCTAGTAAACAAACAAAAAAAAAGAGCTAGCACCAAGGGCAAAGCAGATTTTAAAGGAGGGCTTTTCAACTTACCAGGTCCACAGGGCCTCCCTTACCCTGACTTGTGTGCTCTTGGCTCCAGGCTGGGTTGATAGGAAGCTCCGATACCCATGGTGGCAGGAAAAGTTGCTGCTGTGATTTAAGCAGGGCATACCACCTCAAGCGCTGTGACTAGTTCTTTGGCTAGACTACTTTGCATAGAGTTAGGAAACCTCCAAGAGGATCTCTTCCAGCTGAAGATGATGGTGCATCCGTAGAGGGCAGTATTTCCTGCAACCTGGCCCTAACCCCACTTACATGCCTTGGTGGGAGTGGAAAGTGATCCTTGGGGGTTAGGGAGGTTTAGGGAAAGCATAGGATTTGCCTACAGGCTCTGCGAGAGGATTTTGATTTGTATCTCTATCAAGATTTATTAACTGCATATTTGAATCCCAAGGCTAATTTGCTTGTTAAACACCTCAGCATCCTGGACATCCAAGAAAACACAGCTGAGGTGTTTCACCTCAGTGAAACCTGGTGAAGCCAGGTGCAGCTTCTTTCTTACCCTCGTCCCCGCTGACAAAGCAGATCCAACAGCCAGAGCCGCAGAGCTGAGGCAGCTGTGTGTGGAGCCTGATGCACTGGGAAATCAGCCAGGACAAGACCTACAGGGGTGCCTGAGATGAAGCCTGAACTTTCCAAGAAGCTGGTTTCTAGGGGTTCATCTTCAGAAAGATGAGTTAATACAGGGAAAGAGGGGAAAGTGTACGTTGCGTAATTTGGGGGTAAACTGCAACGGATAGATCTTCACTCACAGCAGAAGGAACAGGGACCTCGTGCATTCTATCAGTCAACAAGCACTTACGGAGCATCTGTTGGTCAGGCACTATGGAGAAAACATGGGTAGAGCACTTGCTCTCCAGGCTTTCACAGTCTGGTGGGGAAGACAAGCAGATACAGCTGATTGCATTGCAGTGTGGGAAATGGTCACCAAGCGCTGCAAAAACCAGCAGGGTGCTGAGGGAGTTGAGTGAAGACTTGGGTTGGGTGCCACCGGAGCTGCTTGGGAGAACCGAGAGGAGTTTGCTTGGAAAGAAGGGTGAAGGGCATTTGAAGGGTGGGGTTGGAGGCATAGCACACGCAAGGAGACAGAGCTGAAGAGTCCTGGGATGGCGGGGTGACCTTTGTGGGGGCAGAACTCCAAGGATGCTTTAAGGAAGATGGATGTGCTTAAGCAGGACAGTGACGGGTAAGGCAGTGTGGGAGGAAGGCCTGGCAGCAGCCCAGAAGCGAGCCTGGAGCAGTCAGACTGTAAGGGGGCCTGGGCAGTGCCTGAAAGTGAGGGATGCTCAGGACCCCAGTGAGGCCATGTGGGTCGATGAGGAGAGAGGACCTGATCCAGAGGCACTTCTGAGGTAGGAACAATGGGACCCACTGAACATGGGGCGTGAGCCAGAGGAGGAGTTGAGGGTATACCTGAGGCTGGGGGTGGGGGGCAGGTGAGGCCAGTGCCTGAGCTGAAGCCTGAAGCTTGAAGGCTGGGACCGATGTTCTGAGGCAAGGGGCCTGTTGACCGACTTTAAGATCCACCTGACTGGGAGAGCAAAGCTTTTTGGCTGGGTGAGTATCCATAGAAAGAATGACATTTTCATTCATTTTGTCCCCTATCGTCTTCCACATGGAGGGCTGGCCAATGCTTAGTTATTTTCAGCAAAGCTGCCTTCCCAGCACAATGTGGGCTCTCAGAGGGATGCTGAGGAGTGGTACCAGCCTGGTTCAGTGCTGGCTCGGGCCCACCAGTTCACACTGTGATTTTGTTTAGTCTCCTGAGCAACCTTGGGGATGAAGCACTAGCTCTATTTTACCGTGAGGAAGCCTCGAGTCGGAGACACCCCTGCAGGGCTGGCTAGGCCCTCCAGTGTGGAGGGCTTGCTCCTGAGGTGGGCTGTGGGTTTCTGCCCCCTCACGACTGTGGTAAGAAGCCCTCCAATCCCAGCTCGGCAGGGACTGTGAGTACAGGGTGAAGGAGCAAGTCATCTTCTCTCTCCAAGCCACGGTCTCCACAGATGTAACCTGGTGAGGTTGCTGGGAGAATCAGCTGGAAGAAAGGCACACTGCAAAGGGGGTGACCCAACAGGTTCTGGTTCTGTTCCCACCTTCCCTTTTCCTCCTAGAGACTACGGTGATCTAAGCTCTTTGGCTTATGTGGGAGGATGAGCAGGTGAGTCTGGCATTACCACTTCATAACAGACAAGGTCACTTTTCTTCCTGCCTATCACCTTCTGCTGTGGTCTGAAATGTGTCACCTACAAATTCATATGTGTGTCCTCAGTCGCTTCAGTCCTTTTGACTCTTTGTGACCCCATGGACTGCAGCACGCCAGGCTTCCCTGTCCATTACTAACTCCCGGACCTTGCTCAAACTTATGTCCATCAAGTCGGTGATGCCGTCCAGCCATCTCATCCTTTGTTGTCCCCTTCTCCTCTTGCCTTCAATCTTTCCCAGCATCTGGGTCTTTTCCAGTGAGTCAGTTCTTGCATCAGGTGGCCAAAGTATTGGAGTTTCAGCTTCAACATCAGTCCTTCCAATGAATATGCAGGACTGATATCCTTTAGGATTGACTGGTTGGATCTCCTTGTAGTCCAAGGGACTCTCAAGAGTCTTCTCCAACACCACAGTTCAAAAACATCAATTCTTCAGTGCTCAGCTTTCTTTATAGTCCAACTCTCACATCCATACATGACTACTGGAAAAACCATAGCCTTGACTAGATGGACCTTTGCCAGCAAAGTAATGTCTCTGCTTTTTAATATGCTGTCTTTGTTGGTCACAGCTTTTCTTCCAAGGAGCAAGCATCTTTTAATTTCATGGCTGCGGTCACCATCTTCAGTGATTTTGGAGCCAAAATAATAAAGTCTGTCACTGTTTCCATTGTTTCCCCATCTATTTGCCATGAAGTGATGGGACCAGGTGTCATGATCTTAGTTTTTTGAATGTTGAATTTTAAACCAACTTTTTCATTCTCCTCTTTCACTTTCATCAAGAGCCTCTTTAGTTCTTCTTCTTCCATGGGAATAGGGAAGTCTTTATCATTTTCATGGTTGAAATAGTTACCACTACCCAGAGAAATGACTCAGGCAAGATGAAGAAAGGGCTTTTCTTTCGCCTTTAACAAGTATCTGTAAGATACGTACTTCAAGAGTTCAGAAAAGGGAAAAGTTATGAATAAATTTGAGTAACAACGAAGTATTACTGCTTTCAGTTGTGGAGGAGTGGTTGTTGAAGTAAGAAAATAGTATCTCCCTTAAAAAAATTTTGGGCCAAAGAAGTGGACATTTCTTATTTCCATTTTTGAATGCCACTCTTGTATTCTACATGTGTTTAATCTATGCATTGATTTTAATATTTTACCTATATCTAGAAACCTTTCTTAGAGAAGTGGAGCTACTTAATGGAGGCTTATAAATGCTTTCAGACAGTAAATTTGTTTTTCCAAGTTACTCTGAAAAACTGTTGATAAATAGATGCATTTCTTTAGGGTTTTTATTTTTAATACAATTTTAAAAGGTTACACTCCATTAAGAGTTATTACAAAATACTGGGTGTGTTCCCTGTGTTGTAGAGTAAATCCTTGAGCCTGTCTTACACCCCGTAGTTTCTCCCTCCTGCTTCCATATGATGCCCCTCCCACAAAGGTGTGCAGAACAGTATGGCGATTTCTCAAAACAGCTGCTCTAGGGAACTTCCCTGGTGGTCCAGTGGCTAAGACTCTGTGCTTCCACTGAAGGGGGCGGTGGTTTGATCCCCTGTTGGGGAACTAAGATGCCACATGCTGCATGGTGCAACCAAAAAAAGCTAATGTATGCAGTACTTAATTTATAAAGATTTCTTAATTTATAAAGATGAATTAGAAATTTATTTTTCATATTCACAACATAATTTGTCTTTCAATAAGCTTTTAAAATGGGGCCCCAAGCTACATTTAATTAGATGGTGGATTATAGGAGTTAGTAGTTTGAATTACTTTTCCTATGTTTCAAATCCACTAGATAGTTTGATGTTATTTGGCCAATGAACCACTAGGTGGCGATGAAGACTGACAGACAGTTTATAATTTTTTCCCTCCAAATGAAAGCAGGACTTGGTATTGGTTTTAGGTCCAGGCCTAGTAGTTGTGAATGGATATAATTCATTGAGGACATACAGAAAATCCCACCAGCTATACCACCTCCTACTGGTCTTTTATCTAAAGTTACTATGTTAGGTTCCCACAATAAAATGGTGTTGCAATCAGCTGAAAGCAACCTTGCTGAGACTGAGTTATAAAAAGATCTTGTGAGATAGGCATGGCTGGAATAATTCCCCCATTTTCAGTTTGGTTCAGTTCAGTCACTCAGTCATGTCCGACTCTTTGCAACCCCATGGACTGCAACACACCAGGCTTCCCTGTTCATCACCAACTTCCGGAGTTTGCTCAAACACATGTCCATCAAGTCGGTGATGCCATCCAACCATCTCATCCTCTGTTGTCCCCTTCTCCTCCTGTCTTCAGTCTTTCCCAGCATTAGGGTCTTTTCCAGTGAGTCAGTTCTTCACCATCTGCGATAATTTTGGAGCCCAAGAAAATAAAGTCTATCACTGTTTCCATTGTTTCCCCATCTATTTGCCATGAAGTGATGAGACTGGATGCCATGATCTTAGTTTCTTGAATGTTGAGTTTTCACCATTTTACAGCTGAGCAAACTGAGGTGCAGTGGAAGTCCCATCTGTGATGTTTTGGGGAAAGCCTGGGCTTCCTTTACAAAGCAGAGACAGCAAATTTCCAGGTTTCCAGAGGATTTCTGTTTTTTTTTTTTAAGCTACCTTCCCCCATCTCACCCACCTAATCACATAACAAAGAAAGAAGGGAAATAGAAAAGCAGGTCATCCCTGAAGTCACTAGAGGTAGTGCCTCTTATAGATGACAGAGTATAAATGTTACTCAGCCATGTCTGACTCTGTGGGACCCCATGGACTGTAGCCCACCAGGCTCCTCTGTCCATGGAATTCTACAGGCAAGAATACTGGAATGGGTTGCCATTTCCTTCTCTAGGGGATCTTTCTGACTCAGGGATTGAACCCAGGTCTCAAAAAACATGATCTGGAGATAATGGTAAAGAGAGAGAGGACAGATCTGAGTTTTAAAAACCTGTCAAGGGACTTTCCTAGTAGTCCAGTGGTTAAGACTTCACCTTACAATGCAGGGGGTGCAGGTTTGATCCCTGGTCGGGGAGCTATGATACTACATGCCTCATGGCCAAAAAATCAAAACACTAAACAGAAATAATATTGTGACAAATTCAATAAAGAATTAAAAAAATGGTCATCAAAAAAGATAAAAATCTTGAAAAAAAGAATGATACCTACATAGCAACCTAGTTTTAAACTATACCTGAGTCTTAATATAAAAGGTGCTGATTAGCCTTTTAATAATTTTGTATTATATTTTTGCAGTGTGGACTTATGCCTGCTGCGTACCTAGATCTCTTTTCCATGTGTGAATTGTCCCCAAACATAAGAATGCAAGGGCTTTTACTTTTTCAAAAGGAAAAGCAAATTGGGTTCTTTAAATAATTTAGAAGAATATCTAGAGACTGTGAGTACTTAATTTCAATAATTATATAGCAGCTTGCACATTTTTGTTTTCTGTTGACAAGGATCTGACAAAATTGGCAGCTTCAAATTAGTGTAAACACAGGGAGTGATTGGGAAGCATTGCTCTGACATTGTATTGTCACAACAGAGAAGGTGGCTGCTCTGAAACTGATGTTACTGTCTGGAAAAATAATTACTACTGAAGAAGTAATCTTTTTATTTCACCTATACAAAAGTGTAATACCACCCTGTCAATGACTTTGAAATCAGATTTTTTTTTGCATTAATGATGCAGTAAAAATAGCTATAAAGTCCTGTGGCTCTGGAAGTCCATCATTTCCTCTGGAGTCATGACCCTGAAAGGAGATCTTTAGGAAACTTTTTCCTTTTCATTTCATCTGGCATCAAAGATCTTTAAACGCATCACGACTGAGTCTTTTCCTGTGTGCTGTGTGCAGAAATGTAGAAAGCTGCTTTGGTTTGGGGCAAGAGAGATCAGTGGCAGAGCCTGCGGCTCAAGAACTAGCGGTAAAGTTGCCCAAGGCATCGGCGGAGCAGAGAACTCGTATCTCGGGACCCTGCCTTCATTCACTCTTACCCTCAGGCATCACGCTCCTCCTACAGCTTCCCTAAAGGGCCGTTTACAGCACTAACGCGCCGATGGATGTGCGCGGTCCACTGTGGAGCCTTTCCTGTTGCTAGGGTGTTGCTAGGGCGGGGTGGGGGCTGTGGAGGGAGGAATCCACAGTGGCTCTGGACTCTCAGCACGAGAAGGGAGGAGGAGGAGGATGTGGTAGCATCCTGTTTGGGAGAGCGACTCCAGGGAGCAGGGGTGAGGGACACGGGGAGTGACCCGGTGACAGAAGCACCTGCCTTCGTCCACTCTTACCCTCTGGCATGAGACTTTCTCACTGAACCCAATTTTTTTTTCCTATGAGGTGTTCTCCCTCCCCACATCCTCTGTGCTGCTTCTATGTGGGAGAGGGGCTCCTGCTGCCTCTGGACCTGCTTCTTTGTGTGAAGTGATTCTTGTAGTTTCTTCTTGGCCTTTTTTTTTTTTTATTCTATTGAGTTGTCTGTCCTTTTGTTATTGAGTTTTAGGAGTTCTTTACATATTTTGGATAAAAATTGTTTTCTGTTACTCATGTTACAAGTCTTTGTTTTCCTACTCCAGCTTTCCTGGACTTAAGGGCATATATATATATATTTAGGAAACAAAGTTCTTAATTTTAACATAGTTGAAATGATCGATATTGCTTTTATGGTTTGTACCTTTTGTCTCTGGTTTAAGACTCCTTCTCTACCCTGAGGTCATAAGGATATTCTTCTGTATTAGCATGTGAAGTGAAAGTGAAGTCGCTCAGTCATGTCTGATTCTGCGACCCCATGGACTGTAGCCTACCAGGCTCCTCTGTCCATAGGATTTTCCAGGCAAGAATACTAGAGTGGGTCTCCATTTCTTGTCCAATTAGCATATGAAAGCCTTCCCCATTTAGATCTAATTGATTTTTCCTACTGAAGGGTTTAATGTGTGTGGGTGTGTATATGTGTGTGTCTAAGAAACACAGAATGGCATGACTGGATTAGATGATGTGTAGAGTGGAGAGCGGGGAGCACTGGAGACAGCTGGAGGGTGTTTGCTCTAGTCCAGGAGGGACATCATGGTAGCTTTGACCGAGTGGTGAAGGCGTACACCCCTCACCCAGAGAGCTCTGGGTGTATTCAGTGGATATTTGGGAGGGAAATGAATGTGAGTTTTTGGTGAATTAAATATTGGGGAGGAGCTAGTGAATTAAATATGGGGGGTGACCTGACGACTACCCCTAGTGACCTCTTTTTCTGCTGCTCTAACCGACACCTTCACCCTTTTCCTTTTTTCCTCTATTTCGTTGCTTTTCTGTTCAGTTCCTGCTTCCTCCTTGCTTCCTCTGACTCAGCTTTCCCTCCGGGCTTCCTTCACCTTCCATCACTGCTGCAGGTGGCTAACTCTGCCCGCGGAAACATGGGAATTTTCCCCAAGAGACTCTGATTGGCCCAGGTGGTCACCATTATTCCTGTTTGGATAGGAGCGCCACACCAGGCCTCTGGCACGCTGTGGGTCTGCACGCCTGCTGGCTGCCTGGGTGGCTCCTGCATGGTGCCCAGGGGCTGCTGGGATGCGAGCACGGAGGTAGGAGCAGGCCACTCTTGGTGGATGCACACCAGTGGTTGCTGTTTCTGGGGAGGCTTTGAGAAAGATGATTCCCTCTCAGAAGAGGGCTGTGAGCAGCTGGCGCTTGGCATGCTCTGAGTACAGAAGAGTGTTAGAAAGAGAAGATACACTTAAGAGAATGGATTTTCTTTTTCACTAAACCCAATTTTCTTTAATAATGTCTATATTGTGAACTTGCTTTCTAAAATGCATATTTATAACAGAAAATTACCATGACTCTTAAAAGTGATTGTCGATAGCAAACATAATATTTGAAGGTGGTCTCCAACACAGAGTTTCATTTATTAATAGTGTACCAGTCAGAGATTTGACTCTGAGATATTTTGTTCATGCATAAACTGCATATTTGAATCGACAGTCCTATAAATGATAGAATGCAGATATGTATGTTTATGGTAAAAGAACCAACTGGATATTTTTTGAACCTCATTATATGCAAGATGTATGAAAAACAGGAGTCGCAGAGAGTAAAATCAGGCCTTGATGTCATGTTCAGTAAAACATGTCAGAGGTGAGGGCTCAGAAAGTGCCACAGTGAAATACGAGGGGAAGGTGTGGAGTTGCAAGGGGTTTCATTTAAACACAAGGCTCACATATTAATATTTTCATTGATTTATTTTCATGCCAATATGTTCTGACATAAATATGGTGATCTATAATGTATCGACCATAAAAGTCAACATTATTTTTAAAGCTGACTCAGGGAAATAAAACCTCATTGTTAGTGCTGATATATACGGTATGTTATTCTGTTGAAAAATTAACCTCTCCTGTCCTGTTCCTGATTGAGCTAAATAAGAATACTTTTTAATAGCCACTGACCTTTGTTGCATGTTTTGCTTCCTGGACAATGTTCAGTTTGCAATGGGGCAGGCCCATGGTATGAAGTCAAGAGCAGAAAAGTGAAAGTGAAATTTGCTCAGTCGTGTCCGACTCTTTGCAACCCCATGGACTATGTATAGTCCATGGAATTCTCCAGGTCAAAATGCTGGAGTGGGTAGCCTTTCCCTCCTCCAGGGGATCTTCCCAACCCAGGGATCGAACCCAGTCTCCCACATTGCAGGCGGATTCTTTACCAGCTGAGCCACAAAGAATACTAGAGTGGGTAGCCTATCCCTTCTCCACCAGATCTTCCTGACCCAGGAATCGGACCAGAATCTCCTGCATTGCAGGCAGATTCTTTACCGGCTGAGCCACAAAGGAAGCCCAAGAATACTAGAGTGGATAGCCTATCCCTTTTCCACCAGATCTTCCTGACCTAGGAATCGGACCAGAGTCTCCTGCATTGCAGGCAGATTCTTTACCAACTGAGATACTAGGGAAGCCCGAAGAGCGGAAGACTCTGCCAATATTTTTTCCTTTTAGAGATTCAAAAGGCCTATGAAACTCCCCTGGCCAGATATTATGGAGCCATAAATTGTGTCTTCTGTATGAGACCAACGATGAGAATAGAAGCAGCGTGGACAACCCCAAACAGGACACGTGGGTACAGTGTCAGCCGTGGATGGTCACAGAGAAGAGAGTCTAGTATTCCAGAGGCAGGGAACACACCCCAGTGTTCTGCCCAAGCCAACCACATCCATGATGTGACTTTCAGTGAAATGATATTATGAAATAGACAGCAACCAAGGATAATTTAACTTAGCAACATTGGAGAGAATGCTAATGGAACCTGGGTACCTTTGGATGACTTATTGTTCCACTAAGTTTCAGAACAGAACAAGTGTGCTGAATTTCAATGAAACACTGAGATATTTAGAAATACTGAGAGTTTGAGAGCTAGAGGGACCCTGGGTGTGAAGGAGGGGTAATCACTTGATAGATGAGGCAGCTGTTACACCCCAGGAGATTAAGTGAGCAGGTTGCCCAAGGAGACACAGCTGGTTAGTGGCTGCCATATCTGAGGTCCAGATCTCCTGGCTCTCCGTCCAGGGCTCCTTCTGCTCCATTTTATCCACTAGAAGCCATGACTGATAATATACATTCTTGGAGGATATCCCACAGAGCTACCCAGATCTAGTTTCCAACCTGCCACTGCACCAAAACTGATCTCGATAAAGGCTCTTGATAGCCACCAAGTTGCCAGATTCTCTGGACTTGGCGAGTTTTCTGACTTGATTTAAACCTCTTACCATATTGCAGTTCAGTACTCCTTGAAGTGCCTTGCCTCCTGCTTTCTCTGTTAGTTAAGACTTCATTGCTGGTGAGAACGGAGATGAAGCTAAATGATAATTTATTAGCTCATATGATCACTGTCCTGGTGATGCTGGTTTTAGACATGGTCTGATTTGGGAGTTCAGATAGAGTTACTAAGACCACTTTCTTTATATGTATTTCTTGGTTCCATTTTCTCCAAATTGGCTCCATTCTCAAACATACTCTCCCCTCATAGTGACAAGATGGCTGCCATAAACTCCACTCTCTCATTAAATTACGTGCAACTCTGGCAAGAAAAATTATGCCTCAGCCAGGAAGTCCTGGGATTAGCGGTGATTGGTCCTGTTGTTTTATCCTGGGCTCAGTGTCCATTCCTGAACCAACCACTATGGCCAGGGGATGGAAGGCATTGATTGGTTCAGGCTGGGGTTAAATGTTCCACCTAAGAGAGAGCCGGCTTCACCCCAATCCCATATATTAGAGAGAGGAAAGGGTGGTTCCCCTAAAGCATATTTGAGGTCCTGTTACCATAAGAAATGGACTGACTCTGGGACAGCAAAAACAGCAAATGCCCAGAGCAGTTTTTCTGATACCACACTTTCCTAATGTGCCTCCGACTTCACTCTTTTCAGTTTCACTCACTGTGTCACTCACCTCAACTGGATCTCTAATGTTGAATATCCCTGTGGCCAAGCTCCAAAGCTTCCCCCCTTGTATGACTGTACTGTTCTCAAGGCAATTTCATCTAGTCCATTGTGAAAGGAGAAGTTGGGCATAGCCCAAACCAGTTTGAGAAAACCCTGGATCACACACGGTATTGAAACGGTAGGCCAGGGAATATAATGAGAAATAGTACTTAATGGGAAATTTTGAGAGGAAGGAAAATTGTTGACACAAGCGTATCTGAGAAGGCAAAGCATCGAGTTACTCCTTATCTTTTGCTCTGAACATAAGGGATAATGTATGAGAATATTTAGAAGTAGTTACCATGAAGGCATGGGGCTTCCCAGGTGGTGCTAGTGGTAAAGAGCCCTCTTGCCAATGCAGGAGACATTGGAAAAGCAAGTTTGATCCCTGGGTCTGGAAGATCCCCTGGAGGAGGGCATGGCAACCCATGCCAATATTCTTGCCTGGAGAATCCCATGGATAGAGGAGCCTGGCAGGATGCAGTCCATAGGGTCGCAAAGAAATGGGACTGAAGCGATTTTGCACGCACCATGCACCATAAAGGCACAAAACATCAAGTGTATTAGCCAGGTGGGTTAAAAATCTTGTTAAAGTTAGATCTCTAAATACTTGCTTTTCTCCCTGTGAAACTAAATTTCTGGCTGGGTTGCTTGCTGAGAAAGTAAAGAATTCACCTGGGATATTTCCCTTCCTTATTATACAGGTTTATTGTAATAATCTATGGTCTACAATCTTTAACTTTGAGGCTCTGGTAACTGCAAGGCTTGTTTTACATATTTGTTGTGGGGAATTCCACTTATTCACTATATATCTGTTATAAGAAATTGTATATATTGGAATATGTTTGGGTAGGAGATAGAATTTATGTACCTGAGCAGTCATGTGCCTACCAGGCCTGTTAATGACTTCACTCACTTTGTCCCATGACTCTGTTTCTACATAAATTCATAAACCCGGCTTCTAGTCAGGAACCATTAAAGCCCTTTGTCTTGGCTTTCTTGTTGTAGAGTTTATCTGAGAAAAGTATATTTGTGATTCTAGAAAATAATTTCTAAACAATATCTGAAGCTTGTTTTCTTCTCACCATCCATGTCTTGATAACTCCTTCTCCATACCTTCTCTGTTCCATGCCCTGAGCTCCACATTTGTATATCCGGTTGTTTGGCACTACCTGGATATTTTAGGTAGATTTTACTAATCTCCTGTGTTCAAGAGTGAACTTCTAATTTCCTCATTTTTCTCCTACCAAATCTGCCCCTCTGCTGAACACTCTGTCATTTCAGTAAATGGCACTGTTATATATCTAGTCATTCAAGCAAAATCCCAGAAATCATTCTTCATTCTTCTCTTTTCCCTTTTCCCACACCAGTCTGTCACTAAGTCTTACCAGGTATCTGTCACACCACCCACCATTGCCTACTCACTGCCGCCACCCTGGGGTTTGTACCGGGATCTTTCGTCCACTTCAACTGTACCTGTCACTTGTCGTCTTGCCTCCTCTTACCTACTCCATGCACAGCAGTCAGAATGATCTGCATGAAGCAAAAATCAGGCTCTGTACCCTTCTAAAGGGATTCTATTGTCTTCCTGTTGTCCTTCAGAATAACCCCAAATGTCTTCCCAGAGACCACAAGGTCCTGTGTGGTCTTGTCCCTTATCTACACTTCAATTGCATTTCATCCTCTCTACCCCCTAGTTAGGGGGCTGTAGCCACACTTGCAATGTGTCCGTTGGGCTATGGGTGTGCAACAAGAGAAAACTCTCTTTCTCTCTCTCTCTCTCCCACACACCACACCACACCACACCCTGATTGGTGTCATCAAAGCCGAGGAATTTTTCAGAAGAGAGGTAGCCACAGAGGCCAGGAGCAGATGCAGCCTATTATGGTAGGACTTTTTCCTCTGTGCTAGACCCCCCATGGCATGTGCGCACAGAACAGGACAGGGGCCTGCTGTGTCTAAGTAAGCAGCCAGGTTTTGGCTGTACCTCAAGTCTTTCACACATAGGACTCGCTTCAAGACTTAACCTAACCTTCTGTGTACTGTGTCCTTTGGTTTTCCAGGTTTGAACCAAATTCAGCATCAGCAAAGCCACATTATCACATTGACAGAGAGTCAATATTCAGTTAAGCCTGAAAAATGTCTGCTTCTTGCTTTAAAGCATCTGGATAGCCTGTTTACCCATGGTTCACTCCTTGACTCTCATTCAGTTTGGATTAGTCTCATGCTGAATATGGTTCCAGGACCCAAGTCACAAGCTCACTTCCCTGAAGGCCTGTCTGTCCCCTGCACACATCATGCTTGTCCATGCCCCAGAGTGTTTACAATTCCTGCCCCAACTGCTTAGAGCACACTTTCCCAGTTTTTTCTCTGTATGACCAAATTCATCTCATCCTTCAGATCTTAGCTAAAATATCATGTTCTAAGAGGGCTTTTTACCATCTAAAACAATTTGGGCTGTGATTCCTTCCTACAGCACCTAATTTACTTTCCATAGTTTTTACAATGTCTTTATTACTTTGCTTGATTTTTGTCTGTATGCCACTAAAATATAAGTTAATTGAGGTCAGGGACCTTGTCTGTCTTGTTCTTTTTTTTTTTTTTTGCTTTGAAATTATTTACTTATCCTGGGCTGTGCTGGGTCTTTGTTTCTGTGTGGGCTTCTCCAGTTGCAATAAATGGGGGCTACTCTCTAGTTGCATGGGTCTCTCACTGCAGTGGCTCTTCTTGTGGCAAAGCACAGGCTCTGGGCACACGGGCTTCAGTCATTGTGGCACACGAGCTTAGTTGCTCCAAGACATGTGGAGATCAAACCCATTTTCCTTGCATTGACAGGCAGATTGCTTTCCACTGTACCACCAGGGAAGTCTTGTTCTTTTTTATATTCTCAGGCTTAACAGCGCTTTGTACATAGTTGGCACTCAACAGATCTTAGCTGAATGATGGAGTGGGCTGTGTATTGTCCCTGAAGGGAGGGAGACAAGTGACTTGCTTTGCTGAGGGCCGTACTGTCTCTCTTACCCAAGCAGGGTGGATTTCATTGCTGGGTTCATACAGACGATGACAGGCTAGCCTCTGAGACAGTAGTTGTTGGGGAACCACCATCATGGATGGGCACAGAGAAAAGTAGCTTGAGCCTTCAGCCCCCAAAGTCTTGGCTGTTCGTGTGTTGAATTTCTCGATGGCCCTTACTCTTCAGCCTCCTTTCTAGAAGCCATGGGTGATGATATAGAACATTATGAAAAGCACCTATTAATGATCCCATAGCCAACTTTCCACACTGCTCTTGGAAATTCTGTACAATGTGAAAGTGAATACATGAAAGAGAAAAAGAATGCATTATGACTTGTCTTCATCTCCAAAAACAGTTTTGAGGTTGGTCTTGCTACTCACAATTTTATGAGTTGTTTTGTGATGACTGACCATTTTTGTGATTTTTAGTTTGTTGGTAACTGTGTCAGTCAGCTTTCATCAGGTGATGTTGCAATAACAAAGAACCCTGAGCGCCTAATGACTTAAAACAGCAAAGATTTGCTTCTCATTCTCCATGTGCCACTGTGAGTAAGGGTCAGCTCTTCCCCATCTCTCTTCCTCATCTTGGGATCTAGGCTGAAGGAATGGCCCCTGTCTGGGACATGTTTGTCTTATAACAGGGGGAAGGAAAGAAAGAGAGGAAATATGCAATGCCCTTTAAAACTTCTGCTTAGAAAGTTACACTTCAATTCTGCTTGCATGTCATTGGCCAAAGCACATCACGTAGTCAAGTCTGGCATCAATGGGCCAGAAGGCAGAGCAAATGATTGAGAATGTTAATATAATCTTCCACAGGAAGTTTCTAATGATCAGAAAGTACTGTTCCTGAAAATTTTTGGCAAACTTCTAGTAATGAAAATTTAATAAAGAATGAATATTTTTAATTGTCATCATGTATTAACAGTATATGAAAAGCCACATAATGCAAGACAAACCCCAGGATAGAGAGAATTTGGAGTCTGTATACCAGTACTTACTGAGTAAGCCTCAACAAGGCGTTTAGTATCACTGGACTTCCATTTCTGCAAAACATAGGGTTTAAATGAGAGGATCTCCAATTTCATTGTAAATTAAAAACATCCGTGTTCCACCAACTCCAGGTACATGCCAAGTGGTATATGTGGGAGGCAGTATTGGTAGTATTGAGGGTGTGATTTTCGGGGCCTCTTTGGGCTGTTAGAAAGCGTTGCCCTGCATTTTGTAGGCAGGTGGGGAGATGAAAGACTTTCACCCTTAGTCAGCCTTAGAGGGAATGAATTTTGTGCTTAATTTCTTCCCACTGAAGCCTTGCCACTTGCCCACATGGGACTGCTGTTCAGTTTAGAAGGGTTTTTCATTTTCAATTCACTTAGCCGAAGGGCAAGTTCTGACAAGGTGGCTGTTTGAGTTTTCTTGATGAGTGATGATGAAAAAAGTAGCACTAGGAAGTGAATGGAAATCCTGACTCCAGCCTGGCCCAAGATTGTTAGTTTTGGGAAAGAAAAATAAGATCTTGAAAAAAATCTCATCGATCTATAGAGAATTCTATACAATTCTTCATGTTGGATGAGCCTCAGGGGTTTGGGAAACTTATTCAGTGAGATGCCAACCTGAACATGCCAGGATTTTTTTTTCTCTTAGTACATCTATTCCCGTTTTTCTTTGCTATTTAGGTCTACTTGGCATATATCTTGACTTAGAAATGCTTAGCTCTTCAACCAGATTTTCAGTGTAGATCAGACCCTGCAGAGCTTCAGCCACTGAATTAAAAACTTGACCAAGTTCTGGTTGACCTCTAAATGCCCATTCCTCATTTCTACAGAATCAATTCCATTTGTTTTTGAATATGTGTCCTGAAACGGTGGCTTTGAACTATTCCCTGTAACCTAGACATGTCACTGCCATTGTCATCACTGCTGACAATTAAAATATTAGTTCAATCTAGTGGACTACCTCCCTGCAGTGTGTTAAAACATTTTACATAAA
This sequence comes from Capra hircus, assembly GCF_001704415.2. NCBI lineage: Eukaryota > Metazoa > Chordata > Mammalia > Artiodactyla > Bovidae > Capra > Capra hircus. The sequence goes on along the minus strand of NC_030808.1, from coordinate 108,237,747 downwards.
CATTGTCCCTCAGAGAAGCTCTCACACACGTGCATCAGGAGATAGAAAAATGCAAGGATGTTTACTGCAGTTATTGTTTGAGTTCAGGAAAAAAAAGAATGCCTAAATATTCACCAACAGGAGAACTGATCAATGTATTGTGCTATAATCATGCAGTGTTCATGCAGCAGTTAAAGTGAATGAACTAGAACAACATGTATCAAAATGAAAATATCTCAAAAACATGTTGGGTCAAAAAAAGCAAGTGGCACAATTATACATACAGTATGAAACCACTTCAAGTTTAAAAACTTGGAAGACTCCAAATTATATATAGGTATACATATTTATAGTAAAAGTAAAATGTAAAAGAAGGATACACAATAATTTCAAAATACTTGTCCCCTTTGGGGAAATTAGTTTTTGTCTATAACTTGTTTTATTTATCAAAAATAAGATCTCATAAAAACAACAAAAAAAACCAAATCAAATATTATTAGATATTAACCTTGGCTAAACCTTGCTGGTAGGCATGGGGGTATCTGTTATTGTTTTTTTTAATGCTTTTTGGTATATGGGAAATAATATTAAAACAGTCATTCCCTTTCTCCATTTTCCCCTTTTTTCTCATATCAACTTCAGGGAGGTATCATAGAATTGCATGTGGAAAACAACCTCTAGAAGATGGGTAATCTTCATGGGGTTTTGAGAAGGTGATTTCTTCTTTGTTTTTAATTTAAAAACATTGCCTCAAACTTAGATTCAAGATAGGTTTTGAAAAAGATCTGGACTCTCAGGACCTTTTCATTCATAATGATTTTTTTTTCAGGTGTCCTTGAGCCCCTTCCCTTGCTTCTGGCAGCCCTGTGCTCAAAATACTCCTGTAGCCACCTGCTGTCCTCAGGATGAAGACCAGGTGGCCTGCAGCATCCGGCCCAGGCACCACACCTGCCTCTTGGACTTCTGTCTCCTGACATAGTCCCTCACCTCTCCCACCAGGTCTTCACAGGGCAGTGGCTCCTGCCTGTCTTCCTGTTGTCCCTCATCCCCCTTCAGCCCCCAGGCTCCAGGTGCTTCTTCAGGGATCTCTTCCCTGAGCCCCTTACTAGGGTCTGTGTTTTTCTCATTTTCTACTGGTTCCCTAGTGCTGGGCATATGCTCCATACGTATTTATTAACTCTCATTAATTAATTTGAAATTAGAATGGAGAGAGTAAATGAATCATGTGACATTCAATACCCGTTATCCCTGTTTACGAACGGACATGTCTATTTATTCTTGCCTCATTTTTTGCTATACATAAGACATTAACAGGCATACAGTTATCTTACCAGACTTAACAGAAATTCTTATCATGTTGTTTGCACATATTTAAATTTAATATTACTTAGTGACAGCAATAGAAAGCTGTTGCCTCATGAATTACGTTTTAGTAGTTATTTTTAAGTCAGTTACCTGTAAAGTAGACAATCTGTCCTCCAAATCAAGAGCATCTATTGGTAATAAAGATTCCTAGGATTTTCTGTTGAGGTTAATATCAGTATTAGCATGCACTATGCATGGGAAGAAACTTCCTGAAACACATTCCATGTAAAGCATGCTTGTTTTAAACTACAGGCTTTAATTATGGATGTAAGGATAATTTTTTCTGATAGTTTCATTGTATCAGGCAGTCCCTTAGAAAGAATTCACTGGGTGGTGTTTGAGTCAGAATCCTCTGAGCTTAATAATGCAAGTGAAAATTTAAGTAGTGTCTTGAGTAAGGGGCTGGAAGTCTGCAGATCTTAATAGGGTATATCTAATAACATGTTAATAACTCACAAATTGTCGGTTTTGGACTACAGACCCAGAGTGAAAGGACCTTCATAAATTATGCATGTCTGACAAATAGGTGATACATTTTTCAAATCACAAAATTTCTTCAGAATCAAGTCTGCTCTGTGGAGATAATTAAAGAAAATCAATGTGTGTTTATTGATAGATATTTGACTTGAAAACACATTTTCCACACTTGCTCAGACAGTGGGGCGCCCGAGCTTCAAGTCCAGTTCTCTGGGGTGGGAGGCAGAATATGCTGGGTGTGGTCCTCTTGACTCCACACACCGGTTTTTGCCTCGGTTCTTGCCCTGACCCTAACCCTTACAGAGCTGAGGACGATTGTCTTGACTTCCTGTCTCTGTCTCTTTCCTGAGTGAAAGAGTATAACTGTGTTTTAGTTTCATTGGGACCACGAGAGGCTTAATTCATCAATGTTGGTAAAGTGCTAGGAAGATGAGAAGTGCTGGGTCCATTCTAAGCAGCATTATCGATTCAATTTTTTCCTTGTGGTTAATATAAAATTCTCCACATATCAGATAATGGCTCAGCATTGCATAAACAGCCAAGAATTGCTGGCAGAAGAGATGTGGCCTGTGTTTTCCCCTAGGAAAATTGATGTCTGTAAAATGCCTTTGCTTTCTCTCAAAAGACATTGTTATTTGATTTAAACTGATCATATTGGTACTGTATTTTTATTTGCCTATCAGTGTATTTTCTTTTTATTTGCTTGTTTGATTTGCTTTTTCAGTAACTATTGGTGATAATGTTGAACCTAGTAAATGCTTTATACTGTGGAAGGCCTGGATTGGTAAATATTTTACTTACCCATTTTAGACAATCCTGTTTGTCAAATATTAAGGAGGATACATACATACATACATACATACATGTGTGTGCATATATGTATATGTATATCTATATTAGCATATGTTTGTATCTATATACAAAGAAATATAAAATGGTAATTTGCATTATCCATAATGTATAATCCTGTTTATTAAATAACAGGCTATAGGTGTGTATGTATACAAAATACACATGTATGTATGTATACATAATATACACATATAAATATATCAATTTTATGCTAATATGCTTAACATGTCTGTATTATTATTCTACTAAAATAATGTAACATAAGTAACTACTAATTATGACATTTAGCTAATTCAGCATTCTTTAAAATTGCACTCCTGAAATTACTTTTCACAGGCATTTAAAAAGCATGTGAAGAATTTAGACTAGTTACTTTATCATTATAATTTAAAGAAATGGTGTGATATAGTTGAATTATCTGGCTTATTATTCATCAGAGTCGGTTCTAGATCACTTTTCCAAATTCCAAACACACCCTCACATGATAGAGGATTCAGCACCATTGGTTACTGTAAAAGAGAACGTGCAGTGGGCTCTGAAGATTGCTCTGAATGTGAAGACTCTTCTTTGTTACATGCGGTCTGGTTTCTTTGTTTAAACAAAATTCTGTTTCTAATGGTATTATGCTCATGGCTTTTAGAAAGTATCTTTCCATGATACATACTGGAAAAAGAAATCAGTCTCATTATCTTCAGTTCAGTTCAGTCGCTCAGTCGTGTCCGACTCTTTGCGACCCCATGAATCGTAGCACGCCAGGCCTCCCTGTCCATCACCATCTCCTGGAGTTCACTCACACTCACGTCCATCGAGTCCGTGATGCCATCCAGCCATCTCATCCTCTGTTGTCCCCTTTTCCTCCTGCCCCCAATCCCTCCCAGCATCAGGGTCTTTTCCAATGAGTCAACTCTTCGCATGAGGTGGCCAAAGTACTGGAGTTTCAGCTTTAGCATCATTCCTTCCAAAGAAATCCCAGGGCTGATCTCCCTCAGAATGGACTGGTTGGATCTCCTTGCAGTCCAAGGGACTCTGAAGAGTCTTCTCCAACACCACAGTTCAAAAGCATCAATTCTTCGGTGCTCAGCCTTCTTCACAGTCCAACTCTCACATCCATACATGACCACTGGAAAAACCATAGCCTTGACTAGATGGACCTTAGTCGGCAAAGTAGTGTCTCTGCTTTTGAATATACTGTCTAGGTTGGTCATAACTTTTCTTCCAAGGAGTAAACGTCTTTTAATTTCATGGCTGCAATCACCATCTGCAGTGATTTTGGAGCCCCCATAAATAAAGTCTGACACTGTTTCCATGGTTTCCCCATCTATTTCCCATGAAGTGATGGGACTGGATGCCATGATCTTCATTTTCTGAATGTTGAGCTTTAAGCCAACTTTTTCACTCTCCTCTTTCACTTTCATCAAGAGGCTTTTTAGTTCCTCTTCACTTTCTGCCATAAGGGTGGTGTCATCTGCATATCTGAGATTATTGATATTTCTCCCGGCAATCTTGATTCCAGCTTGTGTTTCTTCCAATCCAGCGTTTCATTATCTTATGGTCACACTATTTGTGTGGAGCTCAGCCGTGAAAATCACCTCCATAAACACCACAAAGCTTGACAAGGACTTGCTTGTTTCATTTCTCACTCATCCGTTCTTTTCCTACATCATTTATTGGATGCTTGGTATGTATTAGATGCCTTGAAACACATTAAAGAGTAGAAGACAGCCCTTATTCTTAAGGAAGTTGTGATCTGATTGAGTCAAAGAAAATGCCCTAGAAACAAGAGATTAAATAAACATTTATGGACGCTAGTAGGTGTCCCCCCACATCTGCTCCTTCCTCAGTAACGGAATTCCAGTTTTTAGTTGGCCACCCAGGGTAAAGACGCATCTCTCAGCTTCCCTTGCCAGTGCCAAGTATGGAGCGTCCAGGGTAAGAGGAAGTTTCTAAAGCCTCCCTTATATGTTTGTTATGCCTCCTTCAGCCTTTCTTTTTCATGTTTTCTTCTTGCTCACTGGATGTGAATGTAATTGCTGGGGCTTCTGTGACCATGCTGGACCACATAGATGAGGGCCGCACCTAGGAATGGTGGGGCACAGTCTGAGGGCGACTGGGGGCCCAGCATTTACGGGACTGCCACACGGCCCTGGGCAGCTATCCCGGGCTTCTCCATGAAAGATCAGTAAACTGCCAGCTGTCTATTATTTTAGGTGTCTGATACTTCCAGCTACTTGTCATCCTGACAGGCACTTTCAACAAAGTGTGTTTTAAGTGTGGAGGGGATAATATACAGTGAATAATCAGAATGGGGAAGTGCCAAGAGAGGCTTCTGAGAAGAATATGCTATCCCAGCATGATTCTTCCCTCACCTGCTCCTTATTTTTTCTATCTTGCCATTTCCTGACATGACACTTTCTCTGATCCTTACCTTTCCCTTCTGCAATGCTTTCTCTATGTACCTTCCTTCCCGTCTAGTTAATTTTATAATTGCATTAAATTATATAATCCACATAAGCAGTTAACACAGTTAATTAAACTATGTAAACACACAGTACATTTAGCTGTTATTCTCATTGTTATTACTGACTTGGTCAAATCTGGCTTCTGTTCCGAAACCTCTCTCAAGATTCTTTCCGCTTCCCCATTTTATCAGGAACAACTATCCTCTTAATGTCCTAATACCAGGCACTGAGCAGTACCCCAGGAACCCTAGTGTTGAGAGTGGCTGGCTAATTACTTGTGTAGCTACTGCTCAAGAGGAATGGGGTGGGGGGCCGCGGCCGACGGGCAGGAGGAATGTGGCTCTTCCACATTCGTTCCCCTTTGCCTTCTGGCGGCTTCTTTGTCATTTTGTCCCCTCCCCATCCCTATGCCTCTGTTTCTATGGCTAGTTCTTCGTGTTCAATAGCAACACAGCTTCAACTCTGCTTTAGCTCTGCCAACATTATACCCTCTGCTGTTTGGAGCGTCAGGGATGTAGTGGCAAGCAGATCAGAGTGTGGGACTGAGAGCAGGCAAACTGTGCTGGCAAGATTACCCCACCTCCTTTTGTGATAACTCTGGGACTGGCATTGTAGGACCAACAATGTTGCTCTGCTCTTTGAGTTCCAGGTATAAATAAACTTCTTGCATTGTCTTTGGGAGCTCAGACACGTTAAAAAAAAAAAAAAACCCCTGTCGAGAATAATGAGGGCCCCGATGCTGATGGGATGAGGCAATTTCACTCCAGATGGTGGTCTTTAGCAAAAGAAACTGGTGCTGTCAGACTTGAGGTTTTCAGTCACTGAAGAATGACTGGTTGAGGATCATTTACCCAGTTCCTCCCTTTTTCTTGGCTTTGTCTCTGTTTAGGAGAAGGCAATGGCAACCCACTCCAGTACTCTTGCCTGGAAAATCCCATGGATGGAGGAGCCTGGAAGGCTGCAGTCCATGGGGTCGCACAGAGTCGGACATGACTGAAGCGACTTAGCAGCAGCAGCGAACCAAGTGAAGAGGTCTGTCCAGCTTCCTCCTGTTGGTGCTGCTATACTGATGTTACCTGACTTTTGTACCACGTGCCACAGTGGTATGTCCCTGAGGCCAGCATACGCCGGGGCCATATTTCATAGTAACTGCCTATTTCATTGACACCCTTTTAATCTTAGCTTATTTCCCCAACAGGGCAAGTTCTTACCTCCTTATTCAAAAACTTTCTTCTGATAATAGGTGATTACAATATGGCCCTTCATCATCCACCCATGATATCCAATGAGCAAAATTCCCCAGGTGAATACTTTATATTACTTTTTATTTTTAATGAAGAGGTTGGGGAAATTGCACTCTAATATTTCTTTCTGTGCTAAGGTTTTTTAAAGTTTTGTTTTATTGAGTTAATGCATATTTTTAAATACAGTTAGCCCAGACCTCCAATATGCAAAACAGCATAACTTGTGTTTAATGAAAAGTAGCAGTTGAAAAGGAGAATTGAAAGTATTCCTGGAATTGTTAAACTAGAAAATATCTTTAAAGAAATTTGCAGCATACAGTGGGTAAGGAACCACCTAATAGCTGATATATAAACTAAAGGTATCTTATGTTTTTCTCTGGGTGTTTTAAAAAACCTGGATTAAGTAGGATTTACAGATGGAGGAAAACCTGGCTTCCAAATACTAAGGAAAATGTTCTTGAGTTTCATTGCTTACATATCATTGCTTTGCACAGGAGGAATTTCATGATTTTCCAAACAGCTCTATTGTTTCATCAGGACAGAGTACTCACAAAGAACCCCCCCCCCCCTTTAAATACTTTTATTTTATTTATTTTGGCTGTGCTGGATCTTCAGTTGCTGCGTGGGCTTTTCTCTGGTTGTGGTGAGCACTGGCTCCTCTCCTTGTGGCGTGCACGCTTCTTACTGGCTGGCTTCTCTTGCAGAGCACGGGCTCTTCGCTCCAGAGCTCCAGAAGCCAGGCTCCCCAGCTCTAGGGCACAGGCTCAGTAGTTGTGGCTCCGGGGCTTAGTTGCTCCAGGACATGTGGGATCTTCCCGGACCAGGGATTGAACCCCTGTTTCCTGCACTGGCAGGCCGCTTCTTTACCACTGAGCCACCAGCGAAGCCCTCCTCCCTCTTTTATTTACTGAAATAGAGAGATGAAAGGAACTAATCATTTTTCCTTGCAGAGTGAAAGCCCCTCCCGGCGAGTTTGGTACCTAGAGTCTTAGCAGCCTTAGGGAAACCTACGCCGCACAAAGCATTGTGGGAGCAATGGGGGCTACTTCCGGGAGCTCAGGTTGAGATGTGCCCTCTCCGGCAAGGAGAAATCTGGTGCCAAGAGCTGCCTTGGAAGAAGTCAAAGGCCTTAGAACCTCCTGTGTGCCCATTTCTCTGGACCACATACTCCAGGATGAAAGGCAGGTGACTTGAGTGTCTGTTGTGAAATGTGGGGTCCTTCTGAGCTGACGTGGTGTTGCGGTCAGGCGCGGAATGAATGTGGTATTCCGAGGCCTCTTCTCTGTTCGATGCCGAAGCTCCCCAGATTGCAGTGCAGTTTGGAGAGCAAGACTCCAAGCCGCCTGGGTTAGCTTTGCCTGTGCAGGTGTAACCGCTGGAGATGATTGCGTCTGTGCTGCCTGTGCCCATCTTTAAAGAGACCTGAATCCCAAAGGTTGAGGGGCTTGGGAAATGGCAGACAGGCTGATAGTTCTTTGTTAGGAAGCCAGGTGACTGAGGCTCATGAACGCAGCTGTCAGCAGTTTGTCATCCTGCCTCAAAATCTAGGAACCTGGAGGCAGGAGGTAATGGTACCATGTTGTTGCTTTTGTTCAGTGGCTAAGTCCTGTCCGACTCTTTGTGACCTCATGGACTGTAGCCCACCGGCCTCCCCTGTGCCTGGGGTTTCCCAGGCAAGAATACTGGAGTGGGTTACCATTTCCTACTCTGGGGGATCTTCCTGACCCAGGGATCGAACCTGGATCTCTGCGTACTCCAGCATTGGCAGGCAGATTTTTTACCACTGAACCACCAGGGAAGCCAGTGGTACCATGTTGGTCAGAGCCAAAGCTGGTCAGTTGCTTTCTCAGAGCATGGAAGATTGGTGTTCTGGTCAGTCTTCTCAGAACCTCTGCTTGGGAGTTGTTAGGTCTGGTTTACAGGCTGAATGTCTTGTGTATGTGGGTGTGTAGGACAGGAGAAATGTCTAAAAAAATGGCCTTCTCAGCATGCTTAGCTTTTTCTCCACCCACCTCTTGGGTAGGTACAAAGAGAAATGGCAGCTACAGGATGGCATGTGGCTCACAGACTTATTTTACTTGACCTGTAGAGGATTTAACATTGAGGAAGGGGGATTAATTCCTACTTAATAACAGGGAGAGTTCACATAAAAACGATTTCCACTTTCTCCTAAAGAGTTGGTTTTTGTCTCAGGACAGTCAGCTGCTGCTGCTGCTAAGTCGCTTCAGTTGTGTCCGACTCTGTGCGACCCCAGAGATGGAGGCCCACCAGGCTCCCCTGTCCCTGGGATTCTCCAGGCAAGAACACTGGAGTGGGTTGCCATTTCCTTCTCCAATGCATGAAAGTGAAAAGTGAAAGTGAAGTCGCTCAGTCATGTCCGACTCTTAGCGACCCCTTGGACTGCAGCCCACCAGGCTCCTCCATCCATGGGATTTTCCAGGATGGAGTGGGGTGCCATTGCCTTCTCCGGGACAGTCAGGTAGCCCTAGGCAATGGCTGCCTCTTTGAGTGGAGGCATCTGCTCCCTAGTTCACCTTGGCTCACATTTGCCCAGGGTTGTTCATTATCTGCTTGGCCCTAGAAGGCATTTGAGTGTGAGAGCCTCAAGTGACACAGCCTTCCTCCTTGCTCCCACCCCTTTTAGTGTCCTCTGTGCCAGCCGGGCTCTCTCAGGAGCTCCCTCTGTGAGCCTGTCCTCCTGCCTCACCTGTGCAGATCCTGTGTGGCAGCCCTCTGTTCTCTTCTTGGGGAGGAGCTCCACGCTTGTGTTGCTCTGTAGACCTCACCACAGGTGAAGGTGAAAGAACTGGGACGCTGAGTCCTGACTGGGACTCTGTTGGCACATCCCAGCCTGCTGGGTACAGGGCTTGGCTCTGAGTGGGTCTGGCCCTGCAGTCCTTTGTCCTGCCCCTGACCTCCCTGGAGGTGAGCTTGACTACAGCCTGAAGTCAGGGACAGAGATGTATTTTTTTTTTGTTTTTTAACTCCTTTTGGAGAGCTGTGGGGCTTCTTCATAGTAGAAGTTATAATAACACAATTACACATATACTCATATTACATATAATGTGTGTATATATATACCTTCTTGTAAATCATTCCTTTACACTCAACCAAGACCTGCTAAAGTAGGGATAAGTTATTGCCCCTCTTTCACAGATAAGCCCCAGAGAAAGCTAAGAGCACCTGCCCCAGATCTCAGTCACTCATCTCAGCAGGGACACAGAAGCCCATGTTGGTTTTTATTTTTTTATCTGCACAGTGCCAGGCCACACTTTTAAGCTTGAATGTTTCTATATATATGTAAATATCTGTAGTCACAGCTTAGCGCAAGAAAGCATCAGGGTTACTACTCACATTCACTCTATCATTCAATAGGCCATTAAGAACTCCAGGAGGAAAAATCCCCAATACTCCTTACACCTGTAAATTCCTCAGTTAAGCTTTCAGTATCCTAAACTATTAGATATTAAAAATAAACACATTTTTAGTAATAGAAAAAGGTCTTGGCACTTCTAAATATTTAGAAATTTGCAAGCCCACCAGCACCCTTTTTACTATATCTATATACTGTTCTTTAAATTTTTTTAAATTTTTATTTTATTGGAGTATAATTGATTTATAATATGTTAGTTTGGGGTCTACAGCAGAGTGATTCAGTTATACATATAATCATTATTTTTTAGATTCTTTTCTCATAGGTTAGGATCATATTATTATATTCTTAAAAATTTACATTTAGATTGACAAATGTTAAAAATATCAACCTAAATTTGAATGAAAAATTTTAAAGAATCCAGTAGTCACATTCTAAACAATAGTAAAAATGAGTTTCATATGCTAGTTGTCCTTTTAAATGCCCATGAATATCTGATTAGTAATTTCATTTTAAAGATTGTCTATAAATTGGTTAAAATTGTGGCACATTTGCCACCTTTTGGGAAACCTGCTTCTGATGAAAAAAAAAAAAAAAACAGTAAATTGCAGCTCTTCATGTCACCAGCAAGCCTCCTGGGCTCAGTGTTGGAAATGTATAATATATAATACAGCAGACATAGAGCAAAACTACTGGGGGACTTGGCCACATCTGGGCAGTTGTAACAATCTGTTGAGTCTTCCTAGGATTTCATGTGGTGATGGGCAAAGCTAGTGCACTGGTGGATTTGGGATGTGCTGGGCACATGTAATGACTCATCCTTATGGTGAGCCTGCCCCAAAGGCTGGTGAACTACTTTCTTCATCTGGCTTTATGTTCATGGCTGACTGATAACCTCCATCTCCAAGAGCTCACAATAGGAATTGTCATGCAAATATTTAATTTCTCTAATCCAGGATGTTAAGCTTGATTGGTTTAAGAGATGGTAAGAAAGTATTCTTCATGTCTTGAGCATTGAGTTTAAATGCACTTTAGAGTTATAGCACTGATTCATTTATTTTGTATACTTAGACTTTGAACATTTGAACTCAAGTAAATTTATGTACATTGTAAACTACTTGTTAATTTGAACAAAAGGTCCTGATCATGTTTTAAAAATAGATTTCAAGTACTGAAGAAAAATGAGAAAATTTTTATGTATTTATTTAAAAACATCTGAACACTGAAATCCTGAGAAATCTGTATGCAGGTCAGGAAGCAACAGTTAGAACTGGATATGGAACAACAGACTGGTTTCAAATAGGAAAAGGAGTATGTCAAGGCTGTATATTGTCACCCTGCTTATTTAACTTATATGCAGAGTACATCATGAGAAACGCTGGGCTGGAAGAAACACAAGCTGGAATCCAGATTGCCGGGGGAAATATCAATAACCTCAGATATGCAGATGACACCACCCTTATGGCAGAAAGTGAAGAGGAGCTAAAAAGCCTCTTGATGAAAGTGAAAGTGGAGAGTGAAAAAGTTGGCTTAAGCTCAACATTCAGAAAACGAAGATCATGGCATCTGGTCCCATCACTTCATGAGAAATAGATGGGGAAACAGTGAAAACAGTGTCAGACTTTATTTCGGGGGGCTCCAAAATCACTGCAGATGGTGATTGCAGCCATGAAATTAAAAGACGCTTACTCCTTGGAAGAAAAGTTATGACCAACCTAGATAGCATATTCAGAAGCAGAGACATTACTTTGCCAACTAAGGTCCGTCTAGTCAAGGCTATGGTTTTTCCTGTGGTCATGTATGGATGTGAGAGTTGGACTGTGAAGAAGGCTGAGCACCGAAGAATTGATGCTTTTGCACTGTGGTGTTGGAGAAGACTTGAGAGTCCCTTGGACTGCAAGGAGATCCAACCAGTCCATTCTGAGGGAGATCAGCCCTGGGATTTCTTTGGAAGGAATGATGCTAAAGCTGAAGCTCCAGTACTTTGGCCACCTCATGTGAAGAGTTGACTCATTGGAAAAGACTCTGATGCCGGGAGGGATTGGGGGCAGGAGGAGAAGGGGATGACAGAGGATGAGATGGCTGGATGGCATCACTGACTCGATGGACGTGAGTCTGAGTGAACTCCAGGAGATGGTGATGGACAGGGAGGCCTGGCGTGCTGCGATTCATGGGGTCGCAGAGTCAGACACGACTGAGCGACTGAACTGAACTGAACACTGAAAGCAGCACTAAAACCATTAATAATCCTTGTAGTTAATGTGCTTTGGAATTCACAATAGATCTCACAGTCTTCTGAAGCACTGACTTTATTGAATTATCCACATGGTTCATACTGGTAATGGAAGGTGGGGCCACCTTACAAGATTCAGATCCAGGAAAACAAGAGCTTGGGAGATGCCCTCTGGGCTACTTGGAGAGAATAAGACTTGGATAGCTCAAATTGTGGTCTATATTAGCTTGACCCTTTGAAGACCAACAAAATAATCATTGTAAACATTTCTTAATACAGTTTTTGAAAAGCTTGCATTGTTATTTAAATATGTTACCCATTATAATAGCCATTGTGGTCTTCTAAAAATAATTTGGAGTTTGGAATTCATTATAGTTTTTAAAGTGTATGCATTCAGTTCAGAATAGCTCTCTGAGGATATTCTGTGCATATAAATACCAGGCTGCAGACAGGGCTTAGATTAATGGACCACGGAAGGTTATTTTATGGAGAGTTTAAGTGTGTATTATTGTTATTTCTAAATTGTATTAATAATAATATCCTACACTTGTCCAGCATGTGTATGACATTTTACTGGTCTTAGAGGGTCACTGCATACATTATCTCATTTGTTTCTCACAACAACCTTGGGAGGGAAGTGGGATGGTATCAAGTGTTGACAATGAAGTCCTTGGGTTGAGATAAAGTCCTGGTAATATTGGGAAGAAAAAGATGCTATAGAAACACAAACATTCTTTTTATTCTGTTTTTGACCAATATGGTAGCAAGTGTTCAGACTGACTTTGGACAGTCTCCAAGGAGAGATCCTATCTCATTATTTCTTCCACCTGGTAGGAGGGGAAAAAAAGAGCAAAATGTGTGAGTACTCTCTTAGAGGAAAAACTGCAAGATTAAGGGAGTAAACTACCTTTTACTTCATAGAAGTTAGCACTGAACCTTTGGATTCCCCATTGAGTACTTACATATACTCTTGTTTAAAACATGTTTCTGTACCCTTTCTGTGCCATTCATGGTGAAATCTGGAAAATCAAATATGTAGAGATGGTCAGAGGAAACAAAGAATTTTATTGTTATAGTCAATAGTGATTCAGTCTGGACTTATGTGTTGTTTATGAAATATTTTGAGCTTTCCTGTTTTACCAACAGCAGCATGGGAACTCAGAGACCATGGTATACTGATAGCTGAGCTGGAGTAGTGAACCCAGGACTGTAGAATCCTGGAACCTGTGCAGAGAAATATTTAAATAATTTATCATAATGATTATTTCTATCAGATATAACTCCAGGATTAAATGCTAATTTTATTTGACTTACATAAAGGGGAATTATTACTGCAGTTACTTTTAAAGAGCTCCCTGGGTTTGCCAGGAGTATTTGAATTAACAGTAAATTGTGCGCCATTACTTATTAATGGGGTCCAGCTGATTTATTGGTGGTCTGTCTGGCAATTAGCCATTCTGTATAGTGTCTTCTGTTTGGCCATTACTTTTTCACTATTGAGTGCAAGCTCACGGATGAGCACCTTGAACCAATGGGGAAGTCTGCCTGTCAACCTAATAGGGCCTTGCATCATCTTAATGGTGAGTTATGATCCGTCTTGAAGGATATTTGGACACACTTAATATCTTTTGGATGACAACCATTGGAGGCATAGATGAAAGTACATGTTGTCATTGAATCACTAAAAATCTTTACTCAGTCACCAGATAGCCATTATATTATATGAATCTCTTTACAATATTTCTTTTATTTAAGTAAATTATACAGGTGTTTTTAGCTTCTGTGGCACTTGTAGAATGAAATGCTGTGAGCAAACTGTAGCACAGCAAGCTATGGCTGGCAGTATTTATTTGCAAGTGTCACTTTGGGGCGCCTAATTTGTCCTCAGGAGAAATATTTTTTGCTCAGCTTGCAAAATGTTGTAATAAAAATTGGTGATTGATGTTGATTATAAGATTAAATGGCTGGGCCACAGTGGCCAATGTCATAAATCAAAGCAGCTCAAAGTTGGGATTGGCCACTAGAGGAGGTTCTAAGTGGGAGCGTTTTTTTTTTTTTTTCCTTTGATGAATCAATATATTTCAGGTCTTTATAACATTGACTCCTGAACTTCATTGAAACTGTATTCAAAACGTCATTTTACAGTGCTTTTAATAAGTTTTAATACAACCTGGTTTTGCCTATCTAAGCATGCAGGGAAGCTATGAGGCTTCCCTCCTAGCTCAGTCAGTGAAGAGTCTGCCTGCAATGTGGGAGACCAGGATCCAATTCCTGGGTTGGGAAGATCCCCTGGAGCAGGAAATGGCAACCCATTCAAGTATTCTTGCCTGGAGAATCCCATGGACAGAGGAGTCTGGCAGAGACTGGGTCGCAAGAGTCGGACATGACTGAGTGACTAACACTTTCAGTTTTTTCAAGCATGCAGTAATGGAAGAAAATACGTGAAAATTCTCTTCTTAGTGGGAATGCAGTTTAAGAATTAGGGAGGGTGTATGAGCTGCTAAACCCAAGCTCATCGCCTGATTCTTTGAAGAGTTTTATATTTGGTTGCCTCACATTAGTTTCTCCTTCCTAACAAATTCCTTGGAGGGTATGTGGTCTGATGCCATCCTTCCGTGTCCTGGGGGCCATCCGCTGCTCTGACACAGTTCCTTGCTGGACTTGGACTCTGGAGTAGAGGGAAGAACACTGGGAAAGCTGGGTTTTTTTATTTCCAGTATGATCACAATGTTCTGATCACTCCCATTTTCTGGCCATCATAGTGACAACAGAGTGACAGTTGTTTTCCAAGTCTGTTTCTCCTGTCTTTGACAATTCTGGGAGCTCCATGATAGCATCCCAATAAATCCTCCTTTGTTTGACTAAACCGTAAGTGGTTTCTCTTGCATGACACTAAAACTGGGCATCTGTAAACATGCAGGAAACAGAGGATTTCTGATTGGGACCGTATATTCATTCAGGTATTCATTCCTTTATTCACCAAATATTTATTGAGTACCTGATATATATGTTACGGCTTCCCTGGTGGCTCAGAGGTTAAAGCGTCTGCCTGGAATGTGGGAGACCCGGGTTCGATCCCTGGGTCGGGAAGATCCCCTGGAGAAGGAAATGGCAACCCACTCCAGTACTCATGCCTGGAGAATCCCATGGAGGGAGGAGCCTGCTAGGCTACAGTCCATGGGATCGCAAAGAGTCAGACATGACGAGTGACTTCACTTCACTTAATATGTATGTTAGGCACTCTTCTCAACAACTTGGGAAGCAGCAGTGAATAAAGCAAAAAATCGTGCTTTCATTAAATTTGCATTCTAATGGAGGGAGATATAAAAAAAGCAAGGTAAGTTAAATATATGTATCTATCATATATGTAAATATACAATATGTAGGCCATGGTGATAAATGCTATACATATGTACAATATTTCTCTTATTAGTTCTTTCCTTGTTAAAGTTCCTTGAATCAGGTAGGCCTGTTCAGATCTGGAATGACCTATTCTGAGGTTCTGTCTGTCTCTTGAACTTTGCTCCAACACATTTCTGCATAGCTCTCAAAGGGATGTTAGCTGGAGTCTGAGCTGCGTGTCTGTACAAAACAGAGAGCTGGAGAAAGGGGAGACTGGGGTGAGATAAGGCAGTGGCGGGAGTTGAGTGAAGGCTTTAGTCTCGAGGCTGAAATTCTTCCTTCTGGGGCTCTGCTTGGACTTAGGCAGTAGGATTGAATCAAGAATGCAAGACTGGGGCTTGGGCAGGTGGCCTGGAGCAAGCATACAAACTGATTTGTGTGTGGAGGGGGAGTCTGGGTCAGAGATATGAGGAAGTGTCACAGGACTGTGTGAGACAGAGCAGGGTAGCAGCAAATGGAGGAACCTAAAGAAACAGTCTGTGCGGGTAAGGGCAGGAAGTATTGCTGTGATGAAGTAGGTGGCCAGCACCTTCTTCATTTAGTAGGCAGATATCAAGTGGGGGGACCAGAGTGGTATCTGGAATAATGACCTAAAAGAGTGGGGAGGGATGTGATGGTGCTGCATTCAGAATTTTAGAATACAGCACATTTCTTTTCCCCATGACGTTGGGAACCTGGCAAAGCATCCAGCCCAGTGTTAGCAACAGGTTAGTGGAAAGCCATTTATCAGGCCTGTCCCCTCACTAGGTGAGAGGTATCAGGGCCTAAATGCCAGCAATGAAAGTCTAGAGTCCCAGCAGATCTGCAGGATGACAGAATATGAACACACAAGATCCTGGGAGGCTAGAAGAAAGGTCTGGGTTTAATAGGGATGAGCTGAAGGCTTGGGGTTTAGAAAACCAGATGCGTGGCACAGAATGAGGGAGAGATGGCCTTCCAGCAGCATGAATCAGGAAGCAGTGTGAGTGTGCTTGCCCTCAGCTTTGGCCTGCATTTCTAGGAGAATAATACTCAGAAAGAGAAAGGTGATTGTTTTTTTCCTGCAGTTCATTGAAGACGGAACACCTGAAACAAGCATTCTGGTGCTAATACTCTGAAACAATCAGAGTGGGACTCACTCAGGAGTGAATAACTGAAAGGATGAAAAGACCAGAAACCATTGTATATGTGAAATGATTGGGGGAACTTTGGATAGTTAGACTGGAAAACAGGCTCAGGGGGTATATGAGTGAAGTGAAGTGAAATCGCTCAGTCGTGTCCGACTCTTTGCGACCCCATGGACTGTATGTAGCCTACCAGGCTCCTCTGTCCATGAGATTTTCCAGGCAATAGTACTGGAGTAGATTGCCATTTCCTTCTCCAGGGGATCTTCCCAACCCAGGGATCGAACCTGGGTCTCCCGCATTGTAGACAGACACTTTACTGTCTGAGGCACCAGGGAAGCTGTTTTCAGATATTTGCCTCATGGAAATGGTTTTGGGCTTCTGTTTGCTTCAGAAGCATCGACTGATTAATGTGGGGGCATAGAGTCGGACGTGACTGAGCAACTAACACTTTCACATTTTCTGGTAAGAGGTCCACAGATTGGATGATTAGCCTCACAATGGGCTCAGTCTGGGTGGGATAGTCACATGATGCCTTTTAGCCAGGTAAGGGTGGAGGGAGGCATCCAAGGGCTTTTCAACCCTTCTATGATTTGGCTCTGTTAATAAACAGTATACTGGACAAGTAGCACAGAACTTAAACACATACATGCAGTATAGAACTCTTGGTAATTTATTTTCTTCACTTTTGCTTGATGTTTATAGCTCTGTTTAATATAACCCTGGTCTAAAAACCTTAGCCTCAAAGTTACAGCCACTTCTTGAATCTACTCTTGGTGCAGATGTCCTTCGTGGCTTTTTTTTTTTTTTTTTTTAAATACCAGTGTGGCTCCAAAATTTCTTTGTTGAGCTTCCGTGTTGTCACACTTGTGACTATCTTAGCGAATTATTTCATTCACTGAATTTTTATGTAGCCTGCTACTGAAGTCATCGTCTCGTAGTTCTAATCTAGTTCCCATTAGAGTTTTCTTTCTGCTTCAATAGAAGCCAGAATAAAGGGCGACATAGCAGTGGTGGCTCCCTGGTCCCTGTCTTTCCCAATCAGTAGTATACTTTTTAAAGTTCCTATTCGTGACTAAGAGAACATCTCCCTTCCATCTTGCTGGGTACTCCTTGAAATTTGCAGCTAGCTTAAGTGCATTGGTTAAACGTATTCATTAACCACTTCACTGAAGCTCAAACTCATAAACTTGGTTCAGAACACAAACAACTTTCTTTTGCAGGGGTAGTATCTCTTTTCAGTAACAAATCCTAGTAACCAGGGTTTAGATTTCCAAATTATTTCAGAAGGAATGTAAAAGGTTATTTGGGCAAAACCATAAAAATATTTCACCCCAACATATTATTTCTCCTGGATTATATTCTTGACTCTTTATTAGGAGCCCCTGGGGACGAACCCAAAGCAATGAACAGTGGGCTGATTTTCTAGAATCTAGAAGTGTTATAAAAGAGAAGATTTCAGGAGGGAGGGTTCTATTGTCCTTCAAATAGCACTTTGGGGTTGGTGTTTACCCATGTTTAGATCTTATTTAGAGTCCCAGCTATTAATAAAGTAAAAACCCTACTCCCCATAGTTCCTGAACCAAATAAGAGAAAGCCACGAGGAAACCTCAACGGGCCTGTGGCTCTGCAGAAATAGAAGTTGTGTCAGTTGAGAAAACGTAAGGAGCAAAGCCTTTTCTTTTCTTAGAACTGAACCGCTAGTCGATCTGGGAACAGCATATTCCAGCTAGAAATAAACACATTTATCTTTTATTCCTGAGAACAAGAAAGAAATCCCAGACTGCTGGAAACAGCTTTTCTCCCGCCACAGGAGCTTGCCATGTAGGTTAATCTGCCTGGCATTTCTGAGAACCAGTTTTGCATGAGAGCTGCACTGGGCAAGGTGGGGCTGGGAAGGTGAGTCAAGCCAGGTTAGTCCTGAAAGAGTTCTCTTCACCCATGACTTTTGCATTGTATGGCTCTTCCAGAACCTGGAGATAGTGAGAGGGAGGTCTTGGTATCGATTCAGTAGACCTCCTTTAAGCTCTGCATAAAGAGCAGGTCAGTGTCCCTGGTGGCCTTGGTCTTCAGAGAATGGGACTGTTGGGGTCATCACAGCATTGGCCTGACAACAAACTGGCTTTCACTCAGTCTTGCACGTCTTTTCTTTCAGCGCACTAATTGTTCTCTGTGCTTCTACACTGTTCTGACAAGACGGCAAATGGAAAATGTGCAAAGTAATTAAAATAAGTATGTGGTTGCAGTTGTTATACTCTATTGCCCTGAGCTGAATGCCATTTGAGGGGGAACCCAGAGAAGGGCTGCATTCAGGCCTGGAGGACAAATAGTTTCTTGGTTGGTTTGTCTTTTATAACAAGAATTCAACTCAGGGCAATGACTGAAGAAAAGAGAAACTTAGGGCTTTCCTTGGTAGTTCTTTCTCAGAACTTTAGGGATTCTGTGTTGTTGCTTATGATCAAATTTTCAGGGGTATTATCCACATATATAAACTGATTAGGAAGACTATTGATATAAATCAATTTATACACGGTTTGTGTACAAGGTATGTTTGCCTCTTGTTGAAATAAAATAGCATTGGAATGTTGGGCTTGTAAACATAAGACTATACATCTCTGAAATAATTTTCCTCAGACTAAATCTTTGGGAAATCAAATATTTGCCTATTTGGAAAGCCTGAAAAATATTTTGTTACAAATAGTTTACACTATTATTATTGTAGATGTAACAGTTCAGTTCAGTCGCTCAGTCGTGTCCGACTCTTTGCAACCCCATGAATCACAGCACGCCAGGCCTCCCTGTCCATCACCATCTCCCGGAGTTCACTCAGACTCATGTCCATCAAGTCAGTAGATGTAACAGTGCTCATCAAAAATATTTTAGAAAACAGAGACAATTGTGAAGAAAAGAGAAAATATTTTGCATTTTCATTAGGTTGAACTAATCTCTGAATATTTTCTTGTCTTTTTTCTTTTTTAAAATTAATGTGTAATGTGTGTCTGTGTGTTTACATAATTAGATTTATACTCTGCAGTGTTTTATATCATGATTTTGCTCACTTTCATTTCACTGAAGCTTGTAGAAATGTTTATTTTTAATGACTGCATACAATTTGATTTTGTGTTTGGGCCATAGCTTATCCAGCCTACATACAGACATTTGGGTTTTCTCACATTTTTGGTGCACAGGACATTCGACTGCAACTCTATTGACTTCCCTTAGGTAGATTCCTTGAAGTTCTTCTTCAAGGACAACAAGGTATGATGCCATCTTTTAGGTTACTCTGGTATAAACAGACAAATGTGGAACAGTTGAATTGAAGCGGATCTCATTTTTAGAGAAAGGGTATTATTTCTGGGTGGTTTTCCTTCTTTCTTTTCTGATTGGGTTCTCGTGGTGCTTGAATTCCTTGGATGTTAGAAGTAGGAAGACCAAGATTCAAATTCTAGTTCTGTGACTTTTTAGCTGCTTGACATAACTAATAAATTACTTGATGTAACTCCCTTGTCGAGTGCCCTCACCCATAAAATAGGGTCAGTAATAAGTTTTCAGTGAGGGTTAAGTGCCTATCTCTTATGCTTGTTCCCTTTCCAAGGAATATTCAGAGCTAAAGATGTGTAATCAGTTGGATGATGAAGATAACAAATTTTCTTACTGAGTCATATGTAGCTTGAGATACCAGTTTCACACCATTTAAAATTTATTCTAATATGAAAATCCACAATAGATAGGGATCAAAATATTATTTAGTTATATGGAAAAAAAATCAAAGAATTAAATAATTAGAAAAATAAACTTACTAGTAAACACACCAATTTACTACATATTTCTTTCAGTGGGTAGTTGAGTCTCTGGAAATGATGAGACACAAAATTGTGTGAAGAACAATCAGAATCCTTCCCTTTGGGCTATTTGGGTCATTGTTATGACAAGGCACACTTTCGTGAACTATATTACAAAATCATAAAACCGATGGTAATATAGTCACAAGAAAGAAAGTAGTATGAATGATGTCATTCATTGAATGAGATCTGAATGATCTCATTTTTTTCATAATAAATACTTGATATTTTGGAGGTTAAAAGTCATAAACCTGTTAACTGATAACTTGAGGATTAATTGAGAAAATCTTACAAATCTACTGAAAATGCATAAAGCATAATTAAAATGCACAGTATTGCAAATATTCTTTCCTGGTGATTCCAATCTACTCTAGCCTAAGTAATGAAACACTTTTTTTTTTTTCTCTTCCTAATTAAGCTTCATAAATTTACTGTACTGACAAGAGACAAAGCCTTTTAAAAGGAAAAAAAAAAAAGCTTAGTAATTAGAGATTGTAGAAGTGGTATTTTTAACCCATGAGAAAGAGACTTAACCATGGACAAGAAGAAAAATACCAGCATCAGCCCTTTAACTCTCAATCTGTAACTTTCTTAATCACTTAAAGGTATGGTATTTTTAAAAAGATAGTTTAAAGTTTGAATTAAATGTGATAAATACTGAATTCCTCTGAGCAGAATAAGTTGTTTCAAAATATATAAGGATTAGCACACTTTTATCTGAGAATAGGTTTATCCTTAAATATATTAAACTGTATGATGAACATTTCCTCTGAAGGGTATCACTGGATCTGTGAGTGTCCAACCAGGAGTCAGAAACCACATTGTAATTTGAGCAGGGGCTTTCTGGGTAGTTCAAATGGTGAAGAATCTGACTGCAACCCAGGAGACCTGGGTTCAATCCCTGGGTTGGGAGGGTCCCCTGGAGGAGGGCATGGCAACTCACTCCAGGATTCTTACCTGGAGAATCTCATGGACAGAGGATCCTGACAGGCTACATACAGTCCATGGGGTGGTAAAGAGTCAGACATGACTGAGTGATTAACACTTCCTTTCACTTTCAATTTGAGCTGGACAAGTTGAATATAATTATTAACTGTAACAGAGGTTTTGAGTCACGGGGAATTAGCTAGTAAGAAGTAAATAGAACTGAAGAATATGGGAATAGCAGATCTAAGGAATAATCACCACATCTAGGATAGAACATTCGAGGAAGGCCTCACTTCACTCCAGGGCTGAGATATAGACCTCATTGGAGAGGGCATGGCCGTGGCTGAGTATTTGCTAGAGAAGTCACCGAGGTGCTGTGCTGGCAGAACTTGCCTGAAATCTGTGCTCTCAGATGCAGGGGAAGTATCCATAGGAAGAAGCCTTGCCTTGGAACTTGCCTCAAGACCGCCCAAGGGGAGGCTGGGGGAAACCATTTGTGGGAAGATGCCTTGTTGGTGGTAGTCCACCATGAAGCTGCCTGAAGGGGTGCTGGGGAAGCTGCTGGCCACAGAGGACTGCTGGACGCTGTGGGCTACAAGAGCCGATGCTGGAGATGCTGCTTGTGCTGCAGGAGCGGGTGCTGTGAGGCTATGTGATTGGAGGACTCTCACAAGAGGAGCTCATCAGAACCAGAGATGGAACTGCTCCTCCTCCAGTGTGCTTCCAGCGCTGGCAAGGGATGAAGGCTATCATGCCAGCTGACAAAGGAGAAATACTTACAGTCTCGGTACCAGAGGAATCATTCAAGTGTGAATCTGGAACCCAGGAGCAATACATTGATAATGACTACAGTCCAGCCCTTTGGCTAACTCAACTTCCATATACACTCTTCTACACATATGAACTTGTGTACAACAGTGAAACAACTCTTCCTAATGAGATACAGCTATCTTTTTACAGGTAAAAATGTTCCCCTCTTCTTCCCCAAATGAGACACACACAATTATACATTGTCATTGTATCCATCACTGGGTAATATTAATTACTTGTAAAATTCTGTCGAGACCCATTGAATACTTTGTTACTGACAAGCTAAATCATAAAGTTAACTTCCAAAAACATGTATTTGAGATAAAGAGGAGAAGGAAGTTGAAGAAAATTGTTAGCATCTACAAATAAACACACACATAGAGCAGGCAAGGAGGAAACATGTAAAGCTACTGCAGACCTTGATGTTTCTGTAATTGGTAATGAGACTGTAATTGATTCTGATGACATTCTTTTCCCATTGTCCTTATGTTTCGTCTTCTTTCCCGTTAGAACCTCAGCTGGTTGGGATTCTTTATCTGTTGGAATAACCCACACCTTTCTGAAGGGTCTGAGTCCTCAGTTGTCCTGCATTTTTTTTTTCCTATAGTTTTCCATTAACCTTTACTGTTGTGCTTGGAAGTACCCAACACTTCTGGGGTAAGAGACACCCCAAAGAATCTCCCATTTTCCAGAATAGTTCTCCTTGCACTCATTTGAAACAGCATCCTAATTTCTCCTTGGTAATTTCCCCTTTTCTTGTCAAAATAGTTATCATTTTGTTTTTTTATTTTTTCTGTTTTTTGGTTAGGTTGCATAGGCCTAAAATGGCCCAATCTTGTCTTCCAATTCAGTGGAACCACTGGAAAGTTACAAGCTCATCTTCCAATTCAGTGGAATCATTGTTGTACCTCCTGATTGGAGTATCACCCCATTGGGAACTAAGACCTCCAAACTAGCAAAACTTGAGTCTCTCAGAACAGGAACGAACAGTTCTGGGAATAATTTTTTAGGTAACACGAAGCAGAACCACTCCCATATCTACTTCTTGACTCCTGAATCTATTAATTTTGGCTGTCGAGAAGACAGCACCATCTAATTACCTGTGATTCAAAGCATATACTACACCCTGTAAGACAGAGCTCTCTTTCAGGGTGCAGGGTCCTAACTGGTGTCATAACTGAACTTTCTGTAAGTTATTCCACCTTTAAACTAGCTAGTTCATTTCATGGGTCTGGACCCGTTGCTACACTTCCTTCTCTGTGAAATGATTTCATTGGTCAGAAGCAATGCTACAGAGAATATCATGATGATGGATAAAGTGTTCTATGAGTCTATGGATGGTGATGTTTAACTGCTTTTTCAGCAGGGAAGGCGAATCCATATCCACAATATATATTTATTGCAGTAAGGATAAATCTGTGACCCATTCACATTGGAGAGTCCAGTGCGATCAACTTGTCCCCTGGTGGTGATCTGTCAAATGGTGTGATATCTGGGGATCAGTGCTGGTTTCAACTATTGACAGATTAGTCACACTTCACAGGTCATTTTTAGGGAAAGTCCATGTCTTTGAGCTCTTGCATACCAACCTAGATAGCATATTCAAAAGCAGAGACATTACTTTGCCAACAAAGGTCCATCTAGTCAAGGCTATGGTTTTTCCTCCAGTGGTCATGTATGGATGTGAGAGTTGGACTATAAAGAAAGCTGAGTGCTGAAGAATTGATGCTTTTGAACTGTGGTGTTGGAGAAGACTCTTGAGAGTCCCTTGGACTTCAAGGAGATCCAACCAGTACATTCTAAAGGAGATCAGTCCTGGGTGTTCATTGGAAGGATTGATGTTGAAGCTGAAACTCCAATACTTTGGCCACCTGATGCAG
Organism: Capra hircus; assembly: GCF_001704415.2. Taxonomy (NCBI): domain Eukaryota; kingdom Metazoa; phylum Chordata; class Mammalia; order Artiodactyla; family Bovidae; genus Capra; species Capra hircus. The sequence continues at coordinate 108,213,801 of NC_030808.1, read as the reverse complement.
AGAGCTGACTCATTTGAAAAGCCCCTGATGCTGGGAAAGATTGAGGGCAGGAAGAGAAGGGGATGGTAGAGAATGAGATGGTTGGATAGCATCACTGACTCAGTGGACATGGGTTTAGGTGGACTCCAGGAGTTGGTGATGGACGGGGAGGTCTGGCATGCTGCGGTTCATGGGGTCCCAAAGAGTCAGACGTGACTGAGCAACTGAACTGAACTGATAGCTAGACTTGTGTTGAAAACACCTGAATGACATGCATGCAACTTGTGGAGAACGCTGCACTATTAACCAGTGTCAGAGGAGGACTCCAACTATGTGGATGATAGCAAAGGTCATCATGATGCCCTCTACCAGAAAGAGAAGTCCAGCACTTGTGCCCACTGCATCCTGGTGTCAGAGTCACCGAGGAAAGTACAACATGATCAAGCAGTAGATAGAATAATATATATATATTTTTTACATGGAGAAGAGACAAAGCAAGATCCACCCCAGCAGTGTGCACAGGTCCCTCATGGCTAGTGTGTGCCCTGGCAGTTAGTGGCACACAGGGCAGTTGGCCTATGCACACCCCTCTCATGCTGCAGCAGAGGGACCTCTCTCCTCCCAGTTTCCAAGAAGTCTGAGATACTGAAAGCTGGGGCCATGCCTGAGGGCCACTGATCCACACACTAACAGAGCAAAGGTGAAACACACTGAGTCTGAAATAGGAAGAGATATTCCCACACAAGGCAGCGATCCTAGCACAGGCTGTGTGGGCTCTTTCCAACTTGGTAGGAATGCGTTCTAGACCCAAGATCCATCTTACGTGGCTGCGTAGGGTTCAGAAGGCTGTGTGTTTGAGGCTACCTTTCTCAACACATCTTTCTCCTGCCTTCCAAACCTGCTTGATTCTAGTCTTTCATTCCCATTTTATGATAGACTGCTACCGAATATACCTGCTGCTGCTGCTGCTGAGTCGCTTCAGTTGTGTCCGACTCTGTGCGACCCCGTAGACGGCAGCCCACCAGGCACCTCTGTCCCTGGGATTCTCCAGGCAAGAACACTGGAGTGGGTCGCCATTTCCTGCTCCAATGCATGCATGTATGCTAAGTCGCTTCAGTCGTGTCCGACTCAGTGCGACCCTACGGACAGCAGCCCATCAGGCCCCTCTCTCCACGGGATCTTCTAGGCAAGAATACTGGAGTGGGTTGCTGTTTCCTTCTCCACACTGAACGTACCTGGCCGATGGCTATACGACACTCAATTCATGATGGGAAGCTCAGGCCTCATGGTCACCTGTTATTCCATAGTTAGGAGTTCAGTCTCCATCTAGGTCTAGTGGCAAAACCAGATGCTGTTTCTTAGAAGGAAAATAGTTATTTATAGAAGAGAACATAATTCGTTTCCATAATCCTAGCAGTCTGCATTGTGAGTCTCCAATTTGTACTTACCCAGAAGCTCTTACTGTCCGTATTTGCCGCACAGATTTTCAGGTGTCGTTGAATCTGCTGGCTAATAAAGATGGAGTGGTGAAGAGGCTTGTACTTCAACCTGAACTTACTGCAAAGCCTTCTCCCGCTCTGGTCCCAGTTGACATTTGGAGACTTGTGGGTGACTGTCTGGAAGTGTTAAAATGGCACACTGGAGTGTGGTATATTTTGCTACCAAAAGGCCTCCCGAGCATCGTGCCTTTCACTTGGTGGTAGGGGATGTGAAGTGCAGGAACTTACCTCTTTTCAGTTGAAGTGTAGTTGATTTACCGTATCAATTTCAGGTGTACAACATAGTGATTCAGTCTTTTTACAGATTATACTCCATTAAAAGTTGTTATAAGATAATGGGTATAATTCCCTGATATGATATATCCTATTCTTTATTTTATACATAGTAGTTTGTATCTCTTAATTCTATACCCCTAATTTGTTCCTCCTCTCTTCCTTCTCCCCTTTGGTAACCACTAGTTTGTTTTCTATATCTGTGAGTCTATTTCTGTTTTGCTATATACATTCATTTGTATTATTTTTTAGATTCTTCATGTAAGTGATATAATGCAGTATTTGTCATCCTCTGTTGGACTTATTTCACCAAGCATAATATTCTCTAGGTCAATATACATCGATGCAAATGGCAGAATTTCATCCTTTTTTTTTTATAGCTGAGTAATGGTCCACTATATATATATATATATATAAACAGTAACTTAGAAATTTATCTTTAACCTTAGAGGAAATACCTTGACTTGCTCTAGACCATTAAACCCCTAGAAACTTCACTGAGGTTGGGTGGGGTAGAGTGGGGCTGAAATTTTGTGGAGGTCATCTTCCATATGTCTTATGAAAATGTCAAGTACTTGTTCCTTCCTGCTCCTTAGTTCTCATCAGCATAATCTTGTCAGTGTAGTAGGACAGTGTGAAATTAGTAGTTGTGGCTCATCTGGTAAAGAATCCACCGGCAGTGTGGGAGACCTGGGTTTGATCCTTGGGTTGGAAAGATCCCCTGGAGAAGGGAAAGGCTACCCGCTCCAGTATTATGGCCTGAAGAGTCCCGTGGACTGTATGGTCCATGGGGTCACAGAGAGTCGGACATGACTGAGTGACTTTCACTTCACTTTACTTCAGGACAATCAAGCTCTCTACAAGTTATGTTAGAGCAGAGAATAAAAAAATTGATATACTATATACTCCTGAAGCAAGATTGTGAGGGCATAGTGTTTTCACTGTGAGGTAGGAACAAACTACTTCTGGTGGCCCTTGCAAATTGCTATGAGAAAAAGGCATTAGTTTATGCTATGTGCTGGAGGACATGTTTATTTGCTCTAGTTAGGATGTTACATCTGGATCAACCGCTGCAACTCTAGTCATCATTTGATCAAGACTGTAATAATCCACAGTCAGTTTTCCAAAACCCATCTGATTTCTGCAGAGGCCAAATTGGTGAGTTAAAGCAGAATTTGATAGGTATCAGTATTCTTGCCTCTTTCGAGATTTTGATGGTGGCAGTCGTCTCTAAAATTTCCCCAGGTTTTACTGTCTTGGCAGGAAGAGGACGTCCTGGTAACTTTCACCCCATAGAGATTCTTCCAGTTGCCAAGTATGTCTATTCTAATTATACATTCAGAAACTGGGGAATAACTGAAAAGTAGGTCCAGAGCCCAGCTGGGCCTACTGTAATTTAGAGTTGATGTAAAATTCCATTTATCATGTGACCATTGTGAGCCCCACTTATTCACAATGATAATTTTGGTTTCTAGGAATGAGTGTCACTTCAAAGCCAGTGTTTAGTAATCTCTCAAAAATTTAGGTAGTTATTCCCCCCGCTCCCCCACCATTGTACAGACACCTAGTAAATAGCTCCATGTCCTTTGGGGAAGATTTAGAGGAATAGCTGCAGTGTGAACTGTGTGGTTTCTTTAAAAAAAAAAAACATTTATTTACTTATTTGGCTGCAGTGGGATCTTCAATCTTAGTTGTAGCATGTGGGATCTTTGGTTGTGGCACAGGGGATCTAGTTCCCTGGCCAGGGATTGAGCCTAGGCCCCCTAACCCTTTCTTTGGGAATGGGGAGTCCTAGCCACTGGGCCGCCAGGGAAGTGCTTGTGGTTTCTTTTGAGGCAGATTCCATTACAAACTTAAATAGCTAGGAAATACACAAAGATTAACGTCTTTACCCGAAATTCAATTTTATTGGTTAATTTATCGAATAACACGGTGAACATTTCCTCCAAAAGATATGGTACAGGAGAAAACACTTGCCTGACTTTCCAGCTGAAATTAAGTTCTGGGCCATTTCAAGGGCATCATCAGTCAAACCCTGGCTCTTTGCAGACTTGAGGAATAATATTTATAATGACCCAGAGCTGATATTAGAAACAATAAACGAAAGCCAGGAGAATCATTCTCTCAGAGTCCAGAAAGCAGCTGATTATTATGACAAAGGTCTTTGCAGCCGACAAAGGTCTTTGCAGCCAGCAAAGGTCAACTTGTCACCTTTGCTGTGGCTGCAGATCCTTCTCAATGAGTTACCTTTGAGAAGTAACTTAAGGCAATAGACCAAGCATGTGCTTCCTGACTGTCTAAAAAGACAGCAGTAGTGGATGTGGACATTTAAAACACAAAGGTTCATCAATTTAAGGTGAGCAAGATGCTCCACAATTTTGCAAAGTGAGACAAAAACTCAAATCCACACTTGATCCCTAAACCCAGTCAAAAAGTGTAGATTTAACTGTCCATCTCATTGCCTATTTTCCTAGTTCTACAGATTATACCTAGATAGCTTGTGGGTCATTCTTTTCTTTCTGAATATACATTGTTACTGCTAATAAGCAGGGGTGTGGCTCAAAGCAGACTAGAAGCAAAGAATTTTGGAGAAACTGCAAACTAGAAAACCTGATGAATAATTGACAGCTTAGTAGCCCACACAAGCGTCGTTTAGAAGCCTGCTTCAGCAAGGACCGAGGGTGCTACATTACTTTTCTGGGAGCAAAAGCAACCTCTGAAATTATGTGCTGGAAGCTTTCACAGTTCAAACTGGGCTGCCCATTAGAGAGAATAACTTATTTAAAATAGCTCATTTGAAATCTTTGTTGCCAGGGTTCATTGCCCACTGCCTCCTTAAAGGATAATCTCATTTCTACTTTCAGATAACTTCAGAACCATAGGTTTCTCCTGTTCTTTTTTCTAATTTAATAGTAGGTATTAATGCTTATTAAATATTTTATCTGATTAAAGCTTAGATCTGGCTTGCTTTTTAAAACTGCTTCCAGGTGTTTAAAGATAGTAAATATATGATACATTACTATCATTTTTTTCCTCTGTGTCAGTCTCTGACCACGATTACTAATTGGAAAAGAAGAAATGAGCCAAAAACAAAACTAGGAAAATGAATTCTGTGACATGCCAATTAGAAGCACGTTTATAGTTTTAGGAACCAGGATCACATTAGAGTATTATGACATATAGCTTTAGTTATCAGCTTCTATTACTTTTCAAAATGATAAACATACAAAGATAGTTTTCTGTATTTAATTTTTCTCTTAATCTGTTCCAGGTAAATGTCTATATAATTTATACCCATAATGTATGGTATAACTGTCAAGTTATTCCTTATGTTGGTGTATTCATTTCAGATTCATATATTCAACAACTTTGAACCTATCTCAATATTTTTCACTGACTTCAAAATTCATTATTGTTCTAAGGTCACATATAATTCTATCTTGAGGAATTTCTTCTTTTTGCCTTAGTAATATGTAGTATGGTAATTTGAAACTTTGGGGGTGGGGCATTTCACTATAGTATAAATTGTCCCATTGCTGCTTACTTATGAAAATGCCCTAGTATTCACAATTACAAAGTACCGTAAAATGCCATTTACCTAGCTCCAGGAAAAAATCGGTATTTATTTTGAGGAACTCTGATGCGTGGGTAAGGGTCTCTCTCCGTAAGGAGAATAGTCTTCAGGCAATAAATGATAAAACATGTTTAGTGCAAGGAGAGCCAAAGATATGTGTATATTTTGGTATGAGGCCACCTTTCAGCTACATTGAATTGGACTTGTCTCTGTGTATGTGCTCAGTCATTCAGTCATGTCTGAGTCTTCTGTAACCCCTGGGGCCCTTAGCCCACCAGGCTCCTCAGGCCATAGGATTCTCCAGGCAAGAATACTAGAGTGGGTTGCCATTTCCTTCTCCAGGGGATTTTCCTGACCCAGAGATCAGAACCTCACCTCCTGCACTGGCAGGCGGATCCTTTACCACTGAGCCACCAAGGAAGCCCATCTCGGTCTCTAGGTTCAAGCAGATGGTATCCTTCAGTCCAGTTCAGTTCAGTCACTCAGTCGTGTCCGACTCTGTGACCCCATGAATCACAGCACGCCAGGCCTCCCTGTCCATCACCATCTCCTGGAGTTCACTCAGATTCACATCCATCGAGTCAGTGATGCCATCCAGCCATCTCATCCTCTGTCGTCCCCTTCTCCTCCTGCCCCCAATCCCTCCCAGCATCAGAGTCTTCTCCAATGAGTCAACTCTTCGCACGAGGTGGCCAAAGTACTGGAGTTTCAGCTTTAGCATCATTCCTTCCAAAGAAATCCCAGGGCTGATCTCCTTCAGAACGGACTGGTTGGATCTCCTTGCAGTCCAAGGGACTCTCAAGAGTCTTCTCCAACACCACAGTTCAAAAGCATCAATTCTTTGGCGCTCAGCCTTCTTCACAGTCCAACTCTCACATCCATACATGACTACTGGAAAAAGCATAGCCTTGACTAGATGGACCTTAGTCGGCAAAGTAAGGTCTCTGCTTTTGAATATACTATCTAGGTTGGTCATAACTTTTCTTCCAAGGAATAAGCGTGTTTTAATTTCATGGCTGCAGTCACCATCTGCAGTGATCTTGGAGCCCCCCAAAATAGTCTGACCCTGTTTCCACGGTTTCCCCATCTATTTCTCATGAAGTGATGGGACTGGATATGAGCCAGCAAGGAAGCCCATCGCCATCTCTAGGTTCAAGCAGATGGCATCCCTAGGGAAGAAGAAACCTGCACAGGTGATCTGTTGGTTGGAGAAGACTTGGGCAAACATCTTGATTTCTGGGGTGGAGGGTGGTAGATTCTGAACAGAGTAGAACCAGTATAGGTTCCTAAAGAAAGTTGTGATAACCAAATAAAACATTGGCTAGCTATTGGGGGTGGTTTCAGTTAGGTTGAACCATATATAATTGTTGATATTGGAAGATTTTTGACCTGGAAATAATGGCAGTTTCATAACATCCAACCCATTAAATAATGTGTTTTTATTTTTATCTTTTTTATTTTACTTTACAATACTGTATTGGTTTTGCCATACATCAACATGAATCCACCACAGGTGTACATAAGTTCCCAATCCTGAACCCCACTCCCACCTCCCTCCCTATACCATCTCTCTGGGTCATCCCAGTGCAGCAGCCCCAAGCATCCTGTATCCTGCATCGAACCTAGACTGGTGATTCATTTCTTACATGATATTATACATGTTTCAGTGCCATTCTGCCAAATCATCCTACCCTCTCCCTCTCCCACAGAGTCCAAAAGTCTGTTCTATACATCTGTGTCTCTTTTGCTATCTCGCATATAGGGTTATCGTTACTATCTTTCTAAATTCCATATATATGTGTTAGTATACTGTATTGGTGTTTTTCTTTCTGATTTTTAAATTTACTTACTTTCTGGCTGCACCCTGTGGCGTATGGAATCTTGGTTCCCCAACCAGGGATGGCACGCTTGCCCTCTGCAGTGGACACACAGAGTCTTAACTGCTTGACGGTCAGTGAAGTCCCCTGTGTTTTGATTTCAACAAAGCATTTTTAGAAGCCTTCCAAGAGTGAGATGATGACATATAACCAAGATTAGATGCTTCAGCCCTAGAGTATGGATAATGACTCAGTGTCACCTTGACCGGAGCCAAGGGCTCCAACCTTGGCTCCAGCCCGCTTCGTGTTTTCATCAGTGTCTTAGGTAAAGATGACACTGAGCAAAGCAGGCTTATTAAATTTAGAGGGAACATGAATTGAGAAGTATAACTATTGTCGAGTTTAGACTGCAAAAGACCTCAACTAACTGAATCTCAAGGCTGATTCAAAAATTAAGTAAACAGCAATGGATGGAGTTTCCTGAATTTAAGTTTGTTTAGTTCATTAGCCCTTTTTGAATTCCTGTCATGTGCTAGTCACATTTCAGGTACTGGTCATACAGTGAGGAACAAACTTGCCAGGGTCTGCTTGCAAGTATGGGTTAACAAAAAGAGACAAAGACCAAACTACCTCTTACCTAGGAGAAGGAAATGGCAACCCACTGCAGTATTCTTGCCTGGAGAATCCCATGGACAGAGGAGCCTGGTTGGGCTGTAGTCCATGGGGTCACAAGAGTTGGACATGACTTGACGACTAAACCACCATCACTTCTTACCTAAGTAGGGAAAGAAAGATCCTCAATACTGTAGGTTCTTGTGAAACAAATCTGAAGGTTTTTGATAACAGGAGCTTCAATACCACAAACCTTTTGGGTATGTTAGGAACTGCACCAAAATTTTAATCAAGCCTGCAGTGTATTTGCTAATAGCAAAAGAACTAATGAAAGCTTAGGATTTGTTGTCATAAATGCAATGTTCAGCCCTTTAGAAGTGACTGGCAAACAGTTTTCTGGGCCTTTCAGATGACCACAGGGGCTATTCAGAGGTGGGGTGATAGGGAGGGATAACATATTTTGGCAAACTAGAGTGTACCTAGACAAGGGGAATCAGGGTGCCAAAAGTTCTAGCAGTCATGCATTTAATTTTTAATTATTTAAATTTAATTTGATGATTGTCTTCAAATAGTTGAAGTGCTGGCAAGTAGACAAGGAAGGAAGCTTAATCTTTATGTTGCACTACTTTGCGAAAATAGCATAAAGTAATGGAACTTTCAGGGAGAGAAACTTTTATTTTTATTTTGGCTTAGTAATGACACTGCAAGGAGATCAAAACAGTCAATCCTAAAGTAAATCATCCCTGAATATTCATTGGAAGGACTGATGCTGAAGCTGAAGCTCCAATAGCTGATGCTTAGAAAAGACTCCTTAGAAAAGACCCTGATGCTGTGAAAGATTGAAGGCAAGAGGAGAAGGGGACGACAGAGGAAGAGATGATTGGATGGCATGACCAACTTGATGGACATGAATCTGAGCAAGCTCCGGGAGATGGTGAAGGTCTGGGAAGCCTGTTGTGCTGCAGTCTGTGGGGTTGCAGAGTCAGATTTGACTGTGTAACTGAACAACAATGATGAATGACACTTCTCAGATATAGAAACTGTCCTTCAGTGGAACACATGGTGCTTGAGGTAGTTGGGCATCCTGCCTCCAAGTATTTGACCAGAGACTGGATAATTCTTGGCCAGGGACAGTAAGATGGCATTCCTGCACTGAATGAGAATGCAGAGCGGCCCTGGGGTGTATCTCCAGCTTCATGTCTCTGATTCCTGTGGTGTGTTTGCCTGTGTTTATGTGAAGTTGTGAATACTGTGTAGGTTTTCTTTTCTCCTCAAAGGAAAAAGACCAGTCTAAGTTGGAGTTAGAGAGTAGGTTACCTGCATGCGTTTGGAATCAGTCTAAATAGGGGGCTTCCCTGGTGGCTCAGGTGGTAAAGAATCTGCCTGCAATGTGGGAGGCCTGGGTTGGATCCCTGGGTCGGGAATGATCCCTTGGATAAGGGAATGGCTACCCACTCCAGTATTCTTGTCTAGAGAATCCCATGGACAGAGGAGCCTGGCGGGCTATAGTAGAGTTGGAGAGTCACTTAAAAGTGGGCATAGAAATACTAGGAATGGTGAAGAATGGTCAAAAAAGGCTGCTGCAGCTGGCTTAGGGCTAGCACCAAAACTTGGAGCAGGCAAGTCACCAGTAGAAGAAGATGAGGCTTTTATTCCAGTTACTACTTCTAGACCCTGCAGGGAAGAGATGGGTGTTACTTAGGATTCTTGGTTGCAAGAGACAGAAACACCAACTCAAACTGTCTTTAACTAAAAAGAGATTTATTGACTCATGTAACTAAAAAGTCCAGCACTCAATCTGACTTTAGGCATGGTTCAGTCCAGTTGCTCCAACCATCTCCTTCCTTCCTTTCCTTTTGTTTTCATCTGTATGGCTTGTACCTGCCATCTAGAAGGGTGTATGACAAGGTAGATAGCCAACAAAAATTTGCTGAAGGCACCCATGAATGAGCCCTCCAGCTTGGCAACCCCAGGTAAAGTCCCCATAGTCAAAGTTCCAGAGGAACTCCAGTGCGTGACTTCGAAACTATCACTGGTGATGGGGAAGGTGAAACACACTGATTGATCAGACCATTGGGCTGAACCGATTTAGGTCTGGGAGTCAGCAATATCTGGTTACATGTTATTCTCCATCTTTCCTATGGAATCATTAAGGAAAGAGGGAAGGCCCTCTTTTTCTTTTGTATCCCCATAGAGGCTAGTTCTTGGAGAAGGCAATGACACCCTACTCCAGTACTCTTGCCTGGAAAATCCTGTGGACGGAGGAGACTGGTGGGCTGCAGTCCATGGGGTCGCTAAGAGTCTGACGCGACTGAGTGACTTCACTTTTACTTTTCACTTTCATGCATTGGAGAAGGAAATGGCAACCCACTCCAGTGTTCTTGCCTGGAGAATCCCAGGGACGGGGGAGCCTGGTGGGCTGCCGTCTATGGGGTCGCACAGAGTCGCACATGACTGAAGTGGCTTAGCAGCAGCAGCAGCAGCAGCAGCAGCAGCAGCAGCAGCAGCAGCAGAGGCTAGTTCTAAGTGCACTGTTTTTATTTGACAAGCATGTATTCTTTTCCACTAACCAGAATGGCTCTTAATAAGCAAAGGTGCTGAAATAAGTGCTTTTCAGGTAGCTCTAGTGGTAAACAACCCACATGCTGATGCAGCAGACATAAGAGATGAGGGTTTGATCCCTGGGTTGGGAAGATACCTTGGAAGAGGAAGTGGCAACCCACTCCAGTGTTTTTGCCTGGAGAATCCCATGGACAGAGGAATCTGGTGGGCTACAGTCCATAGGGTTGCAAAGAGTCAGACACGACTGAAGTGACTGGGCACACACACGCATGGCATAGTAACTGAATTTTGGCATCTCCTTTGAAAATTGCAACAAAAAAATTTGAATGAATTCAGAATTTGATATATTGTTTCCAATTAATTTTTATGTGCATAAATCTAAGTGATAAATAGGAATTTTTAATTCATCCTACCTAGTCAGCACAGAAAGTTATCCTTTCTGCTTTCCACTTTAATCATGTAATTAAAAGATTAAATTGAATGAATATTTCCTGCAACAGGAATAATCTTCATGGAAAAACTTGCTTATCTTTCCATCAGGGCTATCTGAATTCTGGCCCTGGAGCAGAATTATTAAAATATTCTTTCACCCAAATTTTAGCTCCGTTATAATCAGGGCCTGCCTCCAAGGGCAGTGCTGTTCTGCTTATCAGCAGTAGGGCTGTGCTGCGCAGACACAGGAAAGGGGTACTGTGAATGAACTCAGGAAGATAAAGGGGACTTTACAAGTAGACTCTTCTTTGCAAATCCATGGGGACAGAGCTTACTTTTCAAAGACACTGAAATGTTAGAGATTTGGACCGTCAAGGATTTGATGGGAAATATCCTGATACAACGCTTAGGGGACTGTGCTTCTCTAACAGAGAAAGAAAATGGTTCTTCTTCCTCAGATTTCTTCCATTTTATATTTGAAATGGCCTTACAAAGGTGCAGCAGAACCCCAATCTGTGTGGATTCTCTTTTCCCTTTCAGTCTGATTTAACAGACTGAAATATACTCTTGTTTGGTGGAAGTTAAGTGTATTTATCTTAACTAATCACTCTAGTTTCTTAGCCATGTTCTCTCCATGTCATTATTACAGCTTTACCTTCTGAGAGATACTGTGTATAAGACATTTGATGATTAAAATAAAAGGGACTTCCCTGGTGTTCTAGTGGCTAAGACTCCCTGCTTCCACTGCAGGGAACATGGGTTTGATCCCTGGTAATGAAACTAATGATTCCTAAAATGTCAATGTTAGGATGGGAAAGACCAGAGATCTCAAGAAAATTAAAGATATCAGGGGACCATTTCATGCAAAGATGGGCTTGATAAAGGATGGAAATAGTATGGACCTGACAGAAGCAGAAGATATTAAGAAGAGGTGGCAAGAATACAAGAAGAACTATACAAAAAAGATCTTCATGGCCCAGATAACCATGTTGGTGTGATCACTCACCTAAAGCCAGACCTCCTGGAATGTGAAGTCAAGTGGACCTTAGGAAGCATCACTACGAACAAAGCTAGTGGAGGTGATGGAATTCCAGCTGAGCTATTTCAAATCCTAAAAGATGATGCTGGGAAAGGGCTGCACTGAGTATGCCAGCACTTTTGGAAAACTCAGCAGTGGCCACAGGACTGGAAAAGGTCAGTTTTCATTCCAATCCCAAAGAAAGGCAATGCCAAAGAATGTTCAAACTACCACACAGTTGCATTCATCTCACATGCTAGCAAAGTAATGCTCAAAATTCTCCAAGCCAGGCTTCAACAGTATGTGAACCGTGAACTTCCAGATGTTCAAGCTGGATTTGGAAAAGGCAGAGGAACCAGATATTAAATTGCCAACATCTGTTGTATCATTGAAAAAGCAAGAGAGTTCCAGAAAAACATCTATTTCTGCTTTATTGACTATGCCAAAGCCTTTGACTGTGTGGATCACAATAAACTGTGGAAAATTCTGAAAGAGATGGGAATACCAGACCACCTGACCTGCCTCTTGAGAAACCTGTATGCAGGTCAGGAAGCAACAGTTAGAACTGGACATGGAACAACCGACTGGTTCCAAATAGGGAGAGGGAGAGGGTGGGATGATTTGGGAGAATGGCATTCTAACATGTATTCTATCATGTAAGAATTGAATCGCCAGTCTATGTCTGACGCAGGATACAGCATGCTTGGGACTGGTGCACGGGGATGACCCACAGAGATGTTATGGGGAGGGAGGTAGGAGGGGTTTCATGTTTGGGAACGCATGTAAGAATTAAAGATTTTAAAATTAAAAAAAAAAGTAAACTTAAAAAAAAAGGAAAAGGAGCACGTCAAGGCTGTATACTGTCACCCTGCTTATTTAACTTATATGCAGAGTACATCATGCAAAATGCCAGGCTGGATGAAGCACAAGCTGGAATCAAGATTGCTGGGAGAAATATCAGTAACCTCCGATATGACACCACCCTTATGGAAGAAAGTGAAGAAGAACTAAAGAGCCTCTTGATGAAAGTAAAAGAAGAGAGTGAAAAAGTTGTCTTAAAATTCAACATTCAGAAAACGAAGATCATGGCATCTAGTCCCATCACTTCATGGCAGTTAGATGGGGGAAATAATGGAAACAGTGACCAACTTTATTTTTCTGGGCTCCAAAATCACTGCAGATGGTGACTGCAGCCATGAAATTAAAAGATGCTTGCTCCTTGGAAAAAAAAGCTATGACCAACATAGACAGCATATTAAAAAGCAGAGACATTGCTTTGCCAACAGAAGTCCGTCTAGTCAAAGCTATGGTTTTTCCAGCGGTCATATATGGATGTGTGCCGAGCACTGAAAAATTGATGCTTTTGAACTGTGGTGTTGGAGAAGACTCTTGAGAGTCCCTTGGACTTCAAGGAGAGCCAACCAGTCCATCCTAAAGGAAATCAGTCCTGAATATTCATTGGAAGGACTGATGCTGAAGCTGAAACTCCAGTACTTTGGCCACTTGATGTGATGAACCGACTCATTGGAAAAGACCTTGATGCTGGGAAAGATTGAAGGCAGAAGGAGATGGGGATGACAGAAGATGAGCTAGTTGGATGGCATCACCAACTCAATGGACATGAGTTTGAGTAAACTCCAGGAGTTGGTGATGGGCTGGGCAGCCTAGCGTGCTGCAGTCCATGAGGTCACGAAGAGTTGGAGATGACTGAGCAACTGAACTGAAGGGAACTAAGATACTGCATGCCGTGCAGCATGGCCAAAAAAAAAAAAAAAAAAAAGACATCCACCTTTACTGAGGGCTCAGTTATTAGGAAAACAACAACAACACTACCAAACCTAAGAGTGATAACTGGAAACAGGCCTGTCATTATTATATAGGCAGACCTGGTATTAGAGTGTCTGAGCATCAACAGAGACTGCCTTGGTAGGTATAACTAGCATTCAGAATGTACAGATATTAAACATTGTCGTGCTTGTGTATATACTTATCTTTTGTTATAAGTCTTGTCTTTCTCTGTCAGCCTCTCAGAATTAAGATCAGATAAGTGCAGAATGGGAATGAGGATAGTGTTGTACTGCAGCTTAACCAGAACAGATTGGGAGAGATTATGAGTGCTGTGTTATCTATATTCTGACTTTACACGATGGCTATAGGTGTTACTGTTCCTCTTACTCTATTATGTCAGGTGATGTATGTGGTGAAGTATATGTATAATGAACTCCTCGAGTATATTGTATTTTGCAACTAAATGGAAAAATCCTAAATATTTATAAATATCTGAACATTTTCTGTTAAAAAAGTCTAAATAGCTAAAGGACATCTGGACCACTACCAAAAGATTGAACAGTTTAAAGGCATGGCTAGTGACTTTCTGTTGGTTTGACAAGTAATCTTACTTTAGGGAGGCTAGAGGTCTGTCTAGGAGATTGACTGAGTGAATTGCTTGTTCAAACCTTCCACTTCTCTGCTTGTAGCATTTAGTTACTGCCATCAAATGACACTTTCCACATGAGAAAATCATAGCTTAGTGCCTTCAGAATCTCTGCAATAACCCTTTGGGTATTCAAATCTTTACCTTGCTTGGATTTTAAGCTTCAAGTGCAATAGGTGGAAAAAAGCAAATGGAACATTGTATAAGCTTGAACATTTCTTCCCCCTAACCAGTCTCTCTCTAAGGATTTTTACTGTAATTCTGAAATTAGATACATCATAGAAAATTTTAGTTAAGTATAAAACACTCTTATGAACCACAGTTTAATTTTTGATTCAGATACTCACCTTCCTCATATAGACTATAACCAATAAATCACCGTTTGAAACTTCAGTGGTCTACAAAATTGTGCTAAACAATGAAAATTTAGTAAATATTCTTTAACATTCATTTTGCCTTGTAATTTGTATTCAGTTGTGGTTTCTGATGTCAACCTGATGAATTTTTGCATAATTTGGGTGCCTATGCATCTTTTAGAAGGAAGATATGCTTTTTAGAATGTCTGAATATTGATTGGCATTATGTTGTGACCAGAGAGGTTAATGTTCACTTAGAATTTCACCCAGTTGAGTAAGGGTCCTGGTTGTCAGACTTTATTTATGTATTGACATTGAGGATGGTTCCTTGCAGATATTGGATTGGAGGCATTATGAAAGCTCTACCCAGAAGTCTCTTCCATTTCTAGGGTGCTTGAAATTCCACTTTATGATATTTACTATTTTGGGTTAAGAATTGTCTTCTTTGGTTAATCCTCTTTTAAAGCTATAAACTTGAGTAGAAAGTAGTTTCTCCTAATTGTCTTTGCTCTGTGTTATGGAAGCATGTGCAATCTTGTTATTTTAGGACTCAAAAATGAAGAAAAAGTATGCAAAATGAGCTTTGATAAAGATAAATTCAAATTCCTTCAAAGTTTTTGCTAATGGTCAACCTTGATGTGTGAAAGAGATCTTTTTCAGAAACTGTCTTTCTTATCTTTTCCAATTAGTTCTATTTTTTGATTAACCAGTATAATAGGTTAATTATATGGACCCTATGGACTGTAGCCCACCAGGGTCTTCTGTCCATAGGATTCTCTAGGCAAGAATACTGGAGTGGGTTGCCATTTCCTCCTCCAGGGGATCTTCCTGACCCAGGGATCAAACCAGAGTCTCTTAACGTCTCCTGCATTGGCAGGCAGGTTCTTTACTACTAGCACCACCTGGGAAGTCCATATAACAGGTTATAAAACAGTAAATACAAAACCAGGGTGATTTCCTGCCCCCTTTCCCCCACAAAAAGAATAAAACAGGTTACAAATACTGCTTGTTAAAGCAGTTTGATCCCTTTCCCTCTCCCCGCCTCCCTGCCCCCCTGCTGTTTTTTTTGCCAATAAAACAAAGTAAAACCTTAACTAGGGACAGGTTAATTGAGCTTTGAATTAATAGTAATGGAAATAATAGTGATAAAAAAACTGTACTAGTTAAAAGTACCTTTTCTAAAATAATTGAAAGTATGTGCTTCTTAGAAGACCTCTGTCTTTTGGCCTAGTCGCTCTATGATAGTAAACCAATTTTCTGGTAGAGAACAGTTGATGAAAATAGCATAAATTGGTGTCTTGACAGAGATGGCTGTGAACTGAAGTTTGAGGCACTGAGGGATAATGATACTCTTATCACTGGCTTGGTGGGGGGAGAATGACACTGTGGTGGGCTTTTGATGGCGGCTGGGGTGAGGGTAGGGTTCATGGGAGTGTGATGTCTGTGGTCAGTGAATAGAGACAAAGTCATGTCTAATGCTGGCTTTTATTGTCTGGGATATCTTTCCGGACACTAGAAAGATGAGAGGATAATTTGCTCACTGATAAACTGATGCTGCACAGACTTTGTATGAAATAAGGAGAGATCAGCTACAAAATTGAGTAAAATGTAAGTTTATGTAAGAGCAGCTGTAGATAGTAAAAATTTAAAAAATGCTTTCCTTATTAAATGTGTCTGATTTTGACTGGTTCAGTGTTTTTTCACTGTGATTCTGGATGCACCATGGCTTGCTTTTCCTGTCATTGTTGCCTGCATGCTTAGAACAGACGCTGGAGAGACGTGCACCAGAAGGCTTGCAGTGTTACCTCTGCATAGAAGCATTATGGGGGACTTTTATTGTCTTGTTTTCTGTTTTTCTCTTGTTTCTAAATTTCCTGTCATGAACGTTATTTTTGTAGTATATGAAAAAAAAGGCTGTAGCAGTAACAGTATTTTGATCTTTGGTCTCTGGACATGAACATGTTGAATGCAATTCTGCCAGCTTAGGAGGCTGTTTCCTTCACAAAGTCGAACTAGTTGGAAAACAGAATTACATTCTTCATAAATGTGTCAGATCCCCCTCCACTACTCTAATTACTCCCCTAAAGACCTGAAACTGTTAAATTATCAAATGTTTAATTTACTGCAGGGAGTAATTTGCTTACCATGTAGGATTATATCAAACAAACATGCCTGATAAGTTGTGTTAGAAATCTGGTCCTTTTGTGAAAGACCACCCCACTGGAAGTCTGATTTAGGATTTTAAACCAACCAACAAACAATCAGAAATGTTTAAAAGGGGAATGAAGGTTTATAAGAAATTTGAATTTCAATGCAAGTGAGTAGCATTATCTTAGTTTTGAAAACTGATTGAAAAATTGCTTTTAGCTCACTGTTAACATAGATGTTTGTGTGGCCTCTCAAATTTTGAAAATACAGATTGAAGTCTTATTCTTATAGGCAAGATTCTGTCACATTTTTAATAGTATGTACACACACATATTTGTTCGTAGTATGCTTTCTAGGGCCCACTTGACTTTACATTCCAGGATGTCTGGCTCTAGGTGAGTGATCACACCATCATGATTATCTGGGTCATGAAGCTCTTTTTTGTATGGTTCTTCTGTGTATTCTTGCCACCTTTTCTTAATATCTTCTGCTTCTGTTAGGTCCAGACAACTTCTGTCCTTTATCGAGCCCATCTTTGCATGAAATGTTCCCTTGGTATCTCTAATTTTCTTGAAGAGCTTTCTAGTCTTTCCCATTCTGTTCTTTTCCTCTATTTCTTTGCACTGATCGCTCTCTTCTTGCTATTCTTTGGAACTCTGCATTCAGATGCTTATATCTTTCCTTTTCTCCTTTGCTTTTTGCTTCTCTTCTTTTCACAGCTATTTGTAAGGCCTTCTCAGACAGCCATTTTGCTTTTTTTTGCATTTCTTTTCCATGGGGATGGTCTTGATCCCTGTCTCCTGTACAGTGTCACGAACCTCCGTCCATCGTTCATCAGACGCTCTATCTATCAGATCTAGTCCCTTAAATCTATTTCTTACTTCCACTGTATAATCATAAAGGATTGGATTTAGGTCATACCTGAATGGTCTAGTGGTTTTCCCCACTTTCTTCAATTTAAGTCTGAGACATCCTGGAATGTGAAGTAAAGAGGACCTTAGAAAGCATCACTACGAACAAAGCTGGTGGAGGTGATGGAATTCCAGTTGAGCTATTTCAAATCCTGAAAGATGATGCTGTGAAAGTGCTGCACTCAATATGCCAGCAAATTTGGAAAACTCAGCAGTGGCCACAGGACGGGAAAAGGTCAGTTTTCATTCCAATCCCAAAGAAAGGCAATGCCAAAACGTGCTCAAACAATTGTGTGTGTGCTCACTACCACACAATTGCACTCATCTCACACACTAGTTAAGTAATGCTCAAAATTCTCCAAGCCAAGCTTCAGCAATACGTGAACCGTGAAATTCCAGATGTTCAAGCTGGTTTTAGCAAAGGCAGAGGAACCAGAGATCAAATTGCCAACATCTGCTGCATCACTGAAAAAGCAAGAGAGTTCCAGAAAAACATCTATTTCTGCTTTATTGACTATGCCAAAGCCTTTGACTGTGTGGATCACAATAAACTGTGGAAAATTCTGAAAGGGATGGGAATACCAGACCATCTGACCTGCCTCTTGAGAAACCTCTATGCAGGTCATGAAGCAACAGTTAGAACTGGACATGGAACAACAGACTGGTTCCAAGTAGGAAGAGTAGGTCCAGGCTGTATATTGTTACCCTGCTTATTTAACTTCTAGGCAGAGTACATCATGAGAAACGCTGGGCTGGAAGAAGCACAAGCTGGAATCAAGATTGCCGGGAGAAATATCAATAATCTCAGATATGCAGATGACACCACCCTTATGGCAGCAAGTGAAGAGGAACTACAGAGACTCTTGATGAAAGTGAAAGAGGAGAGTGAAAAAGTTGGCTTAAAGCTCAACGTTCAGAAAATGAAGATCATGGCATCTGGTCCCATCACTTCATGGCAAATAGATGGGGAAACAGTGGAAACAGTGTCAGACTTTATTTTGGGGGAGTCCAAAGTCACTGCAGATGGTGACTGCAGCCATGAAATTAAAAGATGCTTACTCCTTGGAAGAAAAGTTATAACCAGCCTAGAAAGCATGTTGAAAAGCAGAGACATTACTTTGCTAACAAAGGTCTGTCTAGTCGAGGCTATGGTTTTTCCTGTGGTCATGTATGGATGTGAGAGTTGGACTGTGAAGAAGGCTGAGCGCTGAAGAATTGATGCTTTTGAACTGTGGTTTTGGAGAAGACTCTTGAGAGTCCCTTGGACTGCAAGGAGATCCAACCAGTCCATCCTAAAGGAGATCAGTCCTGGGTGTTCATTGGAAGGACTGATGTTGAAGCTGAAACTCCAATACTTTGCCCACCTCATGTGAAGAGCTGACTCATTGGAAAATACTCTGATGCTGGGAGGGATTGGGGACAGGAGGAGAAGGGGACGACAGAGGATGAGATGGTTGGATGGCATCGCTGACTCAATGGACATGGGTTTGAGTGAACTCTGGGAGTTGGTGATGGACACAGAGGCGTGGCGTGCTGCGATTCATGGGAGTCGCGAAGAGTCGGATATGACTGAGCAACTGAACTGAACTAAACTGACTGACACACATATATGAGCATATCTTTTAAATATTTTAATCATAATTTATTCACATCCTGTTTAATTTTAGAAAAGGATTTGATGTGTCTTAGATCTACTTCCTATGGAAGGAAATGGGTTGTTTTGCTTCTTCAAACATAACTGTATTTAGCTTATTCTTATGCATGTACCACGGAGAAGGCAATGGCACCCCACTCCAGTACTCTTGCCTGGAAAATCCCATGGGCGGAGGAGCCTGGTGGACTGCAGTCCATGGGGTCGCTAAGAGTCAAACACGACTGAGCAACGTCACTTTCACTTTTCACTTTCATACATTGGAAAAGGAAATGGAAACCCACTCCATTGTTCTTGCCTGGAGAATCTCAGGGACGAGGGAACCTGGTGGGCTACCGTCTATGGGGTCACACAGAGTTGGACACGACTGAAGCGACTTAGCAGCAGCGCCATGCATGTACCACAGCTTTTATTTACTAGTTTTAAGTATAAATAGCCAGCAGTAGGTTTACTAGGTCAAATCTTAGCATATTGGGTTGAATTGTGACTATTTCTGTTCTCACAGGAGAGTCTGAGAGTATGTTCCTCTGAGACTTGCTGTGCTTGCTGGCTGTTTTGTTTTTCTGTTTGTGTAATCTGATCACTGATATCACTTTTATTTAATTTGTATTTTTGGGCAAGTGGTGAGAATGAGCATCTCTTCTGAGACCATTAATTTTGTTCTTTTGCCACTTGCCTAGGCATACATAGCCTTTATCCATTTCTCGATCCATTGCTTTTTCTTCTTGTCAACATGTAGGAGCCTTATGGATTTTATGAATAATAACCTTTTATTGGCCATCTGGGTTGCAGTCTTTTATGCTGCATCTAATTCATTTTTTAAATAGTATCTTTTACTAAAGTAAATTGTTTAATTTCTGTCATCAGATATTTTCTTTTGTGGTTTTTAGATTTCCTGGCCAGCTTAGAAAGGTTTCTTCTACTCTCAGTTCATAAAAATATTTTCAAACATTATTTTTCTATATTTAAAATTAATCCATTATTTTTATATGCAAATATTAAATTCATTTGGAATTTTTTTAGAGTTGTGTGAGGTAGAAGTCCACCTTTTTTTCCCCCAGGTGCATAACCAGTTATGCCAGGACTATTTATAAATAAATCACCTTTTTCTATTTATATTTCCATGCTGACTTTATTCCACTTCAAGTGCTCATGCATACTAGAAGAGATAATTAAAACACAAGTCCCGAAATACTTTATCCATCCAGTTGGCTAATGCAATTTAATGATGCGTGAGATACTTTTTTAAACGGTTTTCATACGTCCAAACAGGCAGTTTAGTCGCTCAGTAGTGTCCGACTCTTTGCGACCCCATGAATCGCAGCACACCAGACCTCCCTGTCCATCACCAACTCCCGGAGTCCACGCAAACTCATGTCCATTGAGTTGGTGATGCCATCCAACCATCTCATCCTCTGTCATCCCCTTTTCCTCCTGCCCTCAATCTTTCCCAGCATCAGGGTCTTCTCAAATGAGTCAGCTCTTTGCATGAGGTGGCCAAAGTATTGGAGTTTCAGCTTCAACATTAGTCCTTCCAATGAACACTCAGGACTGATCTCCTTTAGGATGGACTGGTTGGATCTCCTTGCAGTCCAAGGGACTCTCAAGAGTCTTCTCCAACACCACAGTTCAAAAGCATCAATTCTTTGGCGCTCAGCTTTCTTTATAGTCCAACTTTCATATCCATACATGACCGCTGGAAAAATCATAGCCTTGACTAGACGGACCTTTGTTGACAAAGTAATGTCTCTGCTTTTTAATGCCGTCTAGGTTGGTCATAACTTTCCTTCCAAGGAGCAAGCATCTTTTAATTTCATGGCTGCAGTCACCATCTTCAGTGATTTTGGAGCCCAGAAAAATAAAGTCAGCCAGTGTATCCACTGTTTCCCCATCTATTTGCCGTGAAGTGTGCATGTAGGCACACCCTCCCAATGTGACACCAACACCGTCTTTTCCAATTACCTTTGAAATTCGTGTAATGCATGTTGTTCACTACTTTTTATTCCTGTACTTTCTGAATTGTAGTTGGTTCAGGAAAGGTATTTTTTACTGCTGGACATTGTGGGCATAGTAGCCCATGCAGCTTTTAAATCATAAATTTTTGTTGACACTCTGTGAATTGTAAACAACAAAATTCATCATCTAAACACAGAGGAAGGGAGTTAGTGTATATTTACTGTTTATGTATTTCTTTAATTTAGCTTTATAGGTCCATCAGATATATGGTACACAGTCAATTCACTTTTGGTTTAATGCTGTTTTATGATATATATCTGGGGCAGTTCAAGTAAATGAAGTTATATTGGCAGTCTTTCCAGATATAAATATAACCAAAAGTCATGAGATTTTATATAGTAATCAAGGTTTTTAAATGGAGAACCCTTATTTAATGGAAGATTCTTGATCTTCTCATTTAAGATTTAATGGAGACTGTCCCTCAGATTTACATATTTATGAAAGTGACTGTGTCAATTAGTCAGTCATGTCTAACTCTTTGTGATCCCATGGACTATTCTCCAGGCAAGAATACTGGAGTGGGTTGCCATGCCCCTCTCCAGGGAATCTTTCAACCTGGGGATTGAACCCAGGTCTCCTGCATTGCAGTCAGATTCTTTACTGTCTGAGCCACCAGGAAACCCTTACATATTTTTCTATGTCCTTAAATAAATCAAGAAATTAACTAGATACATATAGGATCTTTTTACTATAACTGAAAAATCTTAACTTTCTCTTTTTCTTTAATTTTGAAGATAACCCAAATCACAGTGTAATTAAATTATTTTTGATTGTCTATTTTATCCTGAAGAACTCAGGAAAAAACAAGATTGAAAACATGGCTAAGACTCAAAGTGAACATAAATGGCGGTAGCTAGATTCTGGCTTTCCTCCTGGCATGATGCTCAATGGTGTTTCTGAATAAAGACATTGTCTTCTTACCCCTGCATCCTTGTTCTGAGCCCTTGTGGTAGTCATCACTGCTGCTCAGAAACAATCAGCTCTCCTCATTCATGAGAAAGGGATGCTGACATGTATCCCCATCCAACATAGAATCATGTAGTGGTGGGCTCCTTTCTGATTCTGGGAAAAATTTGGGGATTATGTAGAAAGGGCATTGCTGTCCTTAGGGTTCATTTCTTTTTAGGAAGGATAGAGGAATAGGGGAAAGTATGCAGCATCAAGTTGTGAGTAAATAACACCTGTTATTTAGTGATGATGCTCCCTAATCCCAATCGCCTTCCCAGGGAAGGCAAAAAGTGAAGGCTTTCCCCACGGTGGCAATAAGGCTAAACTTTGAGGTTGTTAATTGTCAAATAGTGTCTTGGGGCCAATATTAACAACTACTGTTTTAAATTCTTGAGTAAAGATGCACATCCTAGGAAGAGGGCTGCTGCTGCTGCTGCTAAGTTGCTTCAGTTGTGTCCCACTCTGTGCGACCCCATAGATGGCAGCCCACCAAGCTCCCCTGTCCCTGGGTTTCTCCAGGCAAGAATACTGGAGTGGGTTGCCATTTCCTTCTCCAATGCATGAAAGAGAAAAGTGAAAGTGAAGCTGCTCAGTTGTGTCTGACTCTTAGCAACCCCATGGACTGTAGCCTACCAGGCTCCTCCATCCTTGGGATTTTCCAGGCAAGAGTAGTGGAGTTGGGTGGAAGAGGGCAGGGTGGTTGAATATGAATGAAGGGAGAAGGGTAAGAATTACAATAGGCTTGGTATTTAGAGTTTTGTAAAACAACGAAAACAACACAGTAGGGAAAATTCATTAATGTTGGGAAGAACTCCACGTAGGTCTTATACTCTTTATGACTGTTCCAACTGGAATAACAGTTTGTAACCTAATTAATATTTTCATTCATCCATTTATTCAACAAGATTTTGTTAAGCTCATACTTCATGCCAGACACTATAGATCCTGGGATTACAAAAAGTCGGTCTTCTTAGGTCTTTTTGTCTAATTTGAATACAAAAGCTGTAAAAGTATAGTTTTCTAAAAAAGGGTTTACTTAAATTTATTCAGTGTTCCAAAAGAGATTTAAGGAGGCTCAAAAATTATTTTAATTAGCTTCAGTGTAAATTGTATTTGAATTATTTAAGTCCCATTCATCAGAAGCAATGCAGACTGCTGTTCTAAACTTCCAGGCATTTATGCTTGTTATCTACTGAGATGAATAATGAAAACTGATACAGAATCTTAAAAATACAGAGAAGAAAAAAAGTCTTTGTCCTGACACTATATCTCCCAGTAACAGATATTATTATATGGCTAAGCATGAAGAGTCTATAATTGAGATATCTTTTAAAGTTTACTTTTTGAATAGATAATGTAAGTACATGCCACACAATTCTTGATATAAGCTGGCATACAATAAAAAGTGAGTTTCCTCACCCTATCTCCCAGTTATCTAGCTTTGCTTGCTCCAGTGGTGATTGGATTTTTGCTCTGCTCTTTCTGAGATAGTTTATGCATTTTGCAAACATAGGGGCTTGTGTGTATATATTAATTTGTACATAAATGATAGTATGCTACTATATAATGTTTTGTACCTTACTCATTTTAAAAAAATTACTTATTTATTTATTCTTATTTTATTTTTGGTTGTGGTGGGTTTTCACAGCCGCACAAAGGCTTTCTCTAGTTGGGGTGAGAGCTACTCTTCATTTGGAGGCAGGTTTCTCATCGCGGTGGCTTCTCTTGTTGCGGAGCGTGGGCTCTAGGCACATGGGCTTCAGCAGTTGTGACATGAGGACTCAGTAGTTGTGGCACACAGGCTTAGTTGCTCCATGGCATGGGGATGTTCCCAGATCAGGGACTGAACCAGTGTCCCTTGCAATGCAAGGTAGATTCTTAATCACTGTACCACCAGGGAAGTCCTGTACCTTCAGTTCAGTTCAGTTCAGTTGCTCAGTCATGTCCGACTCTTTGTGACCCCATGAACCGCAGCACACCAGGCCTCTCTATCCATCACCAACTCCCGGAGTCCACCCAAACCCATGTCCATCGAGTCGGTAATGCCATCTAACCATCTCATCCTCTGTCATCCCTTTCTCTCCTGCCCTCAATCTTTCCCAGCATCAGGGTCTTCTCAAATGAGTCAGCTCGCCACATCAGGTGGCCAAAGTATTGGAGTTTCAGCTTCAACATCAGTCCTTCCAATGAATACCCAGGACTGATCTCCTTTAGGATGAACTGGTTGGATGTCCTTGCAGTCCAAGGGACTCTCAAGAGTCTTCTCCAACACCACAGTTCAAAAGCATCAATTCTTTGGCACTCAGCTTTCTTCACAGTCCAACTCTCACATCCATACATGACCACTGGAAAAACCATAGTCTTGACTAGACGGACTTTTGTTGACAAAGTAATGTCTCTGCTTTTTATTTTTTATTTTTTTAATTAAACATTTTTTTACTTTATTTTACTTTACAATACTGTATTGGTTTTGGCATACATTCACATGAATCCGCCACGGGTGTACATGAGCTCCCAAACATGAACCACCCCCCCCCCCCACCTCCCACCCCACATCCTCCCTCCGGATCATCCCCGTGCACCAGCCCCAAGCATCCTGCATCCTGCATCGAACATAGACTGGTGATTTATTTCTTACATGATAGTATACATGTTTTAGTGCCATTCTCCCAAATCTTCCCACCCTCTCACTCTCCTTCCGAGTCCAAAAGTCCGCTCTACACATCTGTGTCTCTTTTGCTGTCTTGCATACAGGGTCATCATTACCATCTTTCTAAATTCCATATATATGTGTTAGTATACTGTATTGGTGTTTTTCTTTCTGGCTTACTTCAGTGTGTATAATAGGTTCCAGTTTCATCCACCTCATTAGAACTGATTCAAATGTATTCTTTTTAATGGCTCCATTGTGTATATGTACCACCACTTTCTTATCCATTCATCTGCTTATGGACATCTAGGTTGTTTCCATGTCCTGGCTATTATAAACAGTGCTGTGATGAACATTGGGGTACATGTGTCTCCTTCTATTCTGGTTTCCTCTGTGTGTATGTCCAGCAGTGGGATTGCTGGGTCATATGGCAGTTCTAGTTGCAATTTTTAAAGGAATCTCCACACTGTTCTCCATAGTGGCTGTACTAGTTTGCATTCCCACCAACAGTGTAAGAGGGTTCCCTTTTTCCACACCCTCTCCAGCATTTATTGCTTGTAGACTTTTGGATCGCAGCCATTCTGACTGGTGTGAAATGGTACCTCATTGTGGTCTTGATTTGCATTTCTCTAATAATGAGTGACGTTGAGCATCTTTTCATGTGTTTGTTAGCCATCCGTGTGTCTTCTTTGGAGAAATGTCTATTTAGTTCTTTGGCCCATTTTTTGATTGGGTCGTTTATTTTTCTGGAGTTGATCTGCATAAGTTGCTTGTATATTTTTGAGATTAGTTGTTTGTCAGTTGCTTCATTTGCTATTATTTTCTCCCATTCAGAAGGCTGTCTTTTCACCTTGCTTATATTTTCCTTAGTTGTGCAGAAGCTTTTAATTTTAATTAGATCCCATTTGTTTATTTTTGCTTTTATTTCCAGTATTCTGGGAGGTGGATCATAGAGGATCCTGCTGTGATTTATGTCGGAGAGTGTTTTCCCTACGTTCTCCTCTAGGAGTTTTATAGTTTCTGGTCTTACATTTAGATCTTTAATCCATTTTGATTTTATTTTTGTGTGTGGTGTTAAAAAGTGATCTAGTTTCATTCTTTTACAAGTGGCTGACCAGTTTTCCCAGCACCACTTGTTAAAGAGATTGTCTTTACTCCATTGTATATTCTTGGCTCCTTTGTCAAAGATAAGGTGTCCATATGTGTGTGGATTTATCTCTGGGCTTTCTATTTTGTTCCATTGATCTATATTTCTGTCTTTGTGCCAGTACCATACTATCTTGATGACTGTGGCTTTGTAGTAGAGCCTGAAGTCAGGCAAGTTGATTCCTCCAGTTCTATTCTTCTTTCTCAAGATTGCTTTGGCTATTCGAGGTTTTTTGTATTTCCATACAAATCTTGAAATTATTTGTTCTAGTTCTGTGAAAAATACCGCTGGTAGCTTGATAGGGATTGCATTGAATCTGTAGATTGCTTTGGGTATTATACTCATTTTGTCTTTGCTTTTTAATATGCTATCTAGGTTGGTCATAACTTTCCTTCCAAGGAGTAAGCATCTTTTAATTTCATGGCTGCAGTCACCATCCACAGTGATTTTGGAGCCCAGAAAAATAAAGTCTGACACTGTTTCCACTGTTACCCCAACTATTTACCATGTAGTGATGGGACCGGATGCCATGATCTTCGTTTTCTGAATGTTGAGCTTTAAGCCAACTTTTTCACTCTCCTCTTTCAATCTCATCAAGAAGCTCTTTAGTTCCTCTTCACTTTCTGCCATAAGGGTGGTGTCATCTACATATCTGAGGTTATTGATATTTCTCCCTGCAATCTTGGTTCCAGCTTATGCTTCCTCCTGCCCAGCATTTCTCATGATATACTCCTCATATAAGTTAAATAAGCATGGTGATGATATACAGCCTTGACATACTCCTTTTCCTATTTGGAACCAGTCTGTTGTTCCATGTCCAGTTCTAATTGTTGCTTCCTGACCTGCATACAGGTTTCTCCAGAGGCAGGTCAGGTGGTCTGGTATTCCCATCTCTTTCAGAATTTTCCACAGTTTATTGTGATCCACACAGTGGATGGCTTTGTCATACTCAATAAAGCAGAAGTAGATGTTTTTCTGGAATTCTCTTGCTTTTTCGATGATCCAGCGGATGTCGGCAATTTGATCTCAGGTTCCTTTGCCTTTTCTAAAACCAGCTTGAACATCTGGAAGCTCACAGTTCACATATTGCTGAAGCTTGCCTTGGAGAATTTTGAGCGTTACTTCACTAGCAGGTACCTTCCTCTTTTGTTTATTTGTTTAATATATCTTGGAGACCATTCCTTAGCTGGACATGTAACGCTATCCCATTTAAAAAAATAGGTTCATCATATTTCATTGTAAGAATAAACTAGAATTTATTAATATTGACTGTTGCTCCTGCTGCTTAGTTGCTTCCTTCGTGTTTGACTCTTGTGCTACCCTAGAAACTGTAGCCCACCAGGCTCCTCTGTACATGGAATTATCTGGGCGAGAATACTGGAATGGGTTGCCATTCCCTCCTTCAGGGGATCTTCCCAACCCAGGGATTAAATCTGGGTCTCCTGCTTTGCAGGCAGATTCTTTACTGCTGAGCCACCAGGGAAGCCCATTAGTATTTACTAGTTACCTATTATTGGTAGACATTTAGGTTGTTTTTATCTTTTCCTTCTCTAAAAGAAAATTTCAATAAGATCCCTATGTAAGCATTCTACATGTAAATAACTAAGAATAGAGATACTGAGCCAAAGAGTACGTACACTTTAAATTTGATGGATATTGCCAAATTGCCCTACATATTTACATGGTGTCAGTTTACAATCTAATAGCTCTTCCCACACTGTGTTCGGCCCTCTGTGTTTCCAAATATTTTGATCTTTGTCTAACTAATCAGTTAAATAGCATCTCTTTTGAATTTGCATTTATTTTATAGCAAATGAGGTTGAATATCTTTTTACATGTTTAAGATCAATTCATATTTCTTTTTTAGGGAGGTTCCTATTCTCTGCTTTTTCTATTGGTTTATTGAGCTTTTAAATTGTTTGTAGGACCTCCTTATTAAAGAAATCAATTATTTGTCTGGTATATGGGTTGGAAATGTTTTTCTACAATTTTTCATTTTTAAAACTTTTTTTTAACAACTTAAAATTTAAATATCAATCAGATTCATTGCTCTTTCCCTTTTATTGTTTCTGGATTTTGTATCATACTTAGAAAGACCATACCAACTCTGAGTTAAAAAACATTCTCCTGAGTTTTCTTCTAATGCTTTTATGATTTGATATTTTAGATTTATACCTTTGGTCCATTTAGAATTAATTTTATTAGAAGGTATGAGGTAATGACCCCGTGTTCTTATCTTGGTCTCACACCACAGTCCTTTGTAAGACGGCTTTAGAAAGGCGTGAGGACTTTGATGGCAGTGAGGGCAGGTGGAAAAGCACCCTGGAGGATCCAAGTGATGAATTCTGGCTCTTTCCTTTGCCTGAGATATTTCTCCTCCTCTTTCTCCTTGCTCCCACCTGTGCTGCTTTTGATTTTTGCTGATAACTCCTGGATATCCCTACAAGGGCCTCCGACCTTTCTCCCTGTTGGAAGAAAGGAGTGAGGATGAGGAGGTACAGAACATGCATCTGTCTGTGTGGTAAGGCCTTGACAAAGCTGGAACTAAAACCACGGTGCATACAAGGCTAGATGGTGCATATTATTTGACATTTAAACTTCTTGGGCCTTGGAGTAGAAGCTGACTTCCTGGGGAGGTCACAGAAATACTGTTTTGAGATTGAAGACCACCTATATTTTTCAAGTCATTTCGCTCTGGATCCAAACAGGTGTTTACCATAGGGCATTGTTTACAAGTTGATACAACATATACTTAATGAATATGCTCGTGTTTCTATGTGTAGATACATTGTTTATCAATACACATTACTTGTTTTGTGGATTTTTATTCTTTGCATAGATTTAGTGAATAGGAAATCTGAAGTCAGCATGGAGGCTGACATTATTTTTCTTGTGGAACTTTCTTAGGAAGGCATAGATGATTTTTTAAGCAAATTATTTGAAGGAAGTTTGGTAGGAAGCTGGAACAGGCGCCAGGCTTAGTTCACTTTTCTCTTCTCTTGGCAGACCCCCTCCTTTTTAATCCCATGCTCAGTTTCTCGTCCCCTTGAATCTGTACACTTCAACATTTCTCACCTTTGTAATGTCTACCCTCCAAATTATTAAACACATTCAAACTGCTCATTACAAAACAAGGATGTAAACCAGCCTCTTAGCCTTTCCAGGCCCCCTTTGAACTAGCACTCTTATCTAGAGTCTCTTATCCTTTCTTATCCTCCTGCATATCCCAAATTTCTTGAAGGATTGCTCTGCTCTTGCTACTTTCTAGTTCACTCCTCAGTCCACTGTTATACAGGTTCACCACTATCATACTGTTTATATGACTCTTCTTTGGGTCAACAGTGACATCATCTAGTTGCCAGATCCAGTGGGTGTTTTCCCAGTCTCTCTTATTATGGAACATCTCTGCTGGATTTGGGCATTTGGCACTACTCATTCCTTCCTTCTTTTCAATTATGACTTCTTCCCGTTTTTCTCTGGGGGTCTCAAAGATCCTCTTTCTTTGAGAAGTTTTTTTTTTTTTTCCAAAGTTGGTGTGCTGCTGCTGCTGTTGTTAAGTCACTTCAGTCGTATCTGACTCTGTGAGACCCCATAGATGGCAGCCCACCAGGGTCCTCCGTCCCTGGGATTCTCCAGGCAAGAACACTGGAGTGGGTTGCCATTTCCTTCTCCAGTCATGAAAGTGAAAAGTGAAAGTGAAGTTGCTCAGTCGTGTCTGACTTTGCGACCCCATGGACTGCAGCCTACCAGGCTCCTTTGTCCATGGGATTTTCCAGGCAAGAGTACTGGAGTGGGTTGCCATTGCTTTCTCCTCGAAGTTGGTATAAGTAAGTGAAAATCTCTTAGTCGTGTCCGACTTTTCACAATCCCATGAACTGTAGCCTACTAGGCTCCTTGGAATTCTCCAGGAGAGAATACTAGAGTGGGTTGCTATTCCCTTCTCCAGGGGATCTTCCAGACCCAGGGATCGAACCCAGGTCTCCTGCTTTGCAGGCAAATTCTTTATAGTCTGAGCCACAAGGAAGCCCTGTCTTTTTCCTCTTCAGTTCAGTTCAGTTGCTCATTCGTGTCCGACTCTTTGCGACCCCATGAATTGCAGCATGCCCCGCCTCCCTGTCCATCACCATCACCTGGAGTTCACTCAAACTCACGTCCATCGAGTCATTGATGCCATCCAGCCATCTCATCCTCTGTCGCCCTCTTCTCCTCCTGCCCCGAATCCCTCTCAGCATCAGGGTCTTTTCCAATGAGTCAACTCTTCGCATGAGGTGGCCAGAGTACTGGAGTTTCAGCTTTAGCATCATTCCTTCCAAAGAACACGCAGGGCTGATCTCCTTCAGAATGGACTGGTTGGATCTCCTTGCAGTCCAAGGGACTCTCAAGAGTCTTCTCCAACACCATAGTTCAAAAGCATCAATTCTTCGGCGCTCAGCCTTCTTCACAGTCCAACTCTCACATCCATACATGACCACAGGAAAAACCATAGCCTTGACTAGATGGGCCTTTGTTGGCAAAATAACGTCTCTGCTTTTGAATATGCTATCTAGGTGGGTCATAACTTTTCTTCCAAGGAGTAAGCGTCTTTTAATTTCATGGCTGCAGTCACCATCTGCAGTGATTTTGGAGCCCCCAAAAATAAATCAGCCACTGTTTCCACTGTTTCCCCATCTATTTGCCATGAAGTGATGGGACCAAAGGCCATGATCTTAGTTTTCTGAATGTTGAGCTTTAAGCCAACTTTTTCACTCTCCTCTTTCACTTTCATCAAGAGGCTTTGTAGCTCCTCTTCACTTGCTGCCATAAGAGTGGTGTCATCTGCATATCTGAGGTTATTGATATTTCTCCCGGCAATCTTGATTCCAGCTTGTGCTTCTTCCAGCCCAGCATTTCTCATGATGTACTCTGCAAATAAGTTAAATAAGCAGGGTGACAATATACAGCCTTGATGTACTCCCTTACCATTTCTTAAATACCAGGTGGTCCCCAAGGTTCTGCCTTCAGCCATTGTTTTTACTGCTTCACGTACTCTCTGTGAGTCATACCATGCTCCTTTCGGGACTAAGTGTTGTATGATTGGAAAGAATTCCTCTGGTCTTTATATTCCAGCAGACTTCTACCCTGACTCCTAGATTAAAAAAGTACAGCCCCTTCTTGGGGCCCCATAGGTTCCCAAACACAGATGACGGTTGGATTCATCATCTACATTTACATTAGCTCTTCCTCCCCCTTCATTCTCCACCTGACTCAGCAGCATCACCTTTCATTCAGTTGCCAAGAAGAACCCCAAGCCAGAGGCCATATTGCTGCTCCTGTTTTCTTCAGCCTTATATCCAGTGAAACACCAACTTCTGGCAGTGTTAGCTTCTCTTTTACTTATTCCCTCTCCTCTGATGCAGCCCAGGTCTTTAGCCTCTCTTACCTGGACTATTTTTAATTGAGTACTTTGATTCTGGTCAGAGTCATTTTTCATAAAGTTCCTAGAAGTATTTCTTAAAAATATATAATGGACCTTTGAATAACATGAACTTGACTCATATAGGTTTACTTATGCACAGTTATTTTTTCAATAGTAAATATACTACAGTACTACAGGGTCTGTGGTTGGTTGAATTTGAGGATGCAGAAAAATGGAGGCTATGGAGTACAGACTATGTACATTATACATGGACTAGTCCCCCACATTATATCTTACTAGGTCACGCCTCTTTGGTTGCTCCTTGTTGCTTGTGGGATAAGGCCAGTCTTTGGATAGTATCAAAGGACCCTCTAATCTCACCTGCCTACCTCTCCATCTGTCTCTTTCTACTTCTCTTGCACTTTTTTTCACATTCCGCAGTGCTGTAGCTCCCAGGCCTCTGTTCTTTTAGTCTTTGTTCCTCTGTTCAGACTGTCCGCTCAGACCATCCCCCTCATTGCATGAAGTGATATTTGCTCTCTGCTAGTTCAGCTCAGGTGTCTCAATCTGGGGAAGGTCTTGCTTTCGGTTTAAGTAGCCTTCATAGGAGGTTCAAAATACTCAGGGCCTATGCACTTATCCAGCTCCTTTATGTCTTCTAACTAATTAGTGTTTAAACATCTCTCCCTCTTTACTGGGCTTAAGGGCAGGGATAAGTAATTTCACCTTGTATCTCCTGTGCTGCACGCGAAACTTAACATTTTAACTCAGTCAATGCTTATTAAAATAATCTTGAATGAATGAATGAATGAAATTCAACAACTCTTTGTACAAAGATAAGCATGACATTGTTGAGTTAGAAAATATCTTGGAAAGAGTCTTTTGTTAAACCGTATATAAATACAGATTTGCATCCTTGCTCATATTTATCAAGATTCTGAAGCAGAGAACCTTAGAGAAGTCTACATTCCTATGCCTTTCCATTTTCCACTGGTCTGATTTTCTTTGAAATTGTGGTGGCTGGAGACTGTTAAACATGCTTGCATTCTGTTACTGGGATCTACTTAAGACAGAGATTAAGAGAGGAATATTGGAAAATGTAGATGGGCACATTTAAATGGCTTCTTTAAAATCTGCTTTCAAAGCTGTTTTAAACAATTTTGATAAAAAATTTAACCAGCTTTTTTGAACATCTGGTAGGCACAAATAGCTTACTCTATTACAAGGTGATATTACTTGAAGGAAGGGACATAGCAATTGTGGTGCCTTTATGTGAATTTCTCTGTGGAGCAGTTATTCTATAGCGTGGCCCCACTCTTGAATTAGTGTGTTGCCAGTAGAGTCCCTTTAAACACTATGTTTATTGGTTGACACTGTAATAACAGCACTGCATGCCCAGTGGCTGATACAGGGTCTTTGATCATTGTTCCATATTACGAAGCCTTCATCCACACTCAGTTAATCATCTGGCATAGTCAACTGCATTAGGAAATGAGGGCCAGCTTTTGTTCAGCAGTGCACTTGATAAGTTCAATCTTCTAAACTTGGAACTAGGTGATGATATGGCTAGTCTGTGTTCAAGTGGAGAATAATTTATTGTGAATTTTGGCGTGCAATTTCACCCTTGCTGGTCCAGAAACTCATTACATGGTGGAGGTGATTGCTAATCAAGATTTCTGGGCTCTGGTCTCTCCCTAATAAGTCTTCTCACCCCTCCCACTCTCTGTATTTTTATCCCAATTTTCAGCTTCTATCAGTGTGGAGCCACATGTAATAAGTAATAAAACATTAGGGAGGGTTATACAATATTTTAAAATATTAGGGAATAGTTGTAAATCATGTAAATGATTTTCCTTTGTTTGGGTTTTCTAATCATGACATCTCTGTAATAGGAATGTCTGAATCTGAGGCATTGGGGTATTAAAATGGTCCATTATCTGGAGACCCATCTTCTCATTGGTATATAAATGCTTGAAAGGTACTTTATCTTGCCTGTTCCATAGCCATCCGTTCCTGGAACCATGACAAAGGGGAGCAGGGTAGAGCCTAGGTGGTATGGAACTGTGTCTGTGGCTGACATGGCACTTTCAACTGCTATGGAGTATTTCCAGGGCATTGAGAGTCATAGGGGAGAGAGAGGATGGATGAAATGGCATTGAGTGGAACCACATGGGAAGAGTGTTATGTGTGTTTTTACTTTTAATTATTTCATAATAATTGTTATTAGAAAACAAAAATTGCAATGTGGTTTGTAATTTTGATACTTAAATTCATTAAAATGAAATTGACAACAGTTAATTAATACTTCTCCCCCCAATAGTAGCATTTATACTTTTGTATATTTTGCACAAGTGTTACTCCTTTTATGATCATGTTAAACAGCTATTCATTTTGCAGATTATAGAGTGTGATTATTCTTTATACTTGGAGGGTTTTGCTGTTGTTTTGATACCTGTGTTTTAGCAAAGTCTTAAGGAACAATATCACATGTAAATAATGGGTGATGGTGTAGTTCCTAATGTTAGCTGGGTACCAAAATGTATATTATTATATTTTCATAATTTATTTTTAAATGCCTCCAGGGAAGGAAGGTTTCTGTTCAAAGAAATCCTTAGTGAAGGTTTTTATAAACCAAATTCTAACCCCCTAATCAGGATGTTTATGTATTGGGTTTGGTTAAAGCAATGGATGCAGTTATATGTAAAATTCAAATAGAGTTTTAGAATCCAACAGAAAGCAGTTATGGATTGTGGATAAGTTCCAAGGTAAAGTTATTTTACTTTTATTCTCAGTGAGATTTTATTGCACATTCAGAGTGGCTTTTTCCACACCAGAAGTTTATATAATATTGTATAACCTTTACCTTTCAGTAAAGAAATCTGAAGTTGAGGGTCTACTTAGATGAGAATACGTTGTCCCCTCTAGCTCTCGAGGCCTGGGCAGTGGCCCCCTTATACATAGGGCTGTGTGGCCTGTGCTGTGGGGCTGAGCAGAGCCCAGTGTGGATGTGAGCCTGTGACCTGCTGGGCGTCTCCCTCTGCATCCAGGAGCAGTGTTCCCGGGGTGGTTGCTCCGAGTTCAGATCTGAAGTCATAAAATATTCAGGATGTTTTCCTTTCTCAAATTGAAATGATGTTTGCTCCATGTTTTGCTCAACCTTGTGGAGAGATGTGCAGGTCAGGAGCCAAAACCGTGTCCAGCTTCACTCAGGAAAACCTGTGCTGTGTCCTCTGATTGGCACTTTCCTTGGTTTCATGCACTTCCTTAAAATACTTTGACTTTGTGTGGATTTCTGGCTCTAAATCACAACTAAAAATAAATAGATCTACTTTAAAACAGTTAAAAAAAAAAAAGGGAAACTCAGTCCACAGTGTGAACAAAAATGACTCTCTCAGTGAGCCAGCTGAGAGTCCTGTCAGGTGCTTGTTACATTTGTAGGTGGCTGATTCCACCTCATTTGGCATTTGGTGAAATGTCATCACACCTATGGCAGGCCAGGTGCCCTCATATCAGGCACATCGGTAGAGCTGCTTTCTGGCAGGGTGAAGATGGCCTTGCCTCCCTTTCTCTGAGCTCCTTACCCAAGCTTCATTGGGTCACATTTGATGATTTTGCTAGAGTTTAGAAAAAAACTGATTTTTATGTGTGATCCTATAGAGATCAGAGAGCCACAGATACACAGGAGTGTGTGTGTGTGTGTGTGTGTGTGTGTGTGTGTGTGTACCAGCTGACAGTGTGACAGTGTTTGGTTGTCTTAGGATAAGACTATGATTTATGTAATATTAGTAAGTACTGATACTTGACATTATTCAATTGCTATTTCAATATTACTTATATATGTGTGTATAGATAGATGATTTATAAAACAGAAAAAAACCCATTATGACAAATAGTGGACAATTTAAATGGGAAGAAGAAAATAACAATTTAAAAGCCGTGTGGTCCCCTTTCAGTGGACTTTGCCAGATGATGTGGAGGGCAGTGACCTAGGTTCCTAGCCCCTCAGGACCAGACTGGCAGGAAGTTTGCAGAGAATCTAGGTGTCCTTCCTGGATAAGCTCCCTTCCCTCTAATTCAGGTAGAATGATAAAGCTGACTTGAGGTTGACACATGACAATTTAAAAATCTATGGAGACATTTTCTCTAAAACAAGTGTTGCTATTCTGAGTTTTGAGTTCATGTATGGAATTAGGGCTCTCTGACCCTTGAAATTATATTTAAACTTTTTAGGTATTTGTATGTGTGCATATTTCTGGGGACACGTTTGTATTTGTGTATATATTTCTGGGAATGGTTCTGTACTTTTTATCAGATTCTCAAAGTGAAGTGTGAATACTCCCAAGCCGGTCAACCAACTATGTCCTCAGCCTTTTAGGATTTTAGATCATGAGGATGGTAGCTTGTATTGTTGTTTGGATCTTTTCATTGCACCTCCCTGTTGGCCCTTTCCCACAGGAGGTTTAGGTTCCCTCTACACTGATGTTGGAATTGGTCATGTGACTTATTTTAGCCAGTGAAATGTGAGTGGAAATGATGCACGCCACTCTGAGGACCATTGAGTGGTTCTCTCGTTACTCTCTTAACTCTGCCATGAAACTGACATGTCCTTGAGTGGGGCTGTGCATACTGCCTGGCTGGGGGTGAAGATGCCAGAGCTGAAGCTGACCCTTGAACATGTTTCATGAGGGGAGAAATAGACCATGTTGTTTTAAGTCACTGAGATTTGGGTTTTTATTTTTGCTGCTGGTAGCATTACTTAGCCTGAGCTGACTGATCCAACAAATGGCAGCCTGAATTACATTCAGAATCCAACAGGGCACACTGGAGAGCCCTAGTTTAGTGAGCTTCCTGTGGTTTGGCACATTTAGAAGAGACACATTTTCCTATAGATTCTGTGTGGTCCTTCAGGGTTTCCCCATGGAGTCAGAAATAAAACCTCAGCCCTGTAGTTAGTCTATTAAGAGCTAGAGAGTTCATTTTGTTGAACCAGAATCCTTTTCCTCTGGAGCGAGAGAGCCACTCTGGGCCTGTTTCTTCTCTCTGACCCACAACTAGTGTGTGCAGCAAAGAATTACTGATGTGAGGTGTGTCTGAGGTCAGGAACAGCTCTCTGAAGCATAACGCAAGCCACCTAACACACTAGGTATGAACATATTGAAAGATTATGGGGTGCATATCATTTGTGGTGCAAAGTACAGTACAGATTCATTTTCTAAAATGCTCCTGTACTCCAGGCATGACAAGGATGAAGAATAGGTGTTTCCACAGTAGAGCACAGTGAAAGGCCACCCATGAAAGAAAACAGGTTTCAGAGGTGACTCATAAACAAAGTACTACCTTCGAGAAAATAAAGAAGCCATCCATTCCCCACACAAAGTGCATAGTAATAAGGACAAATGCTTCATCACCTCATATTTGACGGCTAGCGGTCATAACTCCCACAAAGGAAACACTGCAGAACCTTGTACTTGAGTCAGAAGGGGCTGCGTTCGAATGAAAGAGCTGTTCTGTCTTTGGAGAGATTCGTTTTATTCCATACCCTAGATTCTTAACTATTGCACTCATTAAGCAGTTTCAGTGTTTAATAATCTTATTATTTAAGAAACATTCTGTACTTATTATCCCTATTGATATAAAATGGGGAAAGTTGATGGGCAGCTCATGAAAGATCTGCCCTGAAGCTTTTTACTCAGT
The DNA here is from genome assembly GCF_001704415.2 of Capra hircus. NCBI lineage: Eukaryota > Metazoa > Chordata > Mammalia > Artiodactyla > Bovidae > Capra > Capra hircus. The sequence goes on along the minus strand of NC_030808.1, from coordinate 108,176,685 downwards.
GGAAAATGATCTAGGAAACTATATCACTACAGTTACTAATATCCCAGGTAGAATAATAATTTCTTCCTAATCTAGTACATCTAAAAAAATGTTTTAACTTCTTTTCATCACAGATTATAGACGTCCTTTCCTTTCCTTTTCATTCATTCATTTATTGCTTACTCTTTGCTGGGACTGTTCTTAGAGCTGGAGCTCAGCAACACTCTGCCCACAAAGTGGCTACATTCTAGTGGGAGAAGACAGAAATTAAGTACCAACAGCAAAAACAAAACACTGTGTAGTATGTCAAGTGGAGATAAATACTCTGAAAATAATAGAACAGTATAAGAGGAGATAGAAAATTAAGGGCACAGGATGTTATTTTATACAAGATGGTCAGGGCAGTTTTCATTGATTGCTGCTGCTGCTAAGTTGCTTCAGTCGTGTCCGACTCTGCGACCCCATAGACGGCAGCCCACCAGGCTCCTCTGTCCCTGGGATTCTCCAGGCAAGAACACTGGAGTGGGTTGCCATTTCTTTCTCCAATGCATGAAAGTGAAAAGTGAAAGTGAAGTCGTTCAGTCGAGTCCAACTCTTAGCGACCCCATGGACTATCAGAGCCTACGAGACTCCTCCGTCCATGGTATTTTCCAGGCAAGAGTACTGGAGTGGGGTGCCATTGTCTCATTGATTGAGGGCATTTGAAAGTCGTAAGTGAAGTGAAGGACTCGTCATGTACATGTCTGTTGGAAGAGTGGGGAGTTGGATTTATGTCTCATTTTACTCAGCTCTATTTCTGAGGAGTGGTATGTAAATTGAGTTTTATTTTTAAGTATATTATGGAAACTTCTTATAACTTTTTTCCCCCTAAGTGAATGTCTCTCTAGAATGAAAATCCCATTGGTAAAATGAGCAATTATGCCACAAAATTATTTGCATCATGAATACGAGTTTCCACACTGAATTCATTTTGAGTTGGTTACACATGTTTATGGTAAGATGTTATAGATAAGTGATGGACAAGAAGAACAGCTTGAATGAAAAATCTTGGATGTAGTTTTTTTAAAGATACTCCATTTTTTAAACTGTAAGAGTAAGCAAGTCAACAGTGCTGCATGGCTGAGACTCATATTACCTCTTTGAATTAATAATCAGAATGCTTTATTATTAACATATGCAAATCACAGAAATACTTTCAAAATGTCTGGCAGCCCTTAGAAATGATTTCTGTTGTTGGGTTAGCATTCTTTTTGTACTTTTATGTACTCTGAGGATGTGCTGGAAATAAACATTTTTCCAAGTGAATGAAGATGTAACTCAGGCCTCAGAAAGATTATCACAACTTCCAAGTAAATGTGTTTAAACCTGCAAGTTTATGCTCTGCCTTTTAGTTTCACCCTTTGTGGATTCAGAGATTATTTTGAAAAACAAAACAAACCAAAACAAAAAACAAAGCCTGTTAAGAATACAGTGAAAGTCACTCAGTCGTGTCTGACTCTTTGTGAGCCCATGGACTATACAGTCCACAGAATTCTCCAGGCCAGAATACTGGAGGGGTAGCCTTTCCTGTCTCCAGAGGATCTTCCCAACCCAGTCAAACCCAGGGCTCCCGCACTGCAAGCAGATTCTTTATCAGCTCAGCCACCAGGGAAGCCTGTTAAGAATATAGTGAATTATAAAATTTTCTCATCAACTCATTTTATGTATAATAAACTTTGACTTTATAACAAAAATTGCATGATGTGATTGTGGTTAAACCTTGGGGAGTGTAAGCTTTGAGTGCCGTTGCTATTTTAGAACATTTAGGTGGTTGTTAATTTGCAGAAGGGTACAACCGGTGTGAAGGTGAGCAATCAATGTAAGAAATCCTGTTCTTTACCTCTTTCATTCCCTGCAACCTTCCCTTTACCTCCTTTTAGTAGGTATAGTAAATTTCAGATGCTGTAGAAGTAGAATTGATCCATCCTTTTAGCATTTTTGACCAGTGTCAGGATTGGGCATTTCTGAGGAAGTACTGTATGATACAGTTCATTTCTCTTCTTCCCTACCACAGAAGAGCACTCCGAATCATCCAGATTGTTACCTCTTTCTGTGACAAGTTTACCTCTTATAACCATCTTTCTTAGGGTTACCTGAGATGGTGTTTTTGCATGTATTTTTTCTGTTGAGTTAAATAACACAGCTGTTACTTTTAATATGTAAAACATTTGTCTCTTCATGGCAGAATGGTATTGTATAAGCAAAGCACTTCATCTTTAATCTACAGGTGTCTCAGATAAAGCTCTTTGTCTTCAGAAATGCTCCAACTTGGTTTCTTTCTTTTTTTCTTTTTTTTAAGAAATCTGTTTTCTGTTTTCTCTTTGTCCCCTAAGAGCTTATTCATTCATATCTAGGCCTTGAAATAGAACTTGGCAGTATTATAAAATCAATGGATCCTCTTTAGAGCACCAAACCCAATCCAAGTGGTTGAGGCTGAGGGGTCAAGCTTTTTTCCCTGATTCCAGACAAGTAACTGGCTGTCTGTGCTCCCTCTCTTCAACCTTCTGGATGCTTGTTTTTGAAATGAGTTTTCTTCTTGCACTGCTGACTTCTCTACCTGATGTGTTAGTTTCCTACAGCTGCTGTAACAAACTGTTATAAATTGAGCAGCAGGAATTTATCTTCTCGCAGTTCTGAAAGTTAGAAGTCTGAAATCAAGGCGTCATCAGAACTGTGCTCTTTGACAAGGCCCTAGGGAAGAATCTTTTCTTGATGCTTCTAGCTTCTGGTGTGTTTTTCTGCAACCCTTGGCTTCCTTGTGCTGTAGATGTGTTTCTCCCACTTCTGCCTATTATCACTTGACATTCTCCCTGTGTATCTCTGTTTTCACAGGGTATTCTTTTCTCTACATGTGCATGCTCAGTCACTCAATCGTGTCTGACTCTTTGAGGCCCTTTGAACTGTAGCCCACCAGGGGTTACAATACCTCTGTCGATGGGATTTTCCAGGCAAGGATACTGGAATGGAATGGAATGGAATGGAAAGTTGCTCAGTCGTGTCTGACTCTTTGCGCCCCCATAGACTGTAGCCTACCAGGCTCCTCTGTCCATGGGATTTTCCAGGCAATAGTACTGGAGTGGATTGCCATTTCCTTCTCTAGGGATCTTCCCGACCCAGGGCTCGAACCTGGGTCTCCCGCATTGTAGACAGACACTCTACCGTCGGAGCCACCAGGGAGGTATAAGGATGCTGGAGTGGGTTACAATGTCCTCCTTCAGGGGTTCTTCCTGACCCAGGGATCAAACCTGCATCTCCTGCATCTCCTGGATCCTTTACTGCAGAACCATCAGGAGAATCCTTCTTTTCTTTGTATCTCTGTCCAAATTAAATGAAAGTCATTGGGTGAGGGCCCACCCCAATCCAGTAGGACCTCCTATTAACTTGATTATAAAGACCCTGTTTAAACAAGGGTCCATTCTGAGGCTCTGGATGGGCATGCCTTTGTGAGGCACACTATTTAACATGCCCAGAGCTATTAGGCCCAGAGCATATTCATGGCCAAACATAATCAGTTCTAGTCTAAGATTTTTCTTTTGGTAAATGCTTTAAATATATAGTGTATTTGTGTTCTTCTGTTAAGTTTTTATTGAGATTTAACATATATGCAGAAAAGTTCATACATTTTAAGTGAATAAATTTTTACAGAATGAAATATAGCTATGTTACTACCATCAGGTCAAGAAATAGAGCATTACCAGCAGCCCCGAAGCCTCCATCATTTCCCAGTCACCAGAATGACCTCTATTATGACTTCTATCATCAGCATGAATGAGTTTTCCTTGTTTTCAAGCTTGGTACGTGTGTATTTTCTTGTGTCTGGCTTTTTGGTCCAGTGTTGTAACTGGGAATTTCATCCATGTTGTAGTATGTGATTATAGTTTGTTCTTTCTCTTTGCTGCACAATATTCAATCCTATGGATATGCTGCAACTATTTTCCCATGCTATTGCTCATGGATATTTGAATTACTTATGGTTTAAAAAATAACAAATAATATTTTGTGAATATTTTGGGGCATGTCTTTGGATGCACATACGTATGTGTCTGTGTTAGATACATAGTCAGGATATGAATTCTTGTCAGACACATGTATTCAAAAATCTCTGAGGCTGTGGTGTTTTTCTGTTAATGGTAGCTTTTGATTGAATATAATTTCTTTTTTTTGTTCCTTTAATTTCTTAATTTTAATCAACTGATGCTGAATCTGATTTCCTTTAGGATTGACTGGTTTGATCTCCTTGCTGTCCAAGAGACTCAAGAGTCTTCTCTAGCACCACAGTTCAAAGGCATCAGTTCTTTAGCGCTCAGCCTTTTGTATTGTCCAGCTTTCACATCCATACATGACTACTGGAAAAACCATAGCTTTAACTATATGGACCTTTGTTGACAAAGTAATGTCTCTGCTTTTAAATATGCTGTCTAGGGTGGTCATAGCTTTACTTCCAAGGAGCAAGCGTCTTTTAATTTCATGGCTGCAGTCACCATTCACAGTGATTTTGGAGTCCAAGAAAATAATGTCTGTCACTGTTTCTATTGTTTCCCTATCTATCTGCTATGAAGTGATGGGACCAGATTCCATGTTCTTAGTTTTTTGAATGTTGAGTTTTAAGCCAGCTTTTTCACTTTCGTCTTTCATTTTCATCAAGAGGATCTTTAGTTCCTTTTTGCTTTCTGTCATAGGGTGGTGTCATCTGCATATCTGAGGTTATTGATATTTCTCCCTGCAATCTTGATTCCAGCTTGTGCTTCATCCTGCCTGGCATTTTGCATGATTTTTTTTCCCATATGGATAATTGATCTGGCTCCATTTACTGAAAGGATCATGCTTTCTCAGTTTTATTGAAAAGAAAGTGATTGTATATGTGTGGGTCAGTTCCTGGGCTTTCTAGTCTGTTCTTTTTAACTTTGTGCCAATACTATTTTTGTTTTTATTACTATAGCTTTATAAGAAATCTGGATATCTAGTAGTTTGAAATCTCCAAGTTTGCTGTTTTTTTAAAAAAGAGTTTTAGCTATACTTGGCTTTTTACATTTTGATAAAAATTTTTGAATCAGCTTGTGAATTTTCAAAAGAAAATACCTATTAGGAGTTTAATTTGGAGTTAATGAGTATACAGATTAATTTGAAGATAATTGACATTTTAATAATTCTGATTCTTCTAATCATTGGAAATGGTGTGTTTCTCTAATTCAGGGGTTAGCAGCCTTTTCCTGTGAAGCATCAGATAAGAAATACTTTAGGCTTTCTAGGCAACATGCAGTATCTGTCGCATATTCTTATTCTCTTTCCTTTTAGGTTTACAACATTTTAAAAATGGAAAAGCTCTTCTTAGTTTACGTGCAGTACAAAAGCAGTTTGCTGTTTGTAGTTGCCACTCCTTGCTTTGTTAATTTAGATTTTGTTTAATATATCTTAATAATGCTTTATACTCTTGCCTGGAAAATATCTTGGACAGGGGAGCCTGGTAGGCTGCAGTCCATGGGATCACGAAGAGTCAGACATGACTGAGCGACTTCACTTTCACTTTTCACTTTCATGCATTGGAGAAGGAAATGGCAACCCACTCCAGTGTTCTAGCCTGGAGAATCCCAGGGATGGGGGAGCCTGGTGGGCTGCCGTCTCAGGTCGCACAGAGTCGGACATGACTGAAACGACTTAGCAGCAGCAGCAGCAGCAGCATACTTTTCTATGTAGAGTCCTTGCATGTCTTTCATTATATTTAGTCTTGGCTATTTGTAATTTTTAACACTACTTTAAGGAGTATTTTCTTAAAAATCATTTTCCAATGTTTGTTTCTTGTATATAGAAGTAAAATTGATTTTTGTAGATTTACTTCTTTCCAGTGATCTTGATAAAATATTAATTAGTTATAATAGTTTATCTGAGATTCTTCCAGAGTTTCTACACATAAATAATGTCATGTGCTAACTGTGGTGTTGGAGAAGACTCTTGAGAGTCCCTTGGACTGCAAGGAGATCCAACCAGTCCATTCTGAAGGAGAGCAGCCCTGGGATTTCTTTGGAAGGAATGATGCTGAAGCCGAAACTCCAGTACTTTGGCCACCTCATGCGACGAGTTGACTCATTGTAAAAGACCCTGATGCTGGGAGGGATTGGGGGCAGGAGGAGAAGGGGACGACAGAGGATGAGATGGCTGGATGGCAACACTGACTCAATGGACGTGAGTCTGAGTGAACTCCGGGAGTTGGTGATGGACAGGGAGGCCTGGCGTGCTGCGATTCATGGGGTCGCAAAGAGTCGGACATGACTGAACGACTGAACTGAACTGGTTGGAACTATAGATTTCTTTATTTTGATTTCCAAACTTTAAGGCATTTATCTATTTTCTTATCTTAGTGTATAGGCTAGAATTTCCAGTGCAGGTTGAATATAAGTGATGACTATGAACATCTTAATTTTTTCAAGAAGCCAGTTATATTATGTGGTTAATTATGGTATTAGCTATGGGACTTTTGTGGATACTTTTACCAGCTCAAACATGATTCCTTCTATTTCTAGTTTGCTAAGAGTTATTTTAAAATTGTTAAGCATTGAATTCTATAAAATACTTGCTGCTGCTGCTAAGTCACTTCAGTTGTGTCCGACTCTATGTGACCCCATAGACGTTTCTCCTGTATAATGTGGTATATTATAATTTTCAAGTTACATTTTACTTTCAAAAATTAAACTAACCTTGCATTCCTAGATAGACTGTATTTGATTATTGTATATTGTTTTTAAACATCTATATCTATATTGTTACTTTGTGTATTTTCATGACAGATTGGTGACTAGTTTTTTCCCCTGTTGAAATGTTTTTATGTTGCTTTGATGTGTAACCTCTTTTCTATTCCTTTTTTGTATTTTCTGAGACTGTTTGTAAAGTGAATGAAGCTATCTGGGTCTCTCAAATCCAGCCAGGTTGCCAACTGAGTACTGGTGATTGACTGCAGTCAGCGTTATGTAGAGTAGCATAATCTGAGCTTTGCCTGAATTCATGACTCACAAAAACATGAAATAGAATTATATGGTTATTGTTTTAATTTACTAAGTTTTAAAGCACTGGGTGTATGGAAGAATCTCATTGAAGTTTTAATTTGCATTTTCAAAATAGAATAATGGTTCGAGAAACTTTTCATGTACTTCTCTGCCAGTCATACATCTTCCTTGGTGAAATATCTCTTCAAATCTTTGGCCCACTGATTTCATTGGATCTTTCACTATTACTAAGTTTTGAGAGTTCTTTATATATTTTGTTTTTTTTTTTGATTTTCCATCAAATCTGAAAGAGATTCTTGCTTTTTCAAGTTTTCTTGGTTGTAGGTTCTTCCCTTTCATCACTTTATTTTTTTTAAATTTTATTTATTTTTTTATTTTTTAAATTTTAAAATCTTTAATTCTTACATGCGTTCCCAAACATGAACCCCCCTCCCACCTCCCTCCCCACAACATCCCTCTGGGTCATCCCCGTGCACCAGCTCCAAGCATGCTGTATCCTGCATCAGACATAGACTGGCGATTCAATTCTTACATGATAGTATACATGTTAGAATGTCATTCTCCCAAATCATCCCACCCTCTCCCTCCCTCTGAGTCCAAAAGTCCACTATACACATCTGTGTCTCTTTCCCTGTCTTGCATACAGGGTCATCATTGCCATCTTCCTAAATTCCATATATATGTGTTAGTATACTGTATTGGTGTTTTTCTTTCTGGCTTACTTCACTCTGTATAATCGGCTCCAGTTTCGTCCATCTCATCAGAACTGATTCAAATGAATTCTTTTTTATGGCTGAGTAATACTCCATTGTGTATATGTACCACAGCTTTCTTATCCATTCATCTGCTGATGGACATCTAGGTTGTTTCCATGTCCTGGCTATTATAAACAGTGCTGCGATGAACATTGGGGTACATGTGTCTCTTTCAATTCTGGTTTCCTCGGTGTGTATGCCCAGCAGTGGGATTGCTGGGTCATAAGGTAGTTCTATTTGCAATTTTTTAAGGAATCTCCACACTGTTCTCCATAGTGGCTGTACTAGTTTGCATTCCCACCAACAGTGTAAGAGGGTTCCCTTTTCTCCACACCCTCTCCAGCATTTATTGCTTGCAGATTTTTGGATCGCAGCCATTCTGACTGGTGTGAAGCGGTACCTCATTGTGGTTTTGATTTGCATTTCTCTAATAATGAGTGATGTTGAGCATCTTTTCATGTGTTTGTTAGCCATCCGTATGTCTTCTTTGGAGAAATGTCTATTTAGTTCTTTGGCCCATTTTTTGATTGGGTCGTTTATTTTTCTGGAATTGAGCTGCAGAAGTTGTTTGTATATTTTTGAGATTAGTTGTTTGTCAGTTGCTTCATTTGCTATTATTTTCTCCCATCCAGAAGGCTGTCTTTTCACCTTGCTTATATTTTCCTTAGTTGTGCAGAAGCTTTTAATTTTAATTAGATCCCATTTGTTTATTTTTGCTTTTATTTCCAGAATTCTGGGAGGTGGATCATAGAGGATCCTGCTGTGATTTATGTCTGAGAGTGTTTTGCCTATGTTCTCCTCTAGGAGTTTTATAGTTTCTGGTCTTACATTTAGATCTTTAATCCATTTTGAGTTTATTTTTGTGTGGGGTGTTAGAAAGTGATCTAGTTTCATTCTTTTACAAGTGGTTGACCAGTTTTCCCAGCACCACTTGTTAAAGAGATTGTCTTTACTCCATTGTATATTCTTGCCTCCTTTGTCAAAGATAAGGTGTCCATATGTGTTTTTGGATACAAGTTCTTTATCAGGTGTTTTGCAAATATTTTTCTCCTAGTCTATTACTTGCCTCTTAATTTCCTTAACAGTATTTTACAAAGAGCAAAAGTTCTTAATTTTGGTGAAGTACAATTAATGAATTTTTTTCTTTTATGGTTTTTTTTTTTTTTTTCTGTGCCTTATTTAAGACATCTTTGCCTAACCAATGGTCACATTTTCTTTTTTCTTTTGTATATGTTATAGTTTTATTTTTAACATTGTGGTTGTGATCCATTTTGAGTTTTGATTTTTGTTTCTGATGTGAGACAAGATTTGAGGTTTATATCTTTGCATATGAATATCCAATTGTTCTAGTACCACTTATTGAAAACTGTCTTCTCTCCTTTGAATTGCTGTGGAAAGTGAATTGACAATATATGTGTATACTATTCCTGGACTTTCTACTCTATTCCAGTCCTTACACTAGTATCCACAGTGTCCAAATAATTGTAGTTTTATTTATAAACTTTGCAATCAGGCTATGTACATCTTTCACCTTTGTTTTTCTATTTCAAAATTGTTTTGTAACAACAACAAAAAATTGAGTATGTCTTTTGTTTCATGAAAATTTTATAATCAACTTGTGAAATAAAAAATCCTGCTGGTATTTTGATATGGATTGTATTGAATCCATAGATCAATTGGGAAAGATTTGATATTGTAAAAATATTGAGTCTTCTGATCTGTGAACATGGCATCTTTGTTTATTAAAGGCATAATTGATTCTCTCAGCAGTGTTTTGTAGTTTTCAGTATACAGATCATACACATGTTTTATTAAATGTATTTCTTAAGTATTTCATGTTTCTTAATGCTATGTAAATTCTTTTAAAATTATAATTTTCTGTTTTTAATTGAAGTAGAGTTGATGTACAACATATGTTATAGGTTATTATAGTGATTTCTAATTTTAAAAAGTTTACTTCATTTATAGTTATAAAACTGTAATTTTTGGCTGTATTCCCTGTGTTTTACAGTATATTTATATTTTATTTTATACGTAATAGTTTGTACCTCTTATTTGCCCACCTTGATATTGCTCCTCCCCCATTCCCTTTCCTCACTGGTAACCATTGGTTTGTTCTCTATACCTGTGATTCTCCTTTTTTTGTATTCACTAGTTTGCTGTAGTTTTTTAGATTCCACATATAAGTGATATCATTCATTACTTGTCTTTCTCTGTCTTATTTCGCTTAACATAATACCCTCCAAATTACAATTTTAAGTTGTTCATTGATAGTACATAGAATGTTTGACTTATACTGGCCTTGAATTATGTTACACTACTAAGCTCCCTTAATAATCCTAATAAGTTTTTTTTTTGTGGATTTCTTAGGATTTTTCACATAATTTTTACTTTCAACAGTCACAAGTATTTTTAAGAACTTAAAGGATACAAATGGTCTCTGTGCCCAGATACTTAACCATTTTTGTTGCTCTTTCATTCTTTAAGTCCTTTGTTTTCCTTTGGTTTCATTATTTTTTTTTCATTCTGAGAAATTTCTTAAGCATTTCTTCTGTTTTTTTTTTTTTTTAATCAGGGTGTGATTTAAAAATTTGTTGTTGGCAACAAATTTTCTTTGTTTTCCTTCACATTGGAATGATTTTATTTCTCCTTTATTTCTAAAAGATATTTCTGGTAGAATTTTGGGTTAAAAATTATATTCTTTTAGTTCCTGAAAGATGTCTTTCCATTCCCTTCTAGCTTTCGTGGCTTCTGATGAAAAATCTGTAGTTATTCAAACTGTTATTCCTCTGTACGTGATGTGTCATTTTTTTTCTCTGGCTGCAGTTTGATTATGAAGTTTCTGGGCATGATTTCTTAATTTTATCTTGTTTGATTCTCTTGAATCTGTAAGTCAGTATCTTTCCCCCAATGTTCAAGTCTGCTCTTTAATATTTTTCAGTGTTTTTTTTTTTTTCTGTATGCTTTATGTTGGACAGTTTCTCTTGGTGTATCTGATATTATTTTCTTTGAAGTATCCTATTGACTGTTAACTCAATCCAGTGCTGTTTTCCACTTCAGATTTTGTATTTTTCATCTAGAATATCTTCTGTTTCTCTGCTGATTGTACTCATGTTTCCTTTACATGGGCTTCCCTTGTGGCTTAGCTGGTAAAGAATCTGCCTGCAATATGGGAGACCTGGGTTCAATCCCTGGGTTGGGAAAATCCCCTGGAGAAGGGAACGGCTACCCACTCCAGTATTCTGGCCTGGAGAATTCCATGGACTGTACAGTCCCTGGGGTTGCAAAGAGTTGGACACGACTGAGCGACTTCCACTTTCACTTTTCCTTTACATCATGAAGTATATTCATAAGATTTATAACAGCTGCTTTTTCTGAAGATTTCTGCAAATATCTGTCATTTCTGGTTCTGTTTCTATTGGTTGGTAGAATTTTTCTGTTTATAGTTTGTGTTTTTCTTCTTTACCACATGCCTGGAAGTGTTTGATCGGATTCCAGGCACTGACTTTTATTTTGTTCAATGTCAGATTTTGTTGTATTTCTTTAAAGAGTGTTGTTTTTACAGTTGCAGATCAGTTTGATCCCTTTGAAACTTGTGTTCAAGTTTTCTTGTGGTAGGTCTGGAGTAGTCTTTATTCTAGGCTTAATTTATCCCCCACTGCTAAGACATGACTCTTGAGTATTCTGCCTAATGTTCTCTATTTTATGAAGTTTATTCACTCTGAGTGATGAGAATGTGACTTATTCCTACTATTGTGTGATGTCAGGGACATTTCCAGCTGTTTGGTTCAAGTAGTTCTATCCCTAGTCTCACGGAGTATTACCCCAGGCATGTGCAGATCAGTAATCAGCTACAGACTTGAGGGGGACCCCTTTGATGATCTCTGGAGCCTTTTTGATTAGTGCCCTCTTCTCCAATATTCTGACCTACAGAATATGTCTATTTAAATGAGAATACTATATTCTGTTTGAGTTTCCACTCTGAACTACAGTTTTGAAACGTCTCCAGGAAGTAAACTGGGGCAATCAGAGCACTTATCTAATTATTTTCCTTCTCTGAGAGATCACAGAGATTGCCTCATTGCCTAGTGCTGGCGACGGAATGAAACACCAACACTGCAGAGTGGTTTGAATCTTTATGTTTTAACACTTGCTTCTTACAGCTGCTTTATTTTATATCCCTTGCACAACAACCTACAGGGCAAGTTGCCAAGCACTATGATTCAGAGACTATACAGTGCGCAGGTGCAGGGCGAGATAACCTTTACCTTGACTTATTTACTGCAGCTAAGACTTTGTTTTGGGGAACTTCCTTATCAACTTAGAATCCGTTTTGTCCCTAGGTCTGTTCCTTTTGAGGAATCAGAGAAACATCCTTGTGTGCAGGAAATGTTCTTTTCCCACGGGAACAAACAGGATTCTTAGCTGAACATCTCATTTGCAAGAATGTTCAGCCCTGGTTGAGAGTCTCGTTTGCAAGCACTTCTCAACCTTCCTTATACCTAGTTCCCTACAGCCTAGCATCTGAAAAATTGTTTTATGTAATTTCCCTACTTTTCTGATTGTTAATACTAGGGCAATCCCTGTAGTAATTGGTTCTTTGTACATAAGTAAAATTCCAAAAGTAGACTTTTGAACATCTTTTGTGTACAGAGCCCTGGGTTGGAGTCACAGGTTAAATATTCTCCTGATTGTGTTAAAATGCATGCTGTGTTTATACATACCTCTTATAAGTTATCTGCTTATTTCCTTTCCCCTAGCCTCAAATTTGATACTTTCAGTTTATTATTTCTATAAAATTGATCGTGTTTTAGTATAAATGATGATAGATGCAGGTCAGAACTATTGAAGAACTTGGTTATTTTATAGCTGGACTATTGCGATAGACTCCTAACCGATCCTGATCTTTTCAGCCACACTCTTCCATTCCTATCTCCTCAATATTTCCATAGTGATTTTTAAATTATGTAATCTCCTGGATAGTTACAAACAGCTGCTAACTCTCGCTTTGCTTCTACCTTGTCCCCCAGCTCAGTCTGTTCTCAACCCAGCAGCCAGAATGATCCTTTTAAAACATTTCAGATCAAGTTGCTCTCCTGTGCCTATGTAAATCCTTCAGTGTTTCCTTAGTTCACTCAGAAAAAAAGTGAAAGTCCTTCAAGGTCTTTGAGACCCTACCTGATCTGACCCTATCTGATCCCATCTCCAGCTCTTTCCCTCTCATTCTGTTCCAGCCGCACTAACCTCCATGCTGTTACATAAGTACATCAAGCAGGTCCTGCCTTATGACCTTTGAATTGATCATCTCCTGTGCTTTGAATACTCTTCCTTCAGATTTCCTCACACTTAACTCCCTCAGCTCCTTCAGATCTCTGGTGAAGTGTTACCTTCTCAGTGTTGCCTCCCTGGCCCTCCAATTAAATGATGGAATCTGATCCCATCGTCCTCTCTGGTTTAGCACATCTGGTGTCTTACACTGCTCTAATTATTTCCACAATATTTATCAGCTTCTAACATCCTAGACGACAGAGAATGAGATGGCTGGATGGCATCACTGACTCGATGGATGTGAGTCTGAGTGAACTCCGGGAGTTGGTGATGGACAGGGAGGCCTGACGTGCTGCAATTCATGGGGTCGCAAAGAGTCGGACACGGCTGAGCGACTGGACTGAACTGAACTGAACTGAACACCCTAGATAGTAAACTCTTGGTTACTATGCTTGGAATCTGATACCTCTTTCCCGCTAGAATGTAAACTCTCTAAGGGCAGAGTTTGTTGTCTGTTTCACTCTCTGATGTATCCCTAGAACCTGGTACTTTTAGGTCTATAATAAATATTTCTTGAATGCATGTAAATCTGATATTCTTTAAAGTTAGATGATTTAGCTATTAATGAGCATTAGAAGGATAAAGCTTAAACTCTTCACAAAGCAGAGTACATTCTTCATGAGCCCCTCCTCTTTGCTATGTCCATCATTTTAGCTTCTCTATCCCTCCATTTCCTGATTTCCACCCATACTTAATTAACAATTCTTAAAATATTACTGGCTGTCTCGCATTTCTTGGAAACATCTCAGGGAGCACCCATTGCTTTGTACTTACTTTATGGCATTATAACAATTTCATATTCAGATGTGAACAACCCAAATTTTATTGTCTAATTCGCAGTAAAGCTTCTTCCTTCTTCCCTGCCAGGGACATCAGCTCAAGGACCTAGAGTGGGGAAGGGGGTGTGGTTTTCTCTTTCATGCTCTGTCCTTTCTCCTGTCTGTGCTTCTGTTCTCTCCAGAGTCCACTGAAGAGAGAGAGAGAAGGGGTGGAGTCTGTCATCAGTTGAGGTTGTAATCTAGTTGTTGGTGACCTCTCCAAGGCAGATGCTTTCCCCCTGTCATCAGGGACCTTCATGCTGATGCAGGTGACATCTCCCTGACTGATTTGCAGCAGAATGACCCACTTAGCACCTTTCTACTGGGATATTCTCATATTGGTAAAGCCTTCTTCAGCAGGATTCTTTCAAGATACCTTGAAAGAGATGCTGCATGTAAATATCGGCTACACAAATACAGATCTGACATCTAAGGCATAATTGTCCATCCATTTTACTTTACTGCTGATCTTCTGGTCCTGAATCCTGAATGTGAGGAAATTAGGTAGAATTTAAAGAATGAATCAAATTCATGGACCTGACAGAGAAATGGAAATAGTTCCTCGGTGAGACTCAGTAAGTGACTTCTGACTGGATGCAAGTTTTTGAACCTTGGTCTTTAACACTCAGATGAACAAGTAAGTATGTGCACAGTCATCCTACCACTGACTAGTTGTGAGGTAATAGCTACTTGATCTCTCTGGGACTCAGCTTCATCATCCATAAAGTGAGGCAGCTGAATTTTTAAGTTAATGTTTTATTGTAAGAGCCTATGATGCCCTTGGGCTTCCCTGATAGGTCAGTTGGTAAAGAATCTGCCTGCAATGCAGAAGACCCCAGTTCGATTCCTGAGTCAGGAAGAGACACTGGAGAAGGGATAGGCTACTCACTTCAGTATTCTTGGGCTTCCCTGGTGGCTCAGCTGGTAAAAGAATCCACCTGCAATGTGGGAGACCTGGATTTGATCCATGGATTGGGAAGATCCCCTGGAGAAGGGAAAGGCTACCCACTCCAGTATTCTGGCCTGGAAAATTCCATGAACTGTATAGTCCATGGGGTCCCAAAGAGTTGGACACGACTGAACAACTTTCAGTTTGGATGATAGCAGACATGATGCCCTTTGATTCTCTGTTTCCCTTTCTGTTTCTTGGATGTGTCATGGAGATTAGGCTTTGCAAGGTTGAGCTCCATTGCTTTACTGTTTCTGCAGGATGGCAGTTCCAGCGCTATGAAGCATTGGTTTTGAAATTTATATTGAATTATTAATGAAATATCATTTGTAGAGAGTAAGCTAGAACATAGAGGGGAGGCCAAGAAGCATGAAGATCTCAAATAGGGAACATCCCATTGTTTTCTCTGCCAGTGACTGGGTGGCCACCAGAGATGAAGGACAGGGGCTTGGCAGCGTGTACCAGGAATGCCTGTCATGGGTCTTGGAAAACAGGAGCAGCTCAGTAGAAGGGGGTGATATATCTTCCTGACAAAGCTCCTGCCAGGAGAGAATGTACATAACTCAGCTCCGAGCCTTGCTATGAGCTCTGCCAAATCCGACAGGCAGGTAACAAAACACTGAAAAGAAAGTAATGTCAGTCCAGCCTAGCGACGACCAATATTGCACCTTAATTACTCTACCTAGTGACAAAAGCTATTTATCAAGCTTGAAATAAAGCGGTTTTAAAGTCAGAAATTTATGTGCCAGCCAGTCAGAGGCTGTAATTTTGGGGGCATTGGTTTAAAGGCATATAAACTTAAATGAAAACAAATTGGAGAGCTAAGTAACTATACATATGCCCAATAGCTCCCTTGGTTCTGTCTTTGGTTTTCCTGATTTCCATACCATGCCCCTGCATCTGTGTTTCTGGTCAATTACAGCCTGTCGTCTAAGCCAAGATCTCACCCAGGAACCAAAAGGAAGATGTTCTGTCTTTAATTATTCCATGTACTCAACAAATATTTATTGTATTTTGTGAGTACAGTAGAAAAGAAGGCTGAGGAGGCCTGGAGGAATTCATTTATTCAACAGGTATTTATTGAATACCTGCTATGTGCCAGATATTGACTGGGGAGCTAAGCATGGTGGTGTTGAACAAGACATCAGAGACCTCTTCTCCCGTGGAACTCACGCACATATAAATGAGAACACGTATAAATGAGAAAATAAATGACAGTGATTGGAGGGAAGGATAGCAATGCTAGAAGAGACTGTAATGATCAGGGAGCAGAGTTCTAAATGGAGGGAGCAGTCTTTGCAAAAGCAGTAGAGCAGGAATAACCTTCACATGTATGATAAATGGAGAAACAGGTCAGCATGACTGAAGAGGGAAGGAGTAGAAACAGACAAGATCAGAGAAGTAGGCTGGAGCTAGATCGAGAAGGGCCCATGGGTCAGGTGAGGAGTGTGGATTTTATTCTAAGTACAGTGTGAGCCATTGGAGAGTTTTAGGAAGGGAGCAATGATCTGACCAACACTTTGTTGAGAGGGAAGGGGTGGAAAAGATTTTTGCAAAAGAAGAGACATTAATTACTTAACAGTTGTTTAATCAAAGAAGGGTTTATTGAATTTTCCTCACGTGCCACATGCGGATGACAGAACAATGAATTGGACACATCATGTCCTCAAGATGCTTGAGGCACAGTGGTGAAGTCAAGTGTAAAAGAACAGCATGATGATAGTGAGCCTTCTTGGGCAAAGGCGCCTGTAGTCACTGCCACCATTATTAACAGTACCTGGCTTCTTAAAGGAGGCTCTTCTGGATGGGACTTTTAAATACAAAAATCACATTGAGGGCAAAAGGAGAAGAGGGCAGTAGAGGGTGAGATGGTTGGATGGCGTCACTGACTCAATGGACATGAATTTGAGCAAACTCTAGGAGGTGGTGAAGGACAGGGACGTCTGGCATGCTGCAGTTCATGGGGTCCAACAAAGAGCTGGACACAACTGAATGGCTGAACAACAACAGCATCAGCCCATGATGGACATGCCACTTGGTCTGCTCTCCTAGAGATAACCCAAACAGTCTAAGAGGCACAGTGGAACTGTGAGTCATGAGACTGACTTCTCTTCTCTGTGTGGCTGTAAGGGGCAAGTGTTCCCAGGAATCTGGGCTTCACTTCCTCTATAACAAAGAGCTGAAATAATTGCTCTATAATGTCCCCTCCAGTTTTATCTGTTTGTAACTTAGAGGATGCTTTACCTTGATCATTCATTTTAGGCTGCTTTCTTGCCATAGTAATACAGAAGACTAACTTTGAACCCCAATTAAGCAAAACATTATCCCTCACAAAAGAATTTCAGTCTTCTCATTAGTAGACCTGAATTGCACAAAATTGCACTCAGGTATGATTATATATTTTCAATTTCATCGAAGTATTCTTAGAAATTTGTTTTCTCTCTTGCGTCTAAGTCCCTGCATCATCTCCTTGATGCTGCCTCATGGCCTGAAAAGCTTACAGTGTTTATTCTTGGGCCCTTTATTAAAAAAAGATCACTGACTCCTGTTTTAAGGCTGGAATGTTGTGGAGCGGAGTTTCCTGGCTGAGATCCCCAAAACCCCATACCTGCCAGATGCTCAGTGGAGAAGATGATTCCATGGTCCCTGCCAAGTGCTGAAGTAAGAAACAAATCCAAAACCACAATCAAATGAAGAAACAAACCCATTTCACTTTGTTTAATTCTGTGTTTCCAAATGTAAATGAAGTCAGACCTCTTATTAGGTAACAATCCTTAACTGCAGTTTAAACCCTGGACCTGAGCAGATTCCCTCACCTACAGCTCCTGTGTTCTCCTGGCATGCACTTTTGATTTCACCCTGCCTGGCTGCGATGGCAGGGAAGTCTAACTATATTTCGTGTACATAGTATCCCCCTTTGGCTGGACCAACTTTGCAGTAAACTGAGGAGCCACACCAGCTGAAATGATACTTCTTCCTTCCAGCCCTGGGAAAGGCCCTTTCTAAGGCTTCATGCTGCAGGCCAGTTGGATCAGTTCAGCCTCAGGATGAGGATATACAAATCTATAGGTGATGATGTTGTTGTTTAGTCACCCAGTCATGTCCGACTCTTTGTGACCTCATGAACTGTAGCCCACCAGGCTCCTCTGTCCATG
Organism: Capra hircus; assembly: GCF_001704415.2. NCBI lineage: Eukaryota > Metazoa > Chordata > Mammalia > Artiodactyla > Bovidae > Capra > Capra hircus. The sequence goes on along the minus strand of NC_030808.1, from coordinate 108,158,664 downwards.
GGTTGCCATTTCCTTCTCCAGGGGATCTTCCTGCCCCAGGGTTTGAACCTGGATCTCCTGCATTACATTGTAAAGGCAGATTCTTTACCACTGAACCACCAGGGAAGCCCATAGATGATGTAGAACACATGAAATGGCTTTGCCTGTTTATGGTGAGGAGTTTGAGTTAAGACATAAATGCTCTCTTGCCTGTTTTTTCTTGTGACTAACAGAACTCTGTCCAGCTTATGATCCCTGAGTTTCCCTGTAGGACAGCTACAACCAGTATACAGCACCATGTGGCTCAGCCTATGTTGTGCAAGCCAGGCCTAGGCCCTGACCTCTCCCCACCCCCACCACAAGCATAACAATTTCACTAATAATAACTACCATCTCTTCTGAACCTGTGAACGCCCTGGATGGGCTTTGGTGCTGACCTTGGGCTGTGGTTAGAGTGATTCATGTGGCATCTGCAGGGTCAAACTCATCAAGGAGATTTTATCAGCAGTTGTCCAGCAGCTGAGGCATGAACGAGTAGGTGACTAAATGCTGTTCAGCTCTGGAGAGCTGTATCATGGTGGGCAGAGACATGTGCAGTGTAGGTGTTCTAGACTATTCTCTGTGCAAAGGATACTATATATAAGAGGAGATGGGGCAGGAAAATTGAATGGACATGAGTTTGAGTCCTAGACCTACCAAGGAGGCAATGCATCACTTATATCAAGTTCTTTAACCTCTCTTGAGTGTTACTTGTCTCCCCTGTAAAATGGAGTAATAATACCTACCTTGCTGAATTCATGTGATGATTAGGCTATAGACAGGAATTAACCTGAAGGCTAGCATGGATCTGCTGCTGCTGCTGCTAAGTCACTCTAGTCGTGTCCGACTTTGTGCGACCTCATAGATGGCAGCCCACCAGGCTCCCCCGTCCCTGGGATGCTCCAGGCAAGAACACTGGGCTGCGATTTCCTTCTCCAATGCATGAAAGTGAAAAGTGAAAGTGAAGTCCCTCAGTTGTGTCAGACCCTCAGCGACCCCATGGACTGCAGCCTTCCAGGCTCCTCCGTCCATGGGATTTTCCAGGCAAGAGTACTGGAGTGGGGTGCCATTTCTGGTACTTGATAAAAACTCAATGGACTGCAGCGATGATTATGAGGTTATTAAGGGTGGGAAGCATCGTCAGCCATCACTCCATCAAGTCCCCTCATTCTATCAATGAGGAGACTTGGTCAATACAATGGTTAGTGGGAGAACACAGGTTTCCTTAGTCCTAACTCAGTGCTCTGTGTAGCACATTTCTCTCTTCAGTCATTAGTTAATTGCTGAGGGGAAAGACTTCATTCTGACCTTGGATATTTCCTATAAATCTTGACTCTGCTTCAAGATCCAAAGGATGGGTGTCTGGTGTCTCGTGTGCATGGGTTTTACAGTTTGACTTTTTAAGCACAAAGCACACTGTCTTCCAGAAACAGGGCCTCTCTCTTGTTGGTACCTCTCACCTTGCCAGGCTAGAACTTGGGAACATTAGGCTCACAGATGCCTCGGACACATGACTGAGTGGCTTGATCATGCCTCAGGGCTTGGAGGAGGTGAGACGCCCTGGAGTCAGGTGCTGCCTTGTTACCATACGCCTGGCTGGAGTGGAGTTGACTGGGGCTTGCTGGAGTGTTCAGAGGAACAACTGGAGGCAGCGCTGATGAACAGGGAGGGAGGACAGAAGTAGAAGCAGCAGAGGGAAGAGAAGGACTAAGCTCTTGCCGTGGGTTGGGGAGCAGCTGTTTTCCTAAAAAAACCCCAGTGTTACACCTGGTGTCTAGATTCCTTCTCAGGTAGACCCATGGAAATCCCATTAAACACAATCTAGCAATTCCAGTCTGGGAATTTACCCAAAGGAAATGAAAATACTAACTCCAAAAGATGTCTGCACCCCCAAATTTATTGCAGCACTTTTTGCAATTGCCAAGATGTGGAAGCAAGCTAAGTGTCCATGAATGGATATGTGCTTCAGTAGTAAAGAATCCACCTGCCAATGCAGGAGACGCAAGTTTGATCCCTGGATTGGGAAGATCCCCTGGAGGAAGAAACGGCAACTCACTCCAATATTCTTGCCCGGGAAATCCCATGGACAGAGGATCCTGGCAGGGCACAGTTCATGGGGTCACAAAAGAGTTGGACGTGACTTAGCAACTAAACAACAACAGCTGCACACACACACACACACATACACCAACCCACCCACACCCCCCCCCCACCCACACACACCCACACACACACCCACAACCCACACCCACACCCACACCCACACACCCACACACACACACACACACACACCAACCCACCCACACCCCCCCACCCACCCACACACCCCACACACACACACCCACACCCACACCACACCCACACCACACACACACACACACAACCCACCACACACCCCCCACCCACCCACACACACCCACAGCCACACCCACACCCACACCCACACACACACCCACACACCCACACCCACACACACACACATACACACACACACAATGGAGTGTTATTCAGCCATAAAAAAGAAGGAAGCCTTGACATTTGCAATATCATGGATGGACCTTGAGGGCACTATGCTAAGTGAAATAAGTCAGATAAAGAAAGGCAAATATCATATGATCTCATTTATATGTGGAATCTAAAAAAACAAAGACAAAAAAGCCTCCAAACTCCCCCATTACAGAGAACAGGTTGGTGGTTGCCAGACTCAGGGGGAAAAGTTGAAGGTGGTCAAAAGTTACAAACTTCCAGTTGTAAAATAAATCAGTCATGGGAATACAATGTAGTGACTATAGTTAATAATACTGTGTGTATATTTGAAAGTTGCTAAGACAGTAGATCTTAAAACTTCTCATCATGAGAAAAAGAATTTATAACGGTAATGATGGATGTTAATTAGACTTATTGTGGTAATTATTTGCAACACATACAAATATCAAATTATTGTTATATACATGAAATAAATAAATATTATATGTCAATTCTATCTCAATTAAAAAATGTCCACTAAACACATAAAGAATATAATGAACTATAGTACTCCACAACTAACTGTGCTACTTGGGTTCCTGTGAATGTAACTGGGTATCTACTTATCCAACATTATCATAAAATGAGCTACCACTAATTATTTTACTATAAAAATACAAAAAATATGCCATAGAGTGTAAAATAAACTCTCTTCCCTCACTCTGCCCCCAAAATAGTCCCAGTTAGTTGAATTTTCTGCTGTTAACAGTTTCTTATGTATTTTTCAGGTATTCATACTCTCTCTATATATACATATATATAATGTATATGTAGTATTAAAGTGAAGAAAGTGAAAGTGTTAGTTGCTCATTCATGTCCAACTCTTTGTGACCCCATGGGCCGTAGCCCACTAGGCTCCTCTGTCCATGGGATTGTCCAGGCAAGAATACTGGAGTGGGTAGCCATTTCCTTCTCAAGGATATCTTCCTAACCCAGGAATCAAACTCAAGTCTCCTGCATTGCAGGCAAATTCTTTACCATCTGAGCCACCAGGGAAGCCCATTTATAGTATTGTTGTTGTTCAGTTGCTTAGTCGTGTCCTACTCTTTGTGACCCCATGGACTGCAGCACGCCAGGCTTCCCTGTCCTTCACCATCTCCTGGAGCTTGCTCAAACCCATGTGCACTGAGTCAGTGATGCTGTCCAACCATCTCATCCTCTGTCATCCCCTTCTCCTCCTGCCTCAATCTTTCTGAGCATCAGATCTTTTCTAATGAGTTGGCTCTTCACATCAGATGGCCAAAGTATTAGAACTTCAGCTTCAGCATCAGTCCTTCCAATGAATATTCAAGATTGGTTTCCTTTAGGATTGACTGGTTTGATCTTGCAGTCCAAGGTACTGTCAAGAGTCTTCTCCAATACCACAGTTCAAAAGCATCAGTTCTTTGGTATTCAGGTGCTTTTATGGTCCAACTCTCACAGATGTTGTGACTACTGGAAAAACCATAGCTTTGACTTGGTGGAACTTTGTATAGTAGGTGTCTTCAGTGGCACTGACATTTGATATGCCACTGAGGACAGTGAAGAAAGCTGGGTAACTATCTGGGGGCATGTCGGGGAGAGTGCCAGACTGAGGGACCGCGAAGTGCAGAGTCCTGGGTCGGGATTGTGCCTGGTACATTTGAGGAACAGCAAAGAGGCTGTGGGGCTGGAGTGGAGGTGACAAGAGGTGGATAATACACAAGGCTTCTTAGGTCCTGATCAGGACTTGGACTTTTACTCTGAGTGAAATTAGCTCCTCGAGCAGAGGAGTGGTGTGACCTGACTTACAGGGAGAAATATTTAGAGGCTCTTATGTAATAATCCAGGTGAGAGATGACAGTAGCCTGAACCTTGGTGGTAGTGGAGTGGAAAAATGGTTGGATCCTAGACATGTTTTAGAGAAATACCTAAATAGTGTGATTTGTTGTTGACCTGGTGAGAATGAGCATGTAGGGCAGATTCCAGATGTGGTGGCGGAACAACTGGAAGGATGGGGTTTTAAATTTACCATGGAGCCAATATCCAGAACCAAATGTCCTGGGCCATTGGTCTCTGCTCCCTCCTCCACATCTTGCCTCTTGGGCACCACATGGTCATCCATAACACTGTGATGTGGTAGACTTCTGTGTTTCAAGTCAAGGAACAAAATTTCACAGTATTGCCTTCTATTAAGTTGGGGACTTTCTGGCCCAAATTGTTCCCAGTGTCTCAGAGTGTTTTATAGTGGCCATTTCTGGTAGTGGCATTTCCTGTGATGCAGGAGACCTGGGTTTGGTTCCTGGAGAAGGGAATGACAACCCATTCCAGTATTCTTGCCTGGACAATCCCATAGACAGAGGAATCTGGTGAGTTGCAGTCCATGGGGATCACAAGGAGCCAGACTGAGTGACGAACACACACGTGTATTTAAAAGATGCTTATTAGAACCCAGGCAATTCACCCCTGGAACTCTGGACTCACTGGGAATGCCTGCAGGCAATTCACCCCTGGAACTCTGGACTCACTGGGAATGCCTGCACTAGCCTGTTTCTCTGGAGTCCTGTATTCCTGCTTTTGGTGACCATACCTTTGGTGCCCTCAGTTTTACGGTGCTTTCCTATCTGTCAATTACTTTCTGTGTCTTATAATGAAAACACAGTGAAGATGAACATGCTATTTATAATCTTCTTCCTGGAGCCATTTCAATTAAAAGTTAATTAAATGTCTTCACATCATAATTTTAAAGTATTCTTTGAGTAATAGTGAGACGGTGTGAGAGCTGTAAGAATTCCCAAGTCTAAAATAAACTTATGCAAATACCTTTTCAAAATGCCACTTTATGCACAGACAGCATTACTTAAACATGATTAGTGCTTTTATGTCTTTATTAATTTTATTAATTAAAATATTTAACAGGTGAGCTTGTGGTTAGGGGTGCTCAATGAAAGCATTCTTTAAATTTTGGGTTATAGGTTGACCCTTGTGCTTTAGAGCCGTGGTGCTCACATTTGGGTGAAGTGAAGTCGCTCAGTTGTGTCCGACTCTTTGTGACCCCATGGACTGCAGCCTATCAGGCTCCTCTGTCCATGGGATTTTCCAGGCAAGAGTGCTGGAGTGGATTGCCATTTCCTTCTCCAGGGGATCTTCCCGACCCAGGAATTGAACCCCGGTCCCCCACATTGCAGGCAGATGCTTTACCGTCTGAGCCACCAGGGAAGCCCACATTTGGGTGGCTCTAGAGAAACACCTCAGGAGCTGATGAAGAAGACAGAGGCTCATTGGGCTAGGGCCTGGGACTTGCCTAGTTTTATTGTCTCCCACATGATTCTGATACCCACCAAAGTGTGAGAACCACCACTTTAGAGTGTCAAACTGCTTTAGTGTTTCAGGTCAATGATTCTGCGCTTGAAAAATTGGGGGGCAAATCTATTGTGATCTGCCCAAGGGCACTCAGGTGCTTTAGGCATGATATCTTCTTCCCCACATTCCAGAGTGTGAGCATGTTGTTTACAATGTGACTGAAATTGACACAGGCCCCCAAAACTTCATGCTTAGGCATATTTCACACACTGTTTCCTTTGAAAACAAGCTGTGGAATTCTGGAGTTCCATTGATAAGACCTCAGGTATGTAGATTTGTAGGCAATATATTGGCTTGTGCCAAAGCAAGACTCTCATTTCTCTGCTCAGTGCATCTCCTACTGTGGCAGTGCGCAATCTGTTTTTCTGCCAACGACCTCATGGTGGCTGTAAGCGGATGAGGCTTGTGTGGGCCAATTCAGGATTGACTCTTCCCAAACCAGTGGTGGCAGGGGGATGCTCATCTATCACAGGGAGGATGGTGTTTCTGTAGGGTTTGGGCCTTTTAGGTCTATATCTTGTTTCTACTGTGGGCAAGAAAGATACTCTCGGGCTTCTCAATAATAGTAATGGTTAATGAGTGAAGGAATGTTCCAAGTGCTTTATATGTATTATCTTAATTAATCCTCATAAATCCCACTGGTGCTAGTGCTTTGCTAAGTTGCTTCAGTCGTGTCCAGCTGTGCCAACTATGGGCTATAGCCTGCCAGACTCCCCTGTCCATGGATTCTCCAGGCAAGAGTACTAGAGTGGGTTGCCGTGTCCTCCTCCAGGGGAATCTTCCTGACCCAGGGATCGAACCCGAGTTTCTTACGTCTCCTGCATTGGCACCCAGATTCTTTATCACTAGTGCCACCTGGGAAGCACCGTAAGTCACACAGAAAGTTTGATATTATTTCTATTTTAAGGAAAAGGAAATGGAAGTACAGAGAACTTGCCCATGGCCACCTCAGCTAGTTGTGGACCCTAAGATCCAAAGCTAAGCCAGGCCATCTGGCTTCAAACTTTATCATTTTAACCATTATGCTCTGCTGTTTTCCAATCTGGCAGTATTTATGTTCCTTCTTTCTGTTATGCTGGCCTAGGAGTCATCAGTGAGAGTGACAGAGATGGACACTCAAAGGGCAGCCATGCAGGGTACTGAGGAACTCGGTGACGGACAGGACAGCAGGGAGCTCCTGGGCGCCATCCCTCACCTGCAGAACCAGAGCCGGCTGTGGATAGAGGTGGTGGTAGGGCTATACAGGGTAGCATTCAGCAGTAAGACTGAACTCACTCCTTACAGGTAACACCCATTCTGATTGGCAGTGCCATGGTACGCCTGGCATTGGGTGTTTTGAGTGTTGTTGCTGGTATATATCCTCCCCTAGAGCCATAACTGGCTTGGAGACAGTCCCTTTAATTATAATGGACCTTCTTCTACTCCAGGAGAAGGAGAGGGCCAGCTGTCTACCAGGGCTGTTCAGATGCTGCTGGCAAATAGCAAACTAAAGGCCCCTGGGAAGCCCCTGGGTAATGGGGGGAGGAATAGGTGGAGAATGGTAGAGGTGCAATGAATAGGATAGGTATCATGATCCACGGCAGGATTTATAAAATTTCAGTAATATAAGGATTTATTTTCAAGGAAAAATACTACAGCGATTTTCCAGTGGTAAAGGAAATTAGTCTTATTATAGTATTACTTAAATATATTCAAACAAAACTAATTACAAAGTCCTCATGATTTTAACTGTTGTACAACTATAAAACTGAAACATTTTAGTAAAACTAAATAAAAGCAAAAGTACAATAGCAGTAATATTCCACTTAGTGGCACTGATTTAATGTGATGGATACTGTTGTTTTGCTGAAATAGCCACAACGCGTTATTAATACATGTACATGGCAGTGACGCCATAGGTTCTGTGGACCTCATGGCCTCCACTTCATGTGTCATGGGATGACTCAGTTATCCATTATCCAGCTCACTTGTCTACAGGAACAGCCATGTGGCTTTTGCCTGTACAGGGGCAGTGATGTTGACCTCCATTGAGTGCAAGGACACCATTGGCCTCTGCCCAACTCCTTGGTGCCAACATGATCATGGTACCAAACCTGGATGCCAGTGTTGTATGGCTTTTCTTGGTGATAAAGGGATTAATTATACAAATGATAAAGAATATACATATTTTGTTTTTTGTTGAGATGATTTGGGATTGCACTCCACTGAAATGTAAGCTGTCTTGAGAGCAGGGACTTTGATCTGTACTCTGCCGTATTCTTGGTGCTGAGAGTAGTGCCAAGAATAGCCCTGTCCAATAGAAGTATAATATAGCCCATAAATATGAGCCACATATGTAATTTAATATTTTCTAGCTGCTACACTTAAACTGAAAAGAACAGATGAAATTAACTTTAGTAATACATTTTATTTAACCCAGTATATTTTATATGTAGTAATTTCAACATATAATGAACATAAAAATTACTAATACAAGATTTTTTATTTTTCTTTTTCTGTGAAGTCTTGTGTGTATTTTAAATTTACAGCACATCTCAGACTAGCCATATTTCAAGTACTTGGTAGTCTCATGTAGCTAGAGGCTATCATGTTGGATGTACAGGTGTGGAAGATAATAGGTGCTCAATAAATATGTTTTTAAAAAGAATATTTCTTGATGAGTTAAAGAACTTTTAGACATTCAGGATACTGTTTTCAGAAATGCTGGTGCTCCCTCTTATGTTACAGTGAGGTGGGGGAGCAGAAGAAGATGGGGCTCTAGGTTTTTTGCCTCTGCCTTGAATGATTAAGATATCCTCCTATCTGGTCTCACTGTGTCCAGCCTTGCTCCTGTAATTGTGCTCCCCAGGAGGACCAGAGGACTTTTTCCTAAAATGAAAAGCCCAACAAGTCACTCCCTTGTTTAAAAACACTCCAGCGGCTTCTCTTAGACCTTAAAGGCCGAGTTCCTTACCGTGAATGGCAAGGCCCTGGATGATCTGGCCCTAGCCCTTTTCTCCAGAGTACCCTCTTCTGCTGTTCTCCTTGAGCCCCCTGCTCCTGCCACACGGGGCTTCTCTCTCTTCTTTCACAAGGAAGGCAGGACATACCTTCCCCTTGTGTCTTTGTTCATGCCACTTCCTATTCCTGTCACAGTCCTTCCTCCACGCTCCTTTCCCTGCTTATTTCCTGTATTTCCATCAAGTACAGGTTAAAATGTCACTTCTTCCAGAAAGCCCTCCCTGAACCCGCTGTCCTGTCGGGCTCCCTGATTCCTGGTGCTCTGCACCAGTTGAACATTCCTCCCTCTCATTTCTCGGAGCTGTGCCCCCTGCCCTTTGAGACCTGGAATAACTTAGGAAAGAATACAACCGATATGGATGAGGGAGGCCTGGGAGACTTTACTGTTGTCGAAAAGTATGGCCCAAAGTCTTGGAACAAAAGGAGCAGACATTTCCTACCTGATAAAAATATGCACTGTGGGCAAGGCTTAAATAAAATACAGAAATCCTATTTCTCATGGCAATCCCTTTCCTCTCCTCACTGCAAAGACCAGAGGATTTTTCTAGAGGGGCTCAGCCACCAAATGTAACCTTCCCTTAGTTGGGAGATGTTGGTTATTGGAAAACTTATGACTTGTCTGTCCTTGAGTGTTGAGGCTTCCTCCCAGGCCCTCCTCCTCCTCAATTAAAATGACTTCCATAGTAGTTATGCTTAGTGTCTGTATCAGCTAGACCAGTGATTCTGAACCAGAGGAGCATCTCAGAATCACTGGGGAGTTTTCCTGAAGTATAGCTGTCTAATACTCATCCTCCCCCAATTCCCCTCTAGACCGATGACTCAGACTCTCTCAGGATGGGGTCCAGGAATGCATATTGTGAACAGGCTTCTCAGCCAACTCCGATATTCAGTCTGTGGTTAAGAATCACTGAGCTGGAGTGCAAATCCCTGAGCTGGCATCCAAGAAAGCAAATAGTTTAAAACCAAAGCCATTTCAGGTTATAATGGGTGCTTTTTTAATGAGGTGCTTTAGGGTCTAAGGGCAGTGACATTTCCTATTCCAGGAGAACAATCTGGGAGAACCATTAGCCAAGGCAGAAAATGGCATCCCGTAGGGAAGGTGAAAGAATGCCATACCTGAGTGATCAGGCTTTATTTGTTCCTTGTGCAGCTCATAATCTTAACTTTTTATTATTGCACAGCTGCCAGTTCAATTTTACAATGCAAATAACAGTCTGACATGTTATGACACTTAGCATGTATTGTTCACCGTATCTATTAAGAGATGAAATAGTTTATTAAAAATTGTTCTCAAACCACATTCAAATGCACATCAATAAGCATGTTAATATAGTAAAATCTGATATTCCATATTCCACTGGCCATGGGGCTGGAGACTGAGGAGGAAAGGTGGTGCTTCTGTGTTTGGGGACCCGGATTAAAGGAAGCCCACAGTGGTGGTTCTCACAGTATTTTTATTCATTCAGTAGCTACTTATTAAGGCCCTGTATCAGGGTCCTGTTTCTAGCAATAAAAGAAGATCCAAACCTCTGCCCTGTGGAGCTTATATTTTAGTGGAAGTGACAAAAACAAGCAAAATGAATAATTACTTGCATTAACTATATAGTGATAGAGATATGGTAATTGCTGGGGAGAACAATAAAGCCTGAAAGGAGGATAGGAATTACTGCATGTGGAATGTTTTTTGAAAAAATTAGTTATTTTAATTGTAGGATAATTACAATGTTGTGATGGCCTCTGCCATACGTCAGCGTGAATCAGTCATAGGCATACCTGGGAGCCCTCCCTCCTGAGCACCCCTCCCCTCTCCCTCTGCTCCGCATCCCTCCAGGTTGCAGAGCGCTGGCTTTGGGCTCCCTGTGTCATATCTCAAACTCCCACTGGCTATCTGTTTTACATATGGTAATGTGTGTTTCCGTGCTGTTCTCTCAAACCATACCACCCTCTCCTTCTTCCACTTCTCCATCCAAAAATCTGTTCTTTATGTCTGTGTCTCCTCTGCTGCCCCGCATGTAGGATCATTGGTGCTATCTTTGCAGATTCCGTGAAAGTGAAAGTGAACCTCAGTCAGTCGTGTCTGACTCTTTGTGGCCCCATGGACTCTGTAGTCCATGGAATTCTCCAGGCAAGAATTCCCTTCTTTCCCTTCTCCAGGGGGTCTCCCCAACCCAGTGATCGAACCCAGATCTCCCACATTGCAGGTGGATTCTTTACCACCTGAGCCACAAGGGAAGTCCTTAGATTCCATATATATATATAAATATATAATCTTTGTCTTTATCTTTCTGGCTTACTTCACTCTGTATAAATAGGCTGTAGGTTCACCCACCTCATTTGAACTGACTCAAATGCATTCCATTATGTATGTACCACAACTTCCTTATCCAGTCATCTGCCAATGGACATCTAGATTGCTTCCATGTCCAAGCTGTTGTGAATAGCGCTGCAATTGTTATGTGTGGAATGTTGATGGACATAGGTGGTGGTGGTGGTGGTGGTGGTGGTGATATTTGAGCACAGACCTGAAGGAGAAAAGGAGATGAACTATGCAGGTATCTGGGAGTAAAGTGTTCCATGTGGTACAGTAAGTGCAAAGGCCCTGAGACAGGCAGCAGCATATTTAGAGTGTCTTCAGAATCGCCAAACAGTGAGGCTGGTGTGGAGGGGTGAGGGAAAGCAGGTAGGAAATGAGGTTAGGGAGGTAACAAGGGGCTGCAGCAAGGAGTTTCACTGTTACTCTGAATGAGAGGAAAAGCCAGTACTGGCTTTTGAGCTGACGTGTAGAAGAGACAACTTAATTTCAGCAGGATCACTCTGGTGGTGGATGGAAACTACCCTCTAGGAAGCAGGGTGAAGCAGGAAGAACCTTTAAGATATCCCAGGTGGCTGATAGAAGTGGCTTGAATCAGGGTGGCAAAAGCAGAAGTGGGAGAAGGGGTTAGATTCTCGACACATTTTGGAGGAAGAGCAAGCAAGCTTTGCTGAGCGTGAATGTCAGAGAGAAAGAAAAGAGTTAAGGATGAGACAGACCTGTGACATGCACCTGGAGAGATGGAATGGCAGTTCACTGAGATGAGAAAGGTCATAGGGAAGCAGGGCAGGACAGTGCTCAGAAGTTCAGGAGCTTGTTTTAGACCAGTTTACGAAAGCAAGTGGTGGTTCCCTTGCAGCACTGAGCTTGCGACTGTACACGGTTGCTGCTTCTGAAGTCTTAATGCTTCTTGTCACCTTACTAGCTCATGTCAAATGGCAACATTTATTGGTCATATGCTTGTGAGAAAGGAATTAGGATGCTCCCAAATTTTGTTTCCTGATCTACAATTATTCCTTAAAAAGAAAACTGTAAAAAAAAAAAAGTTTTCTTTAAACATAATAGGATTAATTTCTTAACCCCTAATTTGACTCTCTTCTTTGTGTTTGATTAAATAATTCATCTTCCTTTTCAGAATTTCTCCTTCCAAGGAGCTGGATTAATTTCTCTCTTAAGTTGTTCCTTTTTAAAGAGAGTGACCCCACTCAGCTTTCTAAGCTGTGAGAAACAGATTCACTGCTGTTCCCCTTAATGGTAAGAATTCATGGTAAAGATTCTGTAAAGTCCTTTCTGGGAAGAAGGATTGGGGTGGGATTCTTTTCTTGCTTGATTCATTATTATATTTTTTGCATATGTATATATATCATAGAAAGAATGTAAGATTGCAGTTGAATAGGTACATAAAATATAAATAAATATGTGGGCCCATAGTGACACTAACAGTGAAATAAAACTCATTGGTCACCATTGAAGGTTGCTAGGGTACCACATCAATATTCTGAAAACAATAAAATAATAAAAACAATCTAGCAATTATCTGTTTTCCTTGTATACTGTATTTGAATCTAATCAATTGTTAAGGGTCTGTTAAGGATTCCTTATAGAAGAATTTCAGTGAAAATGAAGAAGGAATTATGAAACCATAAATAAATGGATCTAGGCCACGTTCATCAGTGGGCGGTAAAACCATCATGGGAAAGGCAGATGTGGAACTTGATGATGGATGGGCCAGGCTGACAACACCTGAACCCACTGATCGGCAATTTCAGCATGGTTCGAGGTTGGACACTTAAGGGGATAGGCACCTAGGGGTTCACAGTCTTATTCTATTTTTGTGATGCTTGAAACTTTTCATAGTAATACAGTTTTAAAAGACAAAAATATGTTTATATTATGCACACACATTTTGGACTACAAAAAAGATTATATTTTATATATTGCTCTGCACTTATCCACTGAACTGATTTTCTGTGGGTTCAATATTGTTCAACTTAACTGGTCTCTGTAAGGAGATCCAACCAGTCCATTCTGAAGGAGATCAGCCCTGGGATTTCTTTGGAGGGAATGATACTGAAGCTGAAACTCCAGTACTTTGGCCACCTCATGCGAAGAGTTGACTCATTGGAAAAGACTCTGATGCTGGGAGGGATTGGGGGCAGGGGGAGAAGGGGACAACAGAGGATGAGATGGCTGGATGGCATCACTGACTCGATGGACGTGAGTCTGAGTGAACTCTGGGAGTTGGTGATGGACAGGGAGGCCTGGCATGCTGTGATTCATGGGGTCGCAAAGAGTCAGACACGACTGAGGACTAACTGAACTGAGCTGAGACTTTCATATAGGGTAACTTTGCTGAGAGCTTTTATTTATCAGGACTGGTGGTGAGTATAGGAGATCAGTGATCAAGGACAAGCAAGCACTTTTCGTCCAAGACAGGCTTGCAAAGTGTACTGGCAGGGACCTCTTGAATCCTAAGAGATAAAAAAAAGGAAACTTTCGGTGAGAAGTATCAAGGAAGCAGAAGTATTTGAAGCTGTTTTCCTGAGCAGAGAAGGGATTCACAGACTGTCCACACTGCCATTTGGCATCTTTAACCTTGGAGCAGCTTGGAGGGTGGTGGGGGGTGAGGGCTGCTTCCTGACCATGGGTCGGAAGCCTCCTCCTCAGTATCTCCAGCTGTGCTGGCAGTCAGTCAGCTTCAGCCTCCTTCCCCTGGGTTCCAGAACTCTAACCTCAGCAGTTCTTCCTGGAGAGTTTGAGTCTTTAGGTCTGCTGCCCCACATCCCAGAGTGTATAACTGTAGCCAGACACACGGTGCTTCAGCAGTGGCCAGATATCCCAAGAGGCTGCTCTGCTGAGAGGCGTTTTGATGGGTAAATAGGGAGAGCAGCCTGGTGTGTGTGGAAAGAGCATAAACTTTGGAGTTAGACACAGATTTGAATGGTGGTTCTTCATCAGCTGTGTGTCTGTGGGCAAACCACTTAATCTCTCTGTGTGGCATTTCACTCCTTTGTAAAATGCTAACAAAATTCCTGCTTTCTGTGGCTATGATAGGGCTCTGAGATGCTGTATAAACTAAGCCCATGACAGTGCCTGACACTTGGCAGATAATTTAGGAATGTTCAGTCTCGATTTCTAGGGTCTTAGAAGCTGTGCTACAGAGATTAGAGTTTAGGAGATGGAAATGAGGGATCCTGGTTGGGCCTCTGAGAGTCTGGGCTCTGTGGACTGAAAGCTGGTTTCTGAAACTGACAGGATCCAGGGTGAGGCTTCTCAGAGCTGAGAACCTTCCTTCCAGGAGGCACAGCATTTACCACCATTTGCCATCCTGCTGGCATCATTGTGCTTGTCTGTCTGAGCCAGGGAGCTCCAGGACGTTAGGGCCTGCAAGTCGCTCGCTGTCTGTGCTATCCTTCGATGCCTCATGTGCCACAGGGACTTTGTACTGATCTGTATGAGTGAATGAGTGTTCATGAAGAAATTTGAGCAAATACAAGTCAGAAAAAGGAACACTCACCCTTAACCTAATCCCCCATTGCTAACATTATGGGTTTTTATCCTTTCAGTCCTTAAACTTATAATTTACAATACTGGAATCATATGGTTTGATAATCTGCTTTGTGAAAATGTTTTCACCATTTAAAAACTTTGTGTATGCTTTCCTATAAAATAATTTTAATGACTACATAATACTCTTTGTACGTACATACTATGATTTTTATAATGAATGAATTCCTTGTCTTTAGACATTTAGGCAGTTTATGCAGTATTTTCCTTGGTGGCTCAGAGGTTAAAGCATCTGCCTCCAATGTGGGAGACCTGGGTTCAATCCCTGGGTCAGGAAGATCCCCTGGAGAAGGAAATGGTAACCCACTCCAGTATTCTTGCCTGGAGAATCCCATGGACGTAGAAGCCTGGTAGGCTGCAGTCCACGGGGTTGCAAAGAGTCGGACACGACTGAGCGAAACTCCTCCTCCTCCTCCTAGCTGATATAAACTGCATTGTAATATTCTTTAAAAATTTTTTATTTGCTTATTTTTGGCTATGTTGGGTCTTCTTGGCATTGTAATGAACATCCTTGCTGCTACAATCCTTGACCAAATAACTGATTGTTGTTCATTTGCTAAGTCATGTCCGATGCTTTGTGACCCCAGGGACTGCAGCATGCCAGGCTTCCCTGTCCTTCACCATGTCCTGGAGTTTGCTCAAACATATATCCATTGAGTTGGTGATGCCATCCAACCATCTCATCCACTGTCGCCCCCTTCTGCTCCTGCCTTCAATCTTTCCCAGCATCAAGGTCTTTTCTAGTGAGTTGGTTCTTAGCATCATGTAGCCAAAGTATTGGAGCTTCAGCTTCAGCATCAGTCCTTCCAGTTAATATTAAGCTTTTCCATTTGAATATTAGTTTTATTTTACTCTTTTTTTAAGATAATTATAGCCTCACATGCAGTTATAAGAAATAATATAGACAGATCCTTCAGACCCTTCAGCCAGTATCCCCCAGTAGTAGGACAATGTATTATATTTCTGCAGAGTAATATCATAATCAGGAAATTGACACTGATACAACCCCTCAATGCCTATTTTAAGTTTTTTAGTTTGCCTTGGCCAGACAGATGTTGTAGACACTATTGGAAGCTCTAGGTTTGCATTTTCAAGCAAGTTTCTTTCTTCTTCAGTCAGCCACCGTCTTTTGCATTTCCCCTACCTCTCATAGGTAGCCTGTCATTATGGCACTATTCTAGCTGTCTTTGTGCAGGTGTGTGAGCTCTAGATTCTTGGAATTCCAAGCACTGATGTTCCTTAGAGCCCCTGTGAAATAAGGTCAGACTATTTCTTCTCCTATCAGTTTGTAGCCATCTCTTGGTTTCTACTCCAAATACCAGTGTAGGTAACAGCAGGGTATCAGAGCTGGCAGGAATAATAGATACAGTCTGCTGTCCATCAAAGTCACTAATTAAGGTTACACCCCTTTGTTCTTATTTCAGATTCTGTGTAGTCACATTTTATATACATATAAGAGTGTATCTATTTTATATTAAGAAAATCTCACCTTACACACAACTGAAATAGCACAAATTTCAAATAAAAAATATTAAGAATTGTGTAATTTCAAAAATAACATGCAGCTTGAGTGAAATAGTCACTGTGTACCTTTTGGTTCACCTCTTGCTTTAGCCCTGCGAAGGAATACACCCAGCACAGTTTGTCAGAACAGGAACTTCTGCAAGTGGTGTTGGTGACTGTTGTGCCTTTATCTGAAAAGGCACTGTTATAATTGAGTCTCTTTTTGTAATTGTAAAATAATGTCATTAATGTATTTATTAGTGTCTTGGACAGATGCTGGTGCTAGTTCTGAAAATGTGCCTGAAAACCAGTAACTAGAACAGAAGGGAGATGTGATAAAACTATTGAGACAAGCATGTACTGTGATACTCTGCTTTTAATTTCAGAGAGAGCATTTCCTGAAATACTATAGATAATGCCAAGGAAATAAAAAGCTGCATTAAAGGGAAATATGCCACAATGGTTGTAGATTTATGCACCAGCATCTTCATACACTATATATATTCCAGTGGGAAAATTAGTCGTGAATTATGCAAGTTTTGATTTATGCGAGATCTTGACTAATTTGTCCCTTACATAAAATGCATCACCCTATAGTACTGAATTTACTTTGTTCATGATTCACATGGTGTGTACATTTAAGGTGGGAGACTGAAACTTCTTAGTCCTAGTGGAACTGAATTTTTTCTTTATTTTTACAACTTATGAAATTTTTAAGTCAGTTGTTTGCAAGTCAAGGATACATTTCTCAAAGAAACAGTCATTACATAGGAGCTCACATTTGTTGATTACCTACTATATACGTGTTGGTGCTTTACATATTCTTTCTATTGGTGCTTCAATACAGTCCTTTCAACAACTCCGACATTCACCACCCTGAATTTGTAGGAGAGGCTTCTAAGAATCAGAGGTGAAGAAAAGGGTCCTACAAAGATGAGAAGGCTAGGATTCAAATATACATATGTCTGAGGAATATTTGATGTATATCCAAAACCTGTGTTTTGTCTGGGAGCCCGTGGACTCTTGAGAAGTCATTGTATGTTTGAAAAAATTATAGGCAAAATTTTGTTAACCTGTGTATTCATTTTTATGTGCAGAAGGCTCATGGCTTTCATCAAACATACAAGGGGTTTGTTAATCCCTTTTAGTGTTAAACACCCCAGAACCACACCAAAATCCCTCCTAAATGACCCACAGAGCCTTTTTTAACCCTCGCCACATATTAATCTTTGCAGTCAGCTATTTTAGGTATTAATTAAACATTGATGTCTTTGGGAAAACATTTCACAGTATGCAGAGAAACAGTGTTTCTCTCTGCCCCACACTTCCTCTCAGAGAGTGGGGTGAAATCTCTTGGCTGCAGGACAAAACTCATAATAAGCCTCGAACCCCTTTTGCTCCTTGGGTTTCTAAGGGATTCCAGACCTGTCCTCCACATTTTGTTGGGCATCCATGCAAATGTACAAGACCACCAAAACAAGAATCCATCTGATTTCCGATTTGTTTCTCTTGTGTGGCATTTTTTTTTTCACAACATCAGTTCAGTTCAGTCCAGTCGCTCAGTCGTGTCTGACTCTTTGTAACCCCATGAACCACAGCATGCCAGGCCTCCCTGTCCATCACCAATTCCTGGAGTTCACCCAAACCCATGTCCATTGAGTCGATGATGCCATCCAACCATCTCATCCTCTGTCGTCCCCTTCTCCTGCCCTTAATCTTTCCCAGAATCAGGGTCTTTTCAAATGAGTCAGCTCTTTACATCAGGTGGCCAAAGTATTGGAGTTTCAGCTTCAACATCAGTCCTTCCAACGAACACCCAGGAGTGATCTCCTTTAGGAAGGACTGGTTGGATCTCCTTACAGTCCAAGGGACTCTCAAGAGTCTTCTCCAACACCACAGTTCAAAAGCATCAATTCTTCAGCACTCAGCTTTCTTTATAGTCCAACTTTCACATCCCTACATGACCACTGGAAAAACCATAGCCTTGACTAGATGGACCTTTGTTGGAAAAGTAATGTCTGCTTTTTAATATGCTGTCTAGGTTGGTCATAACTTTCCTTCCAAGGAGTAAGCATCTTTTAATTTCATGGTTGCAGTCACCATCTGTGATTTTGGAGCCCAGAAAAATTAAGTCTGCCACTGTTTCCGTATCTATTTGCCATGAAGTGATGGAACCGGATGCCATGATCTTCGTTTTCTGAATGTTGAGCTTTAAGCCAACTTTTTCACTCTCCTCTTTCACTTTCATCAAGAGGCTCTTTAGTTCTTCTTCACTTTCTGCCATAAGGGTGATGCCATCTGCATATCTGAGGTTATTGATATTTCTCCCAGCAATCTTGATTCCAGCTTGTGTTTCTTCCAGTCCAGCGTTTCTCATGATGTACTCTGCATGTAAATTAAATAAGCAGGATGACAATATACAGCCTTGATGTACTCCTTTTCCTATTTGGATCCAGTCTGTTGTTCTTCACATGTCATGTTGTCTTAAAATGGTCATATTTATGCCTTATCCTCCCATTCAGTTACAAGTCTTCTGAAAGCAGGAGCCTGTTTTGTTTATCTTGGGGTTTCCCATGTGCCCCGGATCATGTATGACAGAGACAGAAAAGCACTGAAAGTATCAGATTCACAGGAATTTTTCTGTCCACATCCTGCTTTGCATGGAGTCTTTGCCTGATATGGTGGCTCCTGGCCTTTGTGGGCTGGCTGTGGTAATGGAGCAGGGGAAGAAGCAGAATAGCAATGACAGATCAACTTCAACTACCTATGGGAAAAAAAGGAAACAGGCAAAGGGCTAGAAGAAGGGTGGGGCTGAGAAGAAGGGAAGCTGAAGTTCAGTGTAGGCTTATTTGAAAGGAGAGGGTGGCAATGGGAGCTGCTCTGACAAGGGGTACTCTGGGGAGAGAGATAGTAAAGAAGATTGTGGAGAATTATTCTATGAACCTGTGTACCCTTCCCACCCTCCATCCCCATGTTTCTATCCAATCCCCCAAATCCCATGGATCTTCAAGTCTTTGGGGACTATGCTTCCTGTTATATTTCATTGTGTAGCTAGGTTCATGGTGATGGGAGACATGCAGATTTGTCAATTACACGTCTCTCTTAAGAGTGCAGTAAATATAGACCAGTTGAGCAAATTGACTAGGTTGGGTTTTAGTAGAAATGCTTGCATGTTTTTTTTTTTTTTTTCAAATTTCAAAACTTAATTATAGGGACATCCCTGCTGGTCCAGTGGTTAGGACTTTGCCTTCCAATGCAGGGGACATGGGGTTGATCCCTGGTCAGGGAACTAAGATCTCACATGACTTGAGGCCAAAAGAACCAAAACATAAAGCAGAAGCAATGTTGTAACAAATTCGATAAAGATTTTATAAATGATCCACATCAAAAAAATCTTTAGAAAACTTAATTGTAGAACATAACATTTTCATAAAATTTAAACAATGTTGAGAGATGTTATGGGGAGGGAGGTGGGAGGGGGGTTCATGTTTGGGAACATATGTAAGAATTAAAGATTTTAAAATTAAAAAAAATCAATGTTGAAGTATGTATAAAAACAAAGCTTCCTTTACCCTTCAAGTCCCCCTCTCCTTTTCCCATCCCACATAGCCTCTGCTAATAATTTGGATTTGCTTATCAAACCTCTTTATGCAATATTTGTCTTTCTATGGCCAAAGCCCCACAGAGTTAGAAGGAAAAATTCTCTTCTGGTAGTATGAAGTCTAAATAGTGATAGCCATAGAATTTCTTCACCCAGTTTGATCAGAAAATATGGGTGCTTCTTCCACTTGTATCTCCCTTGCAGGAAACCATCTGCATGAGTAGGTCTGAAATTCAGAGGGTGTGAACGCAGAACATCCTGTAAGGAAATCTCTTAAATCTTTGTTGCCCTCTCCTGACCACACAGAAATTGCCTTTCCCTCTATCATTCATTTGGATAAGCTACAGCTGCTCTTATGGCTGTTTTTTCTTCCCTTTTTTTTTTTTTTTTTTTTGTTTGACAGTGTCCTTTCAGTCAGAACATCTTAGCAAATGCTTTCCTTTGCTAAGCTTCCCAAGGCCATGTCAAATAAAGCACCAGGAACATCTGAAATAAAAACAGCATCCATCACAGTGTTGAGGCTGGCTGTAAATCAACACGTTTGCGAAGTTTACAAACCATGGTTGACACTCATAAGGGGCTGCCCACATACTGGGGTGCGGACTTCCTTACCAAGTGACACTCTTTGTAGATGCCTAGCACTGTCCCTGAGGCCTTTATGGAAGCACTCGTCTGTGCTCTTGTCTTGTTTCAGCTCACTGCCTACATCCTGGTGGGGTCTTACTCTGTGTCCTTGCCTTTGGTCCATTGAGTCTGCTGTGTCTTCCTGGAATGCTCTTACCCTGCTTTCCCTGTCCCCTACTCTCATGCCCTTTTTGCAGGACCTAGCTTAAAGTAAGTCCCTCAGATCCCCCACATCAGGTTTATCTGCCTTTCCTAACTCTATGAAGTATTTTGTACTTCATCCAACACTTAACACTTAGAACTTCTTGGTTGATGTCTCTTTTCCTTCCTAGGTGGCAGCCTTCTTGAGAGTCAGGACTGTGCCTGTCTCCATCCCAGCTGTATCACCAGTGTCTCGCCCAGAACTTGACACAGAGAAGGTGCTCAATAAATAACTTATCAAGTCAAGGAATGAGGTTAAGAACAAGGTTTTCTAAGCTTAGTTAATCTGAGTCACCAGGAGAAACTTGGTTGCAGTACATATTTTGGGCTCCTTTACTGTGGAGATTCTGAGAACAAGTCTAGGGTTGGCTCCAGAAATGTGTGTTGTTTTAAGCACTAAGTTTGTAGTAATTTGTTATGCAGCACAGAAAACTTAACATAGTTAATAATTGATGAAATGATGGTGTGTAACAAACCACCCCAAAATTCAATGCAAATTTGTGATGATCAGCATTTATTCTGATGCTCTCATTCCTATGCTGAGGTGTAGTATGGCATGGCTAATGTAGGCTGGGCTCAGCTGCTCGCTATGGGTTATATTAAGGTCTACTCCATGTATGTTGGGCTGAGGGGCAGCAGTTTCTCCTGATGATGATCCACTGGTGCTCAGGAACCAAGTCAAAATGTACAAATTCATCTAATGCCTATGCTTGCGTCACATCCTTAACATTTCATTGACCAAAGCCAGTCACATGGTTTTCCAACATTTTCCTTTTCAATGGGAAGTGAATTATTTTTCTGATCAATAGTAATAAATATAAAAATTTGTCTGGCCTCTTTGTGTTGTATACAGTGCCCTCATATATACCAGCTCATTGTAGTCTCCCTGAAATCTTATGAAGAAGGCAGAACTTTTTCATTTTCAGTTGAGGAGAGAAGGGCTCAGATTGGTTAAGTGGGATTCTATCAATTGGATGGTTTCTGTCAGAGCTGTGACTATAAGGCAAGCCCTTTCCACTGCTCATCTAATGCTCTTCCCGCGGCAGGGATTTCCCCGGATAAAATCAATCTCTGTTAATAGTGCATAGCCACACTGTTAAGTGTTTTAAGAACCATGCAAGTATCTAAGCCATTCTGAATGGTCACTCCTCTGAGTACCCTGCTCCCTCATTCCAGGCCTCTGTGCTGGTCATTCCCTTGTGTGTAATGGTTTTCCCTGCTCCTCCCGAATCACAGTGCCCCATAAGCTAACACCTCTACTTACTGTTCAGCTCTCTGATCTCAGCTTAAACTTCAAGAAGCCTTCCTTGGCTTGGGCTCTTTCTGTCTTCTCTCGTCATGCCCTGAACTTCTCTCTATTGTAGCAGTTAACTCACTGCATTAGTTACCTACCAGCCCCTTGGACTGTCCAGTGCCCTAAAGGCAGTAGCTAAGCTATGCCTCCTTTTCACTGCCATGCACTGCAGCACCTGGAACATAGTAGACAGCAGTGTTTGTTTATTGATTGACTAATGTTTTCTGCTTGTGGCCTTAAAAGTCACAGATGCTGCTATTTATCTGTGAGTGACACCCTGCTCTAATGCTTTTATCTTCTTGTTTTACTTACTTTGCATAATCTGTCTTTGTCCCCCCCCCCCATTATTAAGTAAAACCTGGATAATTTTTAAGAGTAAATGGGCCCAACTACCAATTTTTAAATAACTGTGAAGTCTCCTTGACAAAAATAGAATGGTGATGGGTGTGGCATGAAAGTTCAGTCATCCTGGTTCTTGGCAAAATCGTGGAGACATTTAGATATTTAGACTCTCCACTTTCAATAGCACTGTGGAAAGTCACAGTGCTTTTGAGAGGAGATTGACAAGGTCAAATGAGTGTTTTGGGGGGTTCTAAATGGATGAGCAGAGATGAATGAGGGATACCCAGGAGAAGCTGCTATCCTACTGAGAAATGCAGGGTAATGGTGGTAGGAAAGGAGAGGAGAGATAAATTCTGGTACTGTGTGTTAAGTCACTTCAGTCATGTCTGACTCTTTGTGACCCCATGGACAGTAGCCCACCAGGCTCCTCTGTCCATGGGGATTCTCCAGGCAAGAATACTGGAGTGGGTTGCCATGCCCTCCTCTAGGGGGTCTTCCTGATCCAGGGATCGAATCTGCGTTTCTTATGTCTCCTGCACTGGCAGTGGGTTCCTTGCCACTCTGGCCACCTGGGAAGCTCTAGAGAGATTCTAGAAGTAATGAAACACACTTATGGGAGATTGGTGATTTGGGGGCAGAGATGTGAGATTCCTGCCTGCCTGAGGTATTTTGGGTTCTGCTCAAAAATAAGAAGCCCAGTGCAGTAATCTGTGACCTAAAGAGGCCAGCCCTCATGTGTAATGCAAACAGAATAGCCTTTGGAGTCAGAGATGAGTTACTTAACCTCTGTGAATTTCAGAATACACAATGAGGAAATAAAAATGTCCCTCAAAATCAAATGAGACTGATAGGTAAATATGATCAATGGTTGGCAACCACCATTAAACATTCTGCACTATAACCACCCCAACTTGTTTGTATCTATTAAAAGTCTACTTATCCCTTAGGTGAAATTACCATCCTCCCTGACCACTCCCACCTGAAGTGGTTTCTGCCTTAATGCTTGGAGCATTATTATCTGTATCTGGCACATGGTGTCTTTTAAATTTGGTTTGTTTTGTTTTGTATTCAGGAGCTGATTGAATTGATCATACTCCTCACACTCGATGGATTGGTCCAAGCGAGGCATTCTCTTGCTTTTTTCCTTTTTATGCCTCTCTACCCCTCCAGCAAACCACTTCGGTGTGTCTTAGTATATGTCGTTTTGTTCACATGTATGCTTGCAGGATGTCTCTTGTGGTTCTGTGAACATATATTTTTAATTTGCATAAGCGATACTGCGCTCAACATCTCATTCTGTTTCTTCCCTTTTCCTTAGGACTGAATTTTAATGCTCCATTGCTGTTTCTATGGTGTGCTTCTAATTCATCACATTGACAGCTGCATACTATTCCATGCTGGGCATCCCTCGCATTTTACTGATGCGTTTTTCTGATGTCAGACCCCAGGGTGGCTCCAATTCCCTTTGTCACAAGTGATGCTGTGGTGAACATCCTCAAGTGTGTCCCTTTATGGCATTGGTTTTCAACTGGGGATGATTTTGCGTCTCCAGGGATATTTAGCAATTTCTGGAGACACACTTACTTCTGATAAGTGGTGGAAGATGCTACTGGCCTCTGGTCGGTTAAACATCCTGCAATAACAGAACAGTTCCCCCAGCAAATACAGGGTCCCAGCTGTTAGTAGTGCCGAGGCTGACAAACTACCTTATGGTCACCAGAGAGGATTTCTTAGGACAAATCCCAAGCGTGGGCTTATGAGTCGTGGTGTATGTATATTCTCAGTTTGAGCAGGTGGAAACAGATCAGGGTTCCTACACAGGACTTCCAACACCTTACATCGCTGCCAGTTCTTGGATTACGCAGCTTTTGAGTTTTCCAACCTAATATATATAAAATGAGATTTGTTGCTGTTTTAATTTTTCTGATTATTAAAGAATTAGCAACACTTCTTGGGAGGCCAGAAGAACACATAATTGAGAAGCTAGGAACCTGCTGTTTTGCCTTTTATGAAATTTTTACCAATTACCTGGTCTCTCTGAGCATCAGTTTTCTTATTGATAAAATCTGGAATAAAAATAGTAACCTACTTATAGAGTTATTGTTTTCCCATTATTATCTCATCATCATAATAAATGAGACAATAAGAATTAAGCTTTGCCTGGCACGTAGTTAGCACTAAATGAAAGTGCTATTATTTTAATGATAATATAATATGATACCTTTCTTATTTAAATTATATACCTCCCAGTACTTGGCACATAAAAATGCTTCATGCGGTGTCATTGAGTAAAGAGCCAAAGGCTGCAGGAAGAAGGGATAAGGGGAGGAGGAACAGGTACTCTTATAACCTGGCCCACCTTCGAGCTGATGATTTATCGCTTCCACAGATGTTGTAAATCTCAGGGCAGCCAAATTCAAGGCTGCAAAAGACAACTCCATTCCTCTCATTTTCTGATGATGCACAGTTGCAAAGACAAGGGTCTACATCTTAAGGGCACTTTCTATTTATTAAATAAATGCCTACCAAGCTCCATGCGTTTCACATACAGATATATCATTCAGTTCTCGTGACTGCCCTGTAAGGTAGATCTTTTTATCCCCATTTCACTGGAGCTTAGGTGATCTGCCCAAGCCACCTCCCTTCTTAAGTAGTGAAGGATTTGATTTTGGGACTTCTGGAGTCCACCTGTTCCCTCTAGTTGAATTTAGGTGAGCTCTCAGAGAATGGCTTTTGTCTTAAAACGTTTTTTATTGTTGTAGAGTCGATTTACAACATTATGTTCGTTTCTGCTGTATGGCAAAGTGATTGTTATACATATTTCCATTCTTCTTTAGATTCTTTTCTTATATAGGCCATTACAGAGTGTTTAGCAGAGTTCCCTGTGCTTTACAGTAGTCCTTATTAGTTATCTATGTTTTATATATAATAGTGTGTATATTGGAGAAGGAAATAGCAAGCCACTCCATTATTCTTGCTGGGAAAATCCCATGGACAGAGGAGCGAGGTGGTTTATAGTCCATGGGGTTGCAAGAGTTAGGCACAACTGAACGACTAAACCACCACAGTGTATATATGTCCATCCCAATCTCCCATTTTATCCCTCCCGCCAATCTCCTGGTAACCATGTTTGTTTGCTACATCTTTGACTCCAGAAAACGTACTTTAGGTATGCAGTGGCTTCGGGAGTCCAACAGCTCATGTTCTCTCATTTATTCACAGAGTCATCAGATGTGTCTGACTGTATGCAGGGGGTCTCTGGGGAACCTTGTACACTGAAGCAAAGGTGTGAGAGTTTCTGAGTGTTGTGTTACAGGTTGTCCTCTAATGGCTCCAGGCAAACAAATACAACATGATGTGTACTGGAGGCAGTGTTCTAATTCTGCTGTGGTTTGTGCAGCTAGGCAAATGATCTCTGAGCTGGGTCATGAAGCATCTCAGGCTCAATGCAAATGCCATAATCAGTGTAGAAATTGAGCTGAATACTGTGCCCGGTTTGTACCCCTGATCTTCGAGTTCTCTCCACAATTGGATTTACAAAACACCTTCATAATTCTGGTGGTCTGATGGAAATACTGTTTGCCTGATTTCCACAAAAATTGACTTCAGGAAAGGTTAATTCTGGGCTGTAAAAGGACTAAATCTTTTCCTTAACAAGCTTATTTCCTGCCTAACAAATATAATGAGCTAATTAATAAACATGAGCTCAATTTGGCCACTCTTCTGAAGCCAGACAGTCTGATTTTTACTTCTAAGAAGCACAAAAGGACAAGGAGAGCTTCATTATTAAGTGCTAAGTGGAGTCACCTTCCTTTGTGCCTGGTTCCTTGTAACCGCTCCTCTTATTTAAAGGCCAGATGCTCAGAAATGACACCTGGGAAGTTGAGAACTTGGCGACAATACCAGAAGGAAAAAGTGGTACTTAATTACCTTCTTGCACCTATCAGTTCCACCAGGAAGGCAGGCCCCAGGATAATGATACTGACACCCTGAAACTGGTGTCTCTGTGCTTCTCTTTGATAGCTATAAAATGCGCTGACATGTTTCACTGCAAATTACTTCTTAAACCATTAACCATAACCTAATAAAGAGACATTTTGACAGAATAAAATGGGAGAGGTTATTTTTGTATAGTGAAAAAACATTTATGAGTTGATATAAAAATACAGTGTAAGTGACATAACTTTGCTCCAGCATCCAGCATGGATCAGGTGGGCCTCTCCTTAGAATGGATTCAGCATTTTTGAATCTTCTGTGATGTGATCCAGGAGGAACTACAAGTTTGGTTTCAGCACAGAATTTTTTTGTAAGACCCAAGTTGTAGAATGGCTCAAAATAGAGGTGTAAGGTGATAATGGAAATCTTCCAACTCAGAGCTGCCTAAGACGGGAGGACTTAAAGCCTGGAGGTGGGGGTGAATATTTGGGGGGTCTCTCAGTGAGGTTCTGAGTGGGTGGACTTTGTCTCAGAAGGGTTGGGCATCCTGGGCTCCCAGAGCCACCAGATAGTCCACTTTGACAGCTGTTCTGTGTAGGGCAGGGCATCCTAGGGTGTGTGGAACCCTGGGTGTGGGCCCCTGACTATATAAACAAGTCTGATTAAAACTGTGTTTCAGGATTCCTGGGCCCAGGCTAGGTAAGTGATGTACTGAAGAAGATTTTTATATCAACTCATAAATGTTTTTTCATTATACAAAAATAACATCTCCCATTTTATTCTGTCAAAATGTGTCTTTATTAGGTTATGGTTAATGGTTTAAGAAGTAATTTAGATAGTACCAGGGAGGCAGTACTGGCTTTCAGTTCAGTCGCTCAGTCATCTCCGACTCTTTGCGACCCCATGAATTGCAGCACGCCAGGCCTCCCTGTCCATTACCAACTCCCGGAGTTCACTCAGACTCACGTCCATCGAGTCAGTGATACCATCCAGCCATCTCATCCTGGGTCGTCCCCTTCTCTTCCTGCCCCCAATCCCTCCCAGCATCAGAGTCTTTTCCAATGAGTCAACTCTTCGCATGAGGTGGCCATAGTACTGGAATTTTAGCTTCAGCATCATTCCCTCCAAAGAAATCCCAGGGCTGATCTCCTTCAGAATGGACTGGTTGGATCTCCTTGCAGTCCAAGGGACTCTCAAGAGTCTTTTCCAACACCACAGTTCAAAAGCATCAATTCTTTGGCGCTCAGCCTTCTTCACAGTCCAACTCTCACATCCATACATGACCACAGGAAAAACCATAGCCTTGACTAGATGGACCTTAGTTGGCAAAGTAATGTCTCTGCTTTTGAATATGCTATCTAGGTTGGTCATAACTTTCCTTCCAAGGAGTAAGCATCTTTTAATTTCATGGCTGCAATCACCATCTGCAGTGATTTTGGAGCCCCCCAAAATAAAGTCTGCCACTGTTTCCCCATCTATTTCCCATGAAGTGATGGGACCAGATGCCATGATCTTTGTTTTCTGAATGTTGAGCTTTGAGCCAGTTTTATCACTCGTCTCTTTCACTTTCATCAAGAGGCTTTTTAGTTCCTCTTCACTTTCTGCCATAAGGGTGGTGTCATGGCTTCAGTTAAGTTCAGTTCAGTCTCTCAGTCATGTCCGATTCTTTGCGACCCCATGAATCGCCACATGCCAGGCTTCCCTGTCCATCACCAGCTCCTGGAGTTCACTCAGATTCACGTCCATCGAGTCAGTGATGCCATCCAGCCATCTCATTCTCTGTCGTCCCCTTCTCCTCCTGCCCTCAATCCCTCCCCTTAGGTGTTGGTAAATTGTCCAGTCATTGCCAGTGATCACCTGTGTGGTATCCAGGCTCTGTCTTTTCCTGTTCACATCTGGAAGCCATCTCTTTGTGTTCTTTATTGTTAAATGCAGTCTTCCTGGCTAATTTCGTAGCTCCCGCAATCAGGAAAAGGTAGCAACGTTATTGTTGCTCACACTGCTGTGCATCATCATATTCTGTCTGTATGAAACCCAAACCATCAGTGGAGGGGATAAGGGGGGATCCTGGGGGCAGAGTGATCCAGAGGGGCCCATGTGAGCAAGGGCTGTTCATTCTATATCTGGCACAGTGTAGCACCAAATCTCTGTGTCACTGGGGTCAAGTGAGGCCACAAATTGGAAGGGTCTGATAGCCTTGCAGAGTAATTGTCTTGAAGGCCCTGGGGATGGACACAGCCATGTGGGAGGTGGAGCCTGGCACAGGTAGTGTGGAGTCTGTGGGGATGGGCATTGGAGTGGGAGGGGCCGCTCTGCTAGCTGGCAGCAGGGTCACACATTATGGAAGACCCCTGCCATCCTTGGGTGCTGTACACCGGAGGTAGCACCCTGGTCAGAATACAGACAGACAAGAACCAAAGCTAGAGCCCACACACGTGGCTCAGGACTGCTATGACCCTTTGTATGTGATGTGTCCGACCTGAGTGAGAGTCATCCCCGATCTGTATGTAAGCACTTTGCACGAACCAATCTTGAATTATCCCAAGAAAGAAACACTCTGCTGGCTAGGTCACTGTGTTGGAACTGGAACTTCCCTAAGATGACAACTAGATTGCTGGAGCTTTCTGAGCACCTGCGGGGCTCTCTGTACAGAGCCTGGGGATGAACAATCCAGGAGTGCCCTGAAGGGGAGAAGTGGGACCCATGTGGTGCTGGTGCAGAGAGTGGCACTGCTGGCCCTGGCACGTCCCAGGTGGCAGGGGAAGGTGCTACTGACTGATAGCCATCTGGGACCTGGTCCAGACCTCCAAATCATGGGGGAACTCTGAGGCCTGGGTCTGAGAGTGTACATGAACACAGCTGGAAAGAGACTGAGCACTGGGACTGTTGTGAAGCCTGAGAAGGTCAGGGGCAAGAATGGTCACCTTTCAGCCTGCATGCTCTTTGCCCCACAGGCTGCCCTGCCAAGCCCTGGGGTACTGTGATGCTCATGTGTTGCCCCAGGGTCTCTCTGACTCTGTGCTCTGGATTTGTGTATTTGTCTTTGGCTTTCTTCTTCTAGCAGTACCTAAGAAATGTGTGTTTGCTTCTTCCATTTCGCACATTCTTACTCTCATGATTGCCTCTCCAGTTTCTTTTAAATAACTAGCTGTCTCCAACTCTCAGCATGCATTGCTGCAGCAGGGCTGTAGTGGGCCAGATAATAGTTTTGGCTTTATGGTTTGCATGGCTTCTGTTGCAGCTACTTGATTCTGACATGCGAGAGTGGAAGCTGCCATAGACAGTACATAAATAAATGGGTATGGCTGTTCTCCAGTGAAGATATTTTTACAAAAACAGGCTACATTTGGTCTTCAGGCCATAGTATGCTGACCTTTGCCTGGGAATCTAGGGTCTAAAGCAATGGCTTTAAAACCTTTTTGAATGTGAGTCACAGAAAGCACATATTTTACCTTACTACTTTATTTACTGTACACACACACTCACACACACACATATATAATTGAAATAAAAGTTTCATGAGGCTCTATTTTCTACTTTTAATATACTCTGGTCTATTACCTTCCCTTCCATTCTGTCTCATAGTTAAAACTTGCTCACTCACTCACTTCAGTCGCTCAGTCGTGTCCGACTCTTTGCGACCCCATGAACTGCAGCATGCCAGGCCTCCCTGTCCATCACCATCTCCCCGAGTTCACTCAGACTCATGTCCATCGAGTCTGTGATGCCATCCAGCCATCCCATCCTCGGTCGTCCCCTTCTCCTCCTGCCCCCAATCCCTCCCAGCATCAGAGTCTTTTCCAGTGAGTCAACTCTTCGCATGAGGTGGCCAAAGTACTGGAGTTTCAGCTTTAGCATGATTCCTTCCAAAGAAATCCCAGGGCTGATTTCCTTCAGAATGGACTGGTTGGATCTCCTTGCAGTCCAAGGGACTCTCAAGAGTCTTCTCCAACACCACAGTTCAAAAGCATCAATTCTTTGGCGCTCAGCCTTCTTCACAGTCCAACTCTCACATCCATACATGACCACAGGAAAAACCAAAGCCTTGACTAGACGGACATTAGTCGGCAAAGTAATGTCCCTGCTTTTGAATATGCTATCTAGGTTGGTCATAACTTTCCTTCCAAGGAGTAAGCATCTTTTAATTTCATGGCTGCAGTCACCGTCTGCGGTGATTTTGGAGCCCCCCAAAATAAAGTCTGACACTGTTTCCACTGTTTCCCCGTCTATTTCCCATGAAGTGATGGGACCAGATACCATGATCTTCGTTTTCTGAATATTGAGCTTTAAGCCAACTTTTTCACTCTCCACTTTCACTTTCATCAAGAGGCTTTTTAGCTAGGCCTGACTAATTTGATTTTATGACCTACTGAAAGCCACAACTCACCAGTTTGAAAGACAATGCCCTAATGAGGTTGACCCCACTGAATGACCCAGGAGCGGGCATGTGGCAGTCAGCACATTCTGTTTCTTTCTACCCCGGGCTCGTCTCCCATCCTGCTAGCTAGGTATTCTGGGAAGCAATGGTCTACTGGTTTGCTTTGAGAGAAGAGTCAGTTCTTGACTTTTGGCATACAACCTAATTAAATGTAAAATTTGAAGGCAAGTTCTGACCAGGAAAATGCTTTGCAGGGCCTAGTGTAAAATGAAATTGTGAGGGTCCTCATTAAAAACCAAGAATTCCTTGATGGACAGTCAAGCATTAAGCCAGGTGTACGGAGCCCTTCTAAGCACCAGGGCCTGTGTGGTTATGCACTGTAAGCCAGCCCTGTGTGGAGACAACGTGGTGAGTTAGATGAAAGCTCCTATCCAAGCTGGGAGCAGGAAGGGAAAGGAGAGCATGCGAGGGGAGAGAGGAGAGGATGAAGGGTCTGGGCTGGAGTGATGTGTGGATCTGAGTTTATTCAAGTCTCTTGATCTCTCCCAGATCCCATGGGTACTTCTGTGAGTGGAGCCTGAGTCAGTGCTCTGGGACCCTAGCGTACACCTGGGTGAACACTGTTTTTCCTGCATGGCTCAGCTGTCTCTGCAGTATCTGGTGGAGACTTCCTTTCCGCAGTAACCATGTATTGCTGTTAGCCTTGGCCATAGAGCAAGGGAGATGCCCTGGAGGTGTGGCTTAGCCCTCCTCTCACTTACCTCTTGTTGGCAACAGCCCTCTGACATTCCCAGATGCCCCTGTGCCCTGAGATGCAGGATGCCATGGCCATCTGGTGGAGGGGTGCCTGCATTTGGATGGGTGTGGTTTGTGTTAGTTTGCCAGGGTGACCTTAAGACGGTGCCGCAATAGGTAGGTAACTGAATAACAGAAATGCATTGTCTCACAGTTCTAGGTGGCAGAACCTAAGATCAAGGTGTTGGCAGGATTGGCTTTTTTTTCTGAGAAATTTAAGGAATAATCTGTCCCATGTTGCTCCTCTGGTTTCTGGTTGTTTGCTGGCGATCTTGGGCATTCTTTGGCTTCTCCTGCATCAGCCCCATCCTGCCTTCATCTTTGAAGAGGTTCTCCCTGTGTGAATGTATATGTCTGGATGTCCTCTTTTTATAAGGACACCCATCATAATGGATTGGGTGCTTACCCCATGCCAGTGTGACCTCATCTTATACCTGCAATGACCCTATTTCTAAATATAGTCATATTCTGTGGTGCTGTGTGCTAAGACATCAGCGTATGAATTTTGGAGGGCACAGTTCAGCCCATAAAAGGGCTAAAGGAAACCAGCTTGTCTTTGTCCGGAGCTACCACAGTGGTGAAACATACCTCTGTCAACACATAGAACCGTAACCCTGGGAGAGGCTTGTGGCTCTGGGTTGTGTGCTCGGCAGTTACTTACAGTCATCTTTTCCTTACCTACTTCCCACTGCTGAAGCTGGAGAAACCAGGTATTACACAGGTTCTCAACTTTTGGGGCTTCCCTGGTGGCTCAGAGGTAAAGAATCCACCTACCAATGCAGGAGATGCGGGTTCAGTCCCTGGGTGGAGATCTCCAGAGAAGGAAATGGCAACCCAACTCCAGTACTCTTGCCTGGAGAATCCCTTGGACAGAGGAGCCTGGCTGGCTATAGTCCATGGAATTCCAAAGAGTTGGACATGACTGAGTGACTAAAACTACAGCAATAGCTTCCCCTTGCAGTTCAGGGTGGCTGTGTTAGGGGAAGCACACTGATTGAAACCGCCCACCCTGGCCAGCCACCATAGTAACCATTTGCATGAGCTGTTTTATGACAGGAGATCCTGATAAGGAATACGGAACTAATAAGCCACCACCAACTGGAAGAGTTCGGGAAAGAAGACACTGCATGTCCGTCCACTTCCCAGAATCCCTCTCGCCAGCAAACAATCCATCTTGGCTGAGCGATGCGTGCGCCACCAGGAAAGACTCTGAATTAGAGTGATTGGCCTACGACCACCCGGAAACTAATTCCGCCACCATAAAACCCGAGACTGTGAGCCACATGGCAGAGCAGATCTCCTGGGTTCCCTTACCCTACTGCTCTCCACCCAGGTGCCCTTTCCCAATAAAATTTCTTGCTTTGTCAGCACATGTGTCTCCTTGGACAATTCATTTCCAAGTGTTAGACAAGAGCCCAGTTTCGGGCCCTGGAAGGGGTCCACCTTCCTGCAACAGCTGTATGCCCTAGTTCTGGCTAATGATGTATAAGAGGTGGTCTCTGGGAAAGCTTTTCTTCCCAGGTGAAAGGAGAGAGAGGCCAGTGGAGAGGGCTATTTTTCCTGCTCTTGGAATGTTGCTGTGTGAGATGGAGGCTTGGTGCTATTCTAGTTTTCTGCCACCATGAGGGAAAGACGAGCAGAATCATAGAGTGTCACACCCAGCCCTGTGACCTCCATGAGCCCCAGACCAAATAGAGGAAGTCTTCCTCTGCACTGTGTGACATCAGTTCAGTTCAGTTCAGTACAGTCGCTCAGTCGTGTCCGACTCTTTGCGACCCCATGAATTGCAGCACGCCAGGCCTCCCTGTCCATCACCAACTCCCAGAGTTCACTCAGACTCACGTCCATCGAGTCCGTGATGCCATCCAGCCATCTCATCCTCGGTCGTCCCTTTCTCCTCCTGCCCCCAATCTCTCCCAGCATCAGAGTCTTTTCCAGTGAGTCAACTCTTTGCATGAGGTGGCCAAAGTACTGGAGCTTCAGCTTTAGCATCATTCCTTCCAAAGAAATCCCAGGGCTGATCTCCTTCAGAATGGACTGGTTGGATCTCCTTGCAGTCCAAGGGACTCTCAAGAGTCTTCTCCGACACCACAGTTCAAAAGCATCAATTTTTCGGCGCTCAGCCTTCTCCACAGTCCAACTTTCACATCCATACATGACCACAGGAAAAACCATAGCCTTGACTAGGCGGACATTAGTCGGCAAAGTAATGTCTCTCTTTTTGAATATGCTATCTAGGTTGGTCATAACTTTTCTTCCAAGGAGTAAGCGTCTTTTAATTTCACGGCTGCAGTCACCATCTGCAGTGATTTTGGAGCCCCCAAAAATAAAGTCAGCCACTGTTTCCACTGTTTCCCCATCTATTTCCCATGAAGTGATGGGACCAGATGCCATGATCTTTGTTTTCTGAATGTTGAGCTTTAAGCCAACTTTTTCGCTCTCCTCTTTCACTTTCATCAAGAGGCTTTTTAGCTCCTCTTCACTTTCTGCCATAAGGGTGGTGTCATCTGCATATCTGAGGTTATTGATATTTCTCCTGGCAATCTTGATTCCTGCTTGTGTTTCTTCCAGTCCAGCGTTTCTCATGATGTACTCTGTGAGGTGTTTAAATGTCTATATTAAGACAGTGCTGGCTAGATATCGCCACTTATAGCCAACAAACAATATGCCAACTTTTATAGAAGTTTCTGCAAAAATAGTTAAATAGATGAGGGAAAATGATAAATACTATCATTTCTCTCAAAGCTTTAGAGTGAATAACAGCAATTCAAAGACTTTACAAAGTTTTGTTAACCCCAGTGTTTCATAAATATTTGTAACTATGAGATTTTTCTTATCCATGCTCGCTTTCTCTCCTCTCCCTCTCATCTTTCCTCCCTCTCTCTCCAATCACATCTATTAATGTAACCATTGTCTATTTTAGTATAACATATCTTGATGGAGCTCATTTTGGAAAACGCTAAAACTACTCAAGCTCTTTGCCGAAGCCCAAGTTTCTGACTTTTTCCTGCCACCCACACCACCTCTGTAAATTACCACTCCCAGCACATCCGTCTTCCAAGAGTAGGCAGCTCACTACCCTCACTCCACTGTGTCTGGAGGAACAGGGTCGCACACTTTGGCCCCCAACTTTGGGCAGATGGTTGACCACTGAGAGCCCCCTCGTGCCCCTTGGGAGATCTTCCTAGATGAAGCAGTGACCTCTTACCAGCTCATTTATCGCCTCTCTCTGCTTCTATTAGCGACAAGCAGAAAAATGTGGGAGCCAGAGGCTGTGCTTAAACTGTCAGCTACAGAAGAGCCATTGTCACCCTGGAGCTGGTTGAGACTAAATTCAGGGAGAATGTATGTGCTTCCTCTCCAGGAGACAGAATGGAGCAGATGGCCTATTAGCCAGAAAGGAGTTTCATTAGCATCAGCTGAAACAACTACAAAGAAGCAGCTTTGGTGAACACCACTTGCAGCTTCCAGGGGGACTTGGTTGCTTTCGAACAAAACCCCTACAATTTCCTGTCTTATGCTTTGTTGTTTCTTGGCTGGCAAGGTGGAGAATGAAGCCAGCTTATGCTGTGTTATATTTGTATTACGTTCTTTGTGTATTACGTTCCACAAGGGCTTCCCTTGTGGCTCGGCTGGTAAAGAATCCGCCTGCAATGCAGGAGACCTGGGTTCGATCCCTGGATTGGGAAGATCCCCTGGAGAAGGGAAAAGCTACCCACTCCAGTAATCTGGCCTGGAGAATTCCATGGACTGTATAGTCCATGGGGTCCCAAAGAGTCGGACACGACTGAGTGACTTTCATATCACATGTATACAGTTGTTTTCATCTGGTCCCTATGGAAAGCTCTCTTTGCTATCCCCTTATCACAAGAGGAAAATCTACCTTGTTTTACCCCCTAAATCCACAAAGATTAGAATGTGCATCTTGTGAATTGCTTAGTTCATTCAGGGGGTACCTTCGTAAAGTCAAATATCTCAGTAACCGCAGAATGAAATTCACACACCTAGCACAATGAGACGCACTGAGTAGTGGAGAATGACTCTCAATTTGGAATTAGACCAAGCAGACAACTAATGCCAGGCCTCTTACGGGTGACTTTCAGTAAGTGACTTGAGTTTTCTAAACCTCTCTGTCCTCGTTTGTAAAGTATGTGTCCTGACCACTCCATAGCATTGTTGTGTGGATTCCATGGAGAAGGCTGAGCTCCTCATCTTATTCTGTATCTGTAACAAATGGCAACATACTCCGGTATTCTTGCCTGAGAAACCCATGGACAGAGGAGCCTGGTGGGCCACAGTCCATGGGTCTCAAAGAGTTGGACATGGCTGAGTAACTAAGCACACACATTTGTAACGTTGGGCTTGTTCCCTGGTGAGTGATAAATATTTAATTAATAAATGTTGAATGAAAGGACGAATGAATGAGTAAGGGTTACTGTTTCTCATGGCACTTTCAAATATTACTCCTAGCAATTATAGATATGGTTATTTGGTTTGTGAAATTGCTTGTTTAATATTTTGACACTTGTTTAACTATTAAATGACATACAAATATAATAATAACAATAATGTTAATTTTTTCTTTTAGCACAGATTGTCCAGGATCTAGATAATTTAAATAGAAAACTATATTGAGCCAGGCACATATATATATATGATATTAATATATATGTAGAATAATATATGTATAATAATGTATATGTATAATAATACATATGTATATTGTGTGACGTGATGTATATTGTGATAATATATATGTATATTGTGACATGATGACCACAATAAGGTTAGTTACACATCACCTCACATAATTACCTTGTATGTGTGTGTGTTGAGAACATTTAAGATCTACTCTCTTGATAGCTTTTAAGCACATAATATAGTGTTATTAATTATAATCAACATACTTCATGTTGTTGTTGCTGAGTTGCTAAGTCGTGTCTGGGTCTTTGTGAACCCCTGGACTGCAGCATGCCAGGTTTCCCTGTCCTTCACTATCTCCCAGAATTTGCTCAAACTCATGTCTATTAAATCCTTGATGTCATCCATCCCATCCTCTATCACCTACTTCTGCTCCTGCCCTCAGTCTTTCCCAGCATCAGGGTTTTTTCCAGTGAGTCAGCTCTTCATATCAGATGGCCAAAGTGATACTACATGTTAGAGCCCTAGAACTTATTCATCTTCTATCTGGATGTTTGTATACTTTGTCCAACATCTCCCCATTTCCTCCAACCCCTGGGACCTGCTAACCACCATCCTACTCTCAGTTGCTATGAGTCTGGCTTTTTTAGATTTCATATGTAACTAAGATCATAAAATATTTGTCCTTCTCTGCATTATTTCACTTAGTGCCCTCAGGGTCCATTTATGTTGTCACGTATGACAGGACTTTATTCTTTTTATAGTTGAGTAATATTCCATTGTGTGTGTGTGTGTGTGTGTGTGTGTGTGCACATGTGTATCACCTTTGCTTTATCCATTCATTTGTTGATGGACATTTAGATTCTTTTCATGTCTTGACTATTGTGAATAATGCTGCAATGAACATGGGAGTACATAAATCTCTTTGAAACACTAATTTGATTTCCTTTGGATGTATACCCAGAACTGGGATTGCTGGCTCATATAGTACTTCTACTTTTAATTTTTTGAAGAACCTCTACACTATTTTCCACAGTGGAATTGGTGCATCAATTTACATTCCCATCAACAGTGTACAAGGGTTCTCTTTTCTGCACATTCTCACCAACACTTATTATTTGTTGTCTTTTTGATAATATCCATTTTCAGATGTTTGAGGTGCTATCTCATAGTGGTTTTATCTTAACTGCAATGAGAACCTGTTGCAGAGTTTTCAACAGGGCTAAGATTGATGTTTTTTAAAGATTGTGTTGATTGATGTATGGAGAGTGAATTAGGGTCACGTGAGAGTGAACAGTTCAGAGGTTATTGCTATAAGTCAGACAGGGGATGATGGTGTTTTGGATGCAACAGGTGAAGGTACAAAAAAATGGAGGAATCTGAAATACTTTGGAGGTGGTATCTCTGACTGTTAGAGGAATTGAACATTTGGACAGTGGAGGAGAAGATGGATGATGAAGGTCTCCAGATTTGGGGCCTGAGAAATTGGTTGGATGGAGGAACTACTGGAGGAGTAGTAATTTGATGAGAAAGTTTAGACACATAAACTCAGGGTAACCTTGCTTTCTTTTTTTTTTTTAAATTAAGACTTAAATTTGTAGAGGAGTTTCAGGTTCACAGAGGAAATGGGGTGGTACATTTGTTATGAACCAACACTGACACAGCACAGTCACCCGAAGTTCATAATTTACATTAGGGTTCACTCTTAGTGTTGTACAGTTTGTGGGTTTGGACAAATGTATAATGACATATATCCTTCATTATCACACAGAGTATTTTCACCGTCTTACACATCCTCTGTGTTCTGCCTGTTCACCCCCTGCTGCTCCCCTTTTTATCTGCATTTCTACCTCTTACTGCCAACCACCTAATCTTTATACTGTGGCCATAGTTTTACTTTTCCTGAAATGACATATAGTTGGAGTAAAACAGTACGTAGTTTTTCAGTATGTAGTTTTTCAGACTGACATCTTTCACTTAGAAGTATGTATTTAGTGCTGGAGAAGGTGTGGAGAAAAGGGAACCCTCTTACACTGTTGGTGGGAATGCAAACTGGTACAGCCACTATGGAGAAGAGTGTAGTGATTTCTTAAAAAAACTGGGAATAGAACTGCCATACAACCCAGTAATCCCACTTCTGGGCATGCACCCCAAGGAAACCAGAATTGAAAGAGACACATATACCCCAATGTTCACTGAAGCACTGTTTACAATAGCCAGGACATGGAAGAAACCTAGATATCCATCAGCAGATGAATGGATAAGGAAGTTGTGGTATATATACACAATGAAATATTACTCAGCTATAAAAAGAAATGCATTTGAGTCAGTTCTAATGAGGTCGATGAAACTGGAGTCTGTTATACAGAGTGAAGTAGGTCAGAAAGAGAAGCACAAATACTGTATATTAGTGCGTACATATGGAATTTCGAAAGACCATAACAATGATCCTATATGTAGGGCAGCAAAAGAGACACAGATGTAAAGAACGGACTTTTGGACTATGTGGGAGAAGGCAAGGGTGGGATGATTTGCGAGAATAGCATTGAAACATGTATATTACCATATGTAAAACAGATAACTAGTGCCAGTTCAGTGCATGAAGCAGGGCACCCAAAGCTGGTGCTCTAGGACAACCCAGAGGGATGAGTGGTGAAGGAGGTGGATGGGGGATTCAGGATGGGGGACACATACGTACCCATGGCTGATTCGTGTCAATGTATGGCAAGAGTCATCACAATATTGTAGAGTAATTATCCTCCAATTAGAATAATTTAATTAAAAAAAGAAATATGCATTTAAGGTTCATCCATGTTTTTCATGACTTAATAGTTCATTTCTTCTTAGCATTGAATAACATTCCATTGTCTGGATGTACCACAGTTTATTTATCCATTCATTTACTAAGGAACATCTTGGTTACTTCCAAGTTTTGGCAGTTATGAGTAAATCTGCTATAAACATCCACGTGCAAGTTTTTGTGTGCACATAAGTTTTCAACTCATTTAGGTGAATAGTGGCTCATACAGTAGAGAATCTGCCTGCAGTGCGGGAAACTGGGGTTTAATCCTTGGGTCAGGAAGATCCCCTGGAGAAGGGAATGGCTACCCAATCTAGTATTCTTGCCTGGAGAATTCTATGGACAGTGGAGCCTGGTGGGCTATAATATATGGGGTCTCAAAGAGTCAGACATGACTGAGTGACTAACACTTTCATTTTCATGATTGTTGGATCATATGGTAAGAGTATGTTTAATTTTGTAAGAAATCATCAAACTGTCTTCCAAAGTGGCCTTGGCATTTTGCATTCCCACCAGCAATGAGAATTTCCTGTTGTTCCACATGCTTCTTAGCATGTGATGTTGTCAGTATTCTGGATTTTCACTAGTAGGTATATAGTGGTAATGTTTTAATTTGCATTTCCCTGATGACATATGATGTGGAGCATATTTTTATATGCTTATTTGCCATCTGTATATCTTCTTTGGTGAGGTATCTGTTAAAGTCTTTGGCTAGATTTTAATTGTTTTTTTGTTTTCTTATTGTTGAGTTTTAAGAGTTTCCTGTTTATTTTACACATGAAAAGATGCTCAACATCACTCATTATCAGAGAAATGCAAATCAAAACCACAATGAGGTACCATCTCACGCCAGTCAGAATGGCTGCTATCAAAAAGTCTACAAACAATAAATGTTGGAGAGGGTGTGGAGAAAAGGGAACCCTCTTACACTGTTGGTAGGAATGCAAACTAGTATAGTCACTGTGGAGAAGAGTGTGGAGATTCCTTAAAAAACTGGAAATAGAACTGCCTTATGACCCAGCAATCCCACTGCTGGGCATACACACCGAGGAAACCAGAACTGAAAGAGACACATGTACCCCAATGTTCATCGCAACACTGTTTACAATAGGCAGGACATGGAAGAAACCTAAATGTACGTCGGCAGATGAATGGATAAGAAAGCTGTGGTATATATACACAATGGAATATTGCTCAGCCATTAAAAATAATGCATTTGAATCAGTTCTAAGGTGATGGAACTAGAGCCTATTATACAGAGTGATGTAAGTCAGAAAGAAAAACACCAATACAGTATACTAACGCATATATATGGAATTTAGAAAGACGGTAACTATGACCCTATACCTGAGACAGCAAAAGAGACACAGATGTAAAGAACAGTCTTTTGGACTCTGTGGGAGAAGGTGAGGGTGGGATGATTTGAGAGAACAGCATTGAAACATGTATATTATCATATGTGAAACAGATCGCCAGTCCAAGTTCAATGCATGAAGTAGGGTGCTCAGGGCTGGTGTACTGGGATGACCCTGAGGGATGGGATGGGGAAGGAGGTGGGAGGGGGTTCAGGATGGGGAAGATATATACACACATGGCTGATTCATGTCAATGTATGGCAAAACCCACTACAATATTGTAAAATAATTAGCCTCCAATTAAAATAAATAAATAAAAGAATTTCTTGCTTATTTTGTATAACAGTCCTTTTTCAGATATATACTTTGCAATTATATTCTCTCAGTCTGTGGCTTGTCTTCTTGTTCTCTTGACATTATTATTATTAGTGCAGAAGTTTTTACTTTTAATGAAATCCAGCTTATTAACTATTTATTTTGTGAATTCTGCCTTGTTGTGGTATCTAGAAGTTATCGCTATACCCAAGATCATTTAGATTTTTCCCCTGTGTTCTCTTCTAGGAGTTTCATAGTTTTGCGTTTTACATTTAGGTTTGTGATTCATTTTGAATTAATTTTTGTGAAGGGTGTGTGTTTTGTGTCTAGAGTAATTCTGTTGCGTGTGGATGTACAGTTGTTCTAGCACCATTTGTTGAAAAGATTACCATTGCTCCTTTGTCAAAGATCTGTTAATTATATTTATGGGGATCTATATCTGTGGTCTATGTTCTGTTTCACTGATCTATTCCTCTATTATTTCACCAGTTCCACACTGTCATGGTTACTGTAACTTTATATTAAGTCATGAAGTCAGGTAGTACCAGTCTTCCATCTTTGTTCTTCAATATCTTGTCGGTTATTCTGGGTCTTTTGCCTTTATTTGTTTATTTTTTGGGTAACTTTTAGAATCAGTTTGTCAGTATCCACAAAATAACTTGCTAGGATTTTGATTGGAATTGTATTGAATCTATAGATCAAGTTGGAAAGAACTGACAATTCTGAAAAGTTGAATCTTCCTATTCATGAGTTTGGAAATATATCCTTTCTCTTATATTTAAAAACATATCTGGGTTGTTTCAGATTCAACTTTTCATATTTTCTTAGCAGTTGCAGGATATATTCATTGACAAGGAAAGTGAAATTTTATGTTTTTAATTTTGAAAGCACACTTGTTATTGGCTGTGTTATGTTTCTTAGTACTTTTGATGCAGATGTTACAGATAGGCCTATGTTAACTACCACGCATTCATTTTGTTGAGCTGCATCAG
Organism: Capra hircus; assembly: GCF_001704415.2. Classification (NCBI taxonomy): domain Eukaryota; kingdom Metazoa; phylum Chordata; class Mammalia; order Artiodactyla; family Bovidae; genus Capra; species Capra hircus. The sequence goes on along the minus strand of NC_030808.1, from coordinate 108,117,144 downwards.
GAGAAATGTGGGGAAATCAGTCATATTTTATCATGAAAGCAAGTCTACTTGGCATTATTTGGCAGACATGCTGGTTAGATTTCTCAGATTATTAGAGATAAAGAGCGATTAAGGTGAAAATTTCTGTTTACCGCTTCAGAATGTAAGAAAGGTCACTAAGAGCCAGTCATATTGGATTTTTCATGGTGGGGGGAATGGTTGAAGGCAGAGTCAAGTGTTCCAGCCTGCCAGAATCCTTCAACAGACTCTTTCCATACGTGGTAGCATTAGGCAAATGCCAGTGGGCTCCATTCATGTAAGCAATACGATACTTATTCCTTAACTTTTGAAAGGAGCTTACAGCCACTTTCGCTTCCACTAAAATGTTTACTTTGATGAAGAATGGTTTATTTTAATTCCTAGGCCTATGGAATTAAATAATTGTTAAATATCTAAGATTGGTGCTTACTTTCTTGGTAGAAAATTTAAAAATATTTTACTTGAATAAAAGCAATCTAACTATAGTTGAGATCAAAGTGGTAGATATAAGAGTTATCTTAAAGAGAATCAGGTGACTTCATTTATTTGCTCAAATTGATAATCTGAATTAAATGACATTGAGACACATTGCTAGTCATACACTGAAATATCAAAATTGGGTACCAATCACCAGAAATTCAAATATAAATATATTTTAGATCATTTATTGAGTATATTCCAAGTTTCCCATTTATGTATTATGTGTCAAAACAGTTCAAAACTATCAAGTTTAAGATCTACTCTTCACCTATTATTTATGCAGTGCAAGAGTTAAGTCATTGTGTAAAATATTACATTACCTTAGTATCCAATATGGGGATGTGGAGAGTGCCATGCTGCTGCTGCTGCTAAGTCGCTTCAGTCATGTCTGACTCTGTGCGACCCCATAGATGGCAGCCCACCAGGCTCCCCCTTCCCTGGGAGAGTGCCATACACATTTAAAATCTCTTAAATTATTTAACATATGAAAATCCATCTGTGTTACTGTTTATGTAAAAAAGCTCTTCCTATTTCCTTGGCAGTAGCAATTAAGCTTCATTTCTTCCAAGCTTAATGATCACAAAATATGGTGCATATACTCAATAAATTTGGTTATGAAGACTAGTGAGTCCTCCTTGATAAATTAAATATCTTTAAAACCCTCCTCCATGAAATTTAGAAACTTCAGATTCATGAAAGGCTATTTAAGAAATACTGAGATTAGGACAGAAGGAAAGAGAATAAAGTTGTAGGATTTAAGCCAAGGTTGAAAATAATTTTGCAATTTACCAGTCCTTTATTGAAAGTAAGCAAAGGTAATTATACTAAAAAATGAGAGACAATATTTATTTCATTTGTTATCATTACCTGGATATATTTGCTTCCAAGAGTTACTGTAACAAAGCTCTACAGCTGGGTGTCTTAAAACAACAAAAATTTATTTGGCCTGAGATAAACTCGGGACCTTTAACTATATGCATCTTTGAACCTTGCTCTGAAGTTTCTGCTGTCAGTTCAGTACTTACTGATATGTTTGACCTCTTTGATCACTGGTAATATCCCAGCTTGACATATTAGTTGTTTAAAATTGCTGGAACACAAAGTTAAATCCTGTGTTTGAAGAAAACCAGCAGAAGTCTTCATAATTTTCCTCCTGGTACTTAAATACTAATCACTACTTCTGCACTCCAGCACAGATTACAACTAATAGTATTTGACTCACATAAATATGCTGATGTTGAGCTTTCTTCCCTTGATATCTGTGAGCCTAGAGTAACTGGTGTCAAAATCTTTCCACAGTGCACAGCCTAGGATACTATTGGTAGAGACTGATGGGGATATCTGTTAAAAACTTCATTTTTTAGTGCCCATTACAAAATGATCTGTACTAATTTAGGATTGAAATTTGATTATGTTAACATTTTGGCTATGAATGTCAGCTTCTATAAAAATGATTACTTTTATATTTTGAATCACCTAACATTAAATATCATTTTTCTATTTATTCATCCTTATAGCATCCCTGCTCTCCTCTCTACTTGTCACAGTACTTTGCATATGGTAGGTTAAATAAATGTTTAGTAAAAAACAAAGAAAATGATAGTAGAAAATTTTTGAAAACTTTCACCTACTACAAAAAGGGCATATTAAAAATAATTTTCTTTTAGAATTTCATTAAACTAACATTTACTATGAACTTATTGCATTTGAGATATTTTCCTAGGTAATGATAATGAATGGGACCTGGTCCCAGAGCTCACGGTCAAGCTAGAGAGATGGCCAGAAGCACAGGATTGTTACCAACTATGGTGCTACTTACATAAGACTCTAGTTGACTCAGTGCACTTTCCTCACTTCCTAGGACAAGTGTGGACTTTCCCTTTTACCACCTGTTTAAAACCCCCCACCCCTATTACATTCTGGATTTTCTGGAGCGTGGAGAGGTTTGATGGGGTGAGAACCAAGTAATGTCTGCTGGTGTGGGAGTACTGAGTGGTCGAGGGTGAGATGAAGGAGCAGAGGCGAGAGGAGAAGGACATCCTCTGCGGTATAGAAGAGGGATCAGGTGGGATCCTGCACACAGACCCTGGTGCAGAACATGCAAGACTCTCCTTGAAGGTGAAAGCCGAGCTGGCCCTGGGCAAGGATTCAGTTCACATGACTTCCATTGGTTCTCAGGCCCCCAGCTCTTTTCATTTCCTTTGCCCTGATTAGTCCCCTTTTTCCTAGTAGCCTTGAGTCCCACCCTTCCCTCTGCCATACAGATTCTCCTTTACTCTCTGCTTCCATAAAAGAACTTATTTGCAAGATGTCTCCTACCTGCCCCCAACCCCCCCCCCCCCCCGAATTTTTTCCTAAAGCTTTTGGAGCTCAGGAATCAAACCTTCAAAGGGGGAATATATTTTCTTTCATTCTTTGACTGCAGCAAAAGAAGGGAAGAAGACAGAATATTTCCATATTAAAACAAGTTCAGTTCAGTTCAGTCGCTCAGTCGTGTCTGACTCCTTGCGACACCATCACATTCCAGGATGACTGGCTCTAAGTGAGTGATCATACCATCGTGATTATCTTGGTCGTGAAGATCTTTTTTGTATAGTTCTTCTGTGTATTTTTTGCCACCTCTTCTTAAAACAGGTTAGCACACTGATAATCAACACTTCAGCTCAGTTCAGTTCAGTCGCTCAGTCATGTCTGACTCTCTGCGACCCCATGAATCGCAGCACACCAGGCCTCCCTATCCATCACCAACTCCAGGAGTTCACTCAGACTCACGTCCATCGAGTCAGTGATGCCATTCAGCTATCTCATCCTCTGTCTTCCCCTTCTCCTCCTGCCCCCAATCCCTCCCAGCATCAGAGTCTTTTCCAATGAGTCAACTCTTCGCATGAGGTGGCCAAAGTACTGGGGTTTTCAGCTTTAGCATCATTCCTTCCAAAGAAATCCCAGGGCTGATCTTCTTCAGAATGGACTGGTTGGATCTCCTTGCAGTCCAAGGGACTCTCAAGAGTCTTATCCAACACCACAGTTCAAAAGCATCAATTCTTCGGTGCTCAGCCTTCTTCACAGTCCAACTCTCACATACATACATGACCACAGGAAAAAACATAGCCTTGGTTAGATGGACCTTAGTCAGTAAAGTAATGTCTCTGCTTTTGAATATGCTATCTAGGTTGGTCATAACTTTTCTTCCAAGGAGTAAGTGTCTTTTAATTTCATGGCTGCAGTCACCATCTGCAGTGATTTTGGAGCCCCCAGAAATAAAGTCTGAAACTGTTTCCACTGTTTCCCCATCTATTTCCCATGAAGTGATGGGACCAGATGGCATGATCTTTGTTTTCTGAATGTTGAGCTTTAAGCCAACTTTTTCACTCTCCTCTTTCAATCTCATCAAGTGGCTTTTTAGTTCCTCTTCACTTTCTGCCATAAGGGTGGTGTCATCTGCATATCTGAGGTTATTGATATTTCTCCTGGCAATCTTGATTCCACCTTGTGCTTCTTCCAGCCCAGCGTTTCTCATGATGTACTCTGCATATAAGTTAAATAAGCAGGGTGACAATATACAGCCTTGACACACTCCTTTTTCTATTTGGATCCAGTCTGTTGTTCCATGTCCAGTTCTAACTGTTGCTTCCTGACCTGCATATAGGTTTCTCCAGAGGCAGGTCAAGTGGTCTGGTATTCCCATCTCTTTCAGAATTTTCCACAGTTTATTATGATCCACACAGTCAAAGGCTTTGGCATAGTCAATAAAGCAGAAATAGATGTTTTTCTGGAATTCTCTTGCTTTTTCGAAGAAAGTAGGGAAAACCACTAGATCATTCAGGTATGACCTAAATCAAATCCCTTATGATTATACAGTGGAAGTGAGAAATAGATTTAAGGGCCTAGACCTGATAGATAGAGTGCCTGATGAACTATGGAATGAGGTTCGTGACATTGTACAGGAGACAGGGATCAAGACCATCCTCATGGAAAAGAAATGCAAAAAAGCAAAATGGCTGTCTGGGGAGGCCTTACAAATAGCTGTGAAAAGAAGGGAAGCTAAAAGCAAAGGAGAAAAGGAAAGATATAAGCATCTGAATGTGGAGTTCTAAAGAATAGCAAGAAGAGATAAGAAAGCCTTCCTCAGAGATCAATGCAAAGAAATAGAGGAAAAGAACAGAATGGGAAAGACTAGAGATCTCTTCAAGAAAATTAAGAGATACCAAGGAAACATTTCATGCAAAGGTGGGCTCAATAAAGGACAGAAATGGTCTGGACCTAACAAAAGCAGAAGATATTAAGAAGAGGTGGCAAGAATACACGGAAGAACTGTACAAAAAAGATCTTTACAACCAAGATAACCACGATGGTATAATCACTCACCTAGAGCCAGACATCCTGGAATGTGAAGTCAAGTGGGCCTTAGAAACCATCACTATGAACAAAGCTAGTGTAGGTGATGGAATTCCAGTTGATCTATTTCAAATCTTGGAAGATGATGCTGTGAAAGTGCTGCACTCAATATGACAGCAAATTTGGAAAACTCAGCAGTGGCCACAGGACTGGAAAAGTTCAGTGTTTGTTCCAATCCTGAAGGAAGCCAATGCCAAAGAATGCTCAAACTACTGCACAATTGCACTCATCTCACATGCTAGTAAAGTAATCAACACTTAGACACAAACAATTATGGTAGGAATAATTGTTTCCTTTAGTAGAGGCAGATAGAAAAGTTTATGAGAGCTATAAACCTAGTCAAAGCTATGATTTTTCCAGTAGTGATGTACAGATGTAAGAGTTGGACCATAAGGAAGGCTGAGCACTGAAGAATTGATGCTTTTGAATTGTGGTGCTAGAGAAGACTCTTGAAATTCTCTTGGACAACTAGGAGATCAAACCAGTCAGTCCTAAAGGAAATCAACTGTGAATATTCATTGGAAGGATTTATGCTGAAGCTCCAATACTTTGGCCACCTGATGCAAAGAGCTGACTCACTGGAAAAGATCCTGATTCTGGAAGAGATTGAGAGAAGGAGAAGAAGGGGATGACAGAGGATGAGATGGTTGGATGGCATCACCGACTCAATGGACATGAATTTGAGAAAATTCTGGGACATAGGGAAGGACAGCAAAGCCTGGTGTGCTGCAGTCCACGGGATCGCAAAGAGTCGAACATGACTGAGTGACTGAACAACCACAACAACAGCATGAGAGCAAAGTGGAGGGAGCCAGAGGTGAGTGCAGCCTTACCCCGGGGAGGGGTGTTGGAGGTGGGTTGGCAGATGTGTAGGATTTTAAGAGAGAATTCCAAGTGGGACAAAGATGTGCAAGGAGCCATAGAGGAAAGAGCTTTGGGCAGGCAGGAGTGGATTCTGTGGGGCAGTGGTGGGTGCTGCGTCAGCATGGCTCAGGAAGAGCTGATTGTGATGGGCCATGTAAGATGCGCTGAGTTGGGTCTTGACCTTCCAGGCAATGAGAAACTATTACCTAAAACAGAGGCACCCTTTCCTGCCTTCCCTCTAAATCAGTCTAGATGTTAATAGCATCCCTCAGCCTCACAATAAATTTGGGGTCGTCCTGCCAACTCGGGCTCACCCCGAGAAGCTGGTGAACAGCTGTCATCTAGTAAATGAACCGTATGTTTAGTAGGAAAGGCTCTGCCTTCTCTCATTCCTCCCAGCCTGTCTAGTTAATCAATACTTGTATATCAACAGAGAGCTGAAGAAAAAGAAGGGAAGATAAATTATAGTTGTTGAGTAAGATGGAACCTGCAGATTCATGGAGGCCTTCGAGGGAAAAGCAAGGTCTAATCGGCATTTCTTATCTTCTTGGCTTGAGTTCAGGTGATGAATGGAAATGGATTGATGGACACTGGTGACAAGGCCTGGTGCTCCCAGAGTGATGAACTCCTGCCACCTTTGTCTGCTCACTCCTGTGCAAAATGAGGAGTTGGCTTCACTTTTTCCTTTGTTTCCCTCTTGCTGTCGAATAATTTCAAAAATCATTTAAAAAATGAGTTAAAGAGTCATCACTTGTCCTGCCATGTTGGTCAAGAGTGTAAGTTTAAATCCCAAAATAATTTTAAGTAACCCATTTAGAAGTAATACCAAAAAGGTTAATATTTATCAGGAAGGATAAACATTTAAGTTTTACCCTTTTCAGATATCATCTCGGGGATATTTATCCTTTCAGGTCTCACTTAATCTACACAGTTTTTGTCTTGAACGCATCCTGATGCCTCACAGGCCTGACTGGGTCGTATTTACTGTGGTAGAGCATCTGTAAATCTTGTCTGCTGATGGGTACAGCCAGAGACTGCCTGGGTGAATTATTACATATGTGAGCATGGAAACGAAGTGCTCACTCGAAGGGCACAAATGTTGGGAGTTACCTGAGGGCATTTTGAAAATGGCAAGTGTCTGTAACTATGATTTCAAAAAGGACATCTCATCTAATTAAAGGCAGTAGGCATCACATTAAAGTTGTAAATCATGTGCTTGGAATTTCATTTGGGATTCCACATGAAATCTCATTTAAGACATTTGCCTGGACATTTGAATCTGGGTAAAGTGAGAGATGCCTCTGGACTCTATTTTTAGGGGCAGATATCCACTGGCTTCCATTGCAATAATTCTTGAACTTTCCTGGCAGAACTTCTCCCCAGCCTTTTCTCTCCTGTTGATTTCCCCTTTTGGTGGCTGTTGGCCTGGTGCTGTCAATGTTAGGATGAAGGCAGAAAGGTAGTTGACTAACAACCATCGTTGGTGGGGGTGGATAAGAAGCCCAGGGGTAAAGAAAGGTATTGTTGTTTCTATTTTTCTTTTCCTTTTAAAAAGTTTTCATTTTGTACATTTTTTTGTTCTGTCACTCAGTTGTGCTGGACTCTGCAAACCCATGAACTGAAGAATGCCAGACTTCCCTGTCCTTCACTATCTCCTGGAGTCTGCTCAGACTCATGTCCATTGAGTCAATGATGCCATCCAACCATCTTGTCCTTTGCCACCTCCATCTCCTCCTGCTTTTAATCTTTCCCAGCATCAGGGTCTTCATATTGAAGTATGGTTGATTAACAATGTTGTGTTAGTTTCAGGTGTACAGAAAAGTGATACAATTATGCAAACACATGTTTTCTAACTAAAAAATGTAGGCAGTTGCCCAGGGGGTGTTAATGCAGGTTCTGCCTTTATTTAGAATCCTAACATCTTAGAATACCTGATATCACACTTGAGATTTGGATTTAGTAATTTTGAGTGGGGAATCCCAGAAATCTGGCTTTAAATCAGACATTCCAGGTGATTATTTTTTAATAGAATGTTGTTTATTTTTAAAAGTTTTATTATTATAGAAAATTTTAAGTAGTCACAACAATAAAGTTAAATAATGAACCTCCATGCATCCATCACCCACTT